>NC_057776.1:15758885-16087169 GCF_014825855.1 Bombus pyrosoma
ATTATACAATGATTTACCAATAGCATTAGTTGGTAAATTATTGCGCGACGGGGAATAGAGTATCGATTAACATAATTATTAACTGATTGAAGGAAGACTTGGAGATGGTACATACATTGTAAGAAACATTGGAAACAAGAATAGAATCATAAAAAGATAATTATATTTTGTTCCTATTTAATATTAATATTTATAATATAACTTTAAACAAGTGATTTTCTCTTCTATGCAAGTAAACTTCTGTAGTTTACGAAACTCGAAATCGAAAGTTTTTGCGTCATTTGGAAAAAAGAAAAAGAAATGGTCGAAGTGTTTTGTATTTCAAGGCCGCGTATCGTGCACCTCATCTCAATATCTATCGCGTTGAATTTTGAGTAGCGAAGATGACACAGTGACATTTATATCGATTACTCTACGACGTCTCTACCATTTTACGATTTTATATTTTCAAAATACAACCTACACGATCTAAACTAAAACGTACAGCATCTATTCTAAAAATACAATTTACAAATAAACATCAACCTAACTCACCAAAATTTAAGCCAAGCTTAAAAATCGGATCCGCGGTCAAAAACAAAGATCCCTCGATCAACATCGTCTGCCCGTGTCATAAAACACCCACGTGGCGTAAAAACCGCGTGAAATCATCTTCCACGAGAAGAGAAACGCAAAACACGGCAGAAAAAAAGAAACGAAAGAAATAGAACGACAGGGGAAAAAGATCGGGCAAACAATCGTGGAACGCGAGCGTAACGCGAGCAGAGGCGTCGAGACGAGTCATTCGGGGAATTAGGCAAAAGAGCCGCGGCCTCGCGAGTGCTCGTGAAAGCGCAACGAGGCCGGCGACAACGTGCCACTTCGGGTCAAGACAATGCGCCGATTTGCATACGGCTCTGCTCGGCTTAATTGCGCTCGTGGCGCGCTGTCGCGATAGACGGCCGTCTGTTCGCTTAATGCGCGTAGAAATGCCTTCTTCGACTTCGCCACGCGTTCCTCTTCAACGATTCGCGTGCTCGCGAATGGTCCCCATGCCACACGGCCGAAAATATCTGCCGAAATCGAACCGACGGATTATCGCGTTATTGCACTTACCAGAGAGTGCAACGGCCTCCCTTGGATTCCAAGCGAGAACCACGTAAAATTAGCAGCTTCTCCACTCGTGGACCACACTTCTTCAAATCGTCTCGATGAACGAGTTTTGCGTTGGGTTTCAAGTGAGGAAAAAAAAAAAAAAAAGAAAAGGAAAAGCAAGAAGAATATATAAGGGCCGCAGGAGAGGAAAGTGATAAATATATTGTTATCGTTTTTCCGATGTTAATGTCGCTTTATGAATTAACAGGAGAATCCTAATACGCGACATGCTGTTGGTTGAGGCACGAAGAAATCGATTTTGGCTTTTTCATGCTTTTTTTTATAGGCAATAGTAACTATGCTCTTTGCAATGAGACAAACTTCAAGTTTCTTTGAAACTTAATGAAAGTAGAGAATTGTTCGTTGCGATAATTTCAATTGCGAAACATTTGTAATTGGTTGCACGAGCTTGGCTGCTCAAAACTATCGTGGACTACGTCTCCTGGTCGGTCTTAAACGACATGCGTAACATAGCTGAAAACGAAACAGATCTCTCTTCTGGAGTGCATAACATTAAGCTTTTTTGCACGCTAAAGTTGTTAATCTTTTTTTACCGGAGTACGTCACATATGCGCTGCTCGCAAGCCACGTTGATTAACTCCATAAACCAAGAGGCAAAGAAATCTGTTGAATGTCACAATTTTTAAAGAACTTCCTAGGAACTTGTATTTATTTATATCATTTTCTTGCGACAAAGAAGCTTCTGAAAGTGAATATGTAATCCGTATCTCCCAGAAGATCGAGGTTAATCGCGTATACAGATAATAAGATTCAGAAACTTACAAAAAGTGGAGTTGACCAGTTTCAGCTTCCCAGAGACTGACATATATGTCAGAGAATATTACATATATGTAATATTCTCTAGTAAAAAAAAACAGGATAACGCGCGAGAAGTTTGAAATTAGGCGCTAAAAAGCACTCGTATGAATTTCTATTGGTGTCTCGCAGGGCTACGCATATATCGAACGATTGGCGGTGCCCACGTGAGACACGGGCTGGATTGTTAAAGGGATAATTCCCGACAAACGAGTAATACTTGGAACAGGGAAACGGGGCGTCCACGTATCTGCCCGGCTTATACGTCGAAATCATTAAGCGCGCGATTGCGCAACAGCTGTAATCCCCTATCTTTGTCACGCGATTTTTCATTTGCATCGGTGCCTCGCCGTGGCTGTTATCTCGCCGCCACGCACAAGCGTGACGAGCATCGCCAGCGCTGTTCTGCAAATACGTAGTATGTGTTCGATTCTAATGACTCACTAGATAGAGTTAAGCAATTCTGACCGCGATGTATCATCGCGAAGAAACAAAGAAAAAGCTGCTCGGCCTGACTACGATAACAATTTCCCTGTGGGTCGTATCTTCTTTGCGTTGTCGTATGACTTTGTTACACCGTTTTGATGAGTAATCTATTGTAATTTGAAATAATAGAGATAATGATAATAATGTCAATGGTAGTGGTAAGGTAGCATGAGTCATAGATATGTTTGGTAACATTGTAGAATTCGTTAATTGTAGAATAATGGATTCCCTGGAAAAAGAGTGTAAGCATGACTGTATGATACTTCTGTCGATGGTGTAATAAATAGATAATTGTTGCCTGTTGATGTCAATTTCAAATATGACAAATGTTCTAGAGGACTAATGTGATTTCAACACATTAATCTACGATTGCAGATGATAGATTTGAGTAGGGCCAAGTAGAACATAATGTAATAAATACATAATTGTTCTCTGTTGGTGTCAATTTCAAGTATAAGGAATATTCTAGAAAAGTAATGGGTTTTGAAGAAGAGATAGCTGTAGATTATGTGTTTGGATAGGTACAAGTGGAACATAATTTTGATTAAGTTAATTAAATTCAACACTTCATAGGAAAACTGGGTCGTTGACAATCTGACGAGACAAATTTCTTTGAATTTCTTTGCTAGAATTTTTATTTTTAATATTCAATAAAGCTGCAAACATTTAAACATCGATAAAATCGTATATTGATACGATTCTATAATTCATCGAGAACGCGGACAAGTATCCCAGACATTTTTTAGATTTTTGGAAGCTCGGAATAATAAAACAATTGATATAAACGATCCAGTTCGCCTGCGAAAGGTTAAATTCCACGCACTGCACTTTAGCCCCTTAGTGATCCAAATCACACGAGACATTCCGTCGCATAGCGGTTCATTCTCGATAAATGATTTTCAAAAAATATACATTACTGGATTATATCTTCATACTTTTATAACCAAGTTGAAACACGTATTAAGATATTAATGTTCTTTTATAACATTTCTAACGTACGACTGATGCATTAAATTATATATTTTAAATTATGTTTCACTTCTTCTTATTCTTTAATTAATTTATTCTTGGAAATTTATCGAACTGAAAATGAAATTGTCATCGATACCTTTGTACGAATATTCGAGCGGAACGAAACTTCTAGTTATATAAACTCAGACAAAAGATCGATATAAAATTATCTATTCTAAACACGTGCTAAAAATATATTTACAAAACAACTTGTAGAACACAGCTGCAAAATCATATCTATAACGTAGATATGAAATACGAAATTGTTATCTCTCGTAAAGTATCGATTATATTAACGAAATTAGAATTAAGCAGAGAATCGCGAAATGAAAACGAGCTTTATTCCATTCTAATATAACTCTAATATTCTAATATAAACTGCGCAAGGAAGTTAACAGCTCGCCAACAGATATTTATTGAGAACAAAGGTGGGGAGTGATCTAGATCGCGGCCTCGCGATTTGGTTCAAAGATCACTCGCGCGTCTTAAATCACAGAGGAGGCCGACGAACATCTGCACGGTGGAATTCGAAGATTGCGCAAAGCGTGAAGAGCTTCTATCAACGTTAAACTGGGACAGGGAAGAAGAGAAAAATTAATCACGGCGCTTCAAAGAAGCACTCATTGCCGCGCTCGCGATACTCCATGTCTTCAATTCAAGAAAGCGCTAGATTCATCGCGAAATGACGTTTTAATGATCGGTTGATTAAACGACACAATTCCTGGAATTTGTTGCAATGTGTTTCTTGGAAATTAGAAATCTTAGCTATAAAAAGAAACAACGATTTATCGATCTGGATCTATATTTTTACATTTTCTTTAAAAACTCAGAAATATGTTAATGTGTATAGGCAATTAGAAATGTATTTGGGATGCTCATAATTTTATTTAAATATATTAAAATATATTCATTTGAGTATTTTCATAGCCGAAAATTATGTAATCGTGGAAATTGTTATTTTATTTATTGGAAATTTCCTGGACTATTTTATACGATATGTCGAAATTAAAATTGCGATACCTAGACGAAATTAAAAAATCTTTATTAAGTAATATTCCTTAATAGAAAGCGAACGAATGCTCAGTGAAAAAATATAAGTTACACACGTAATCTTGGAAAGCCTAACGTTTTGTAAAACTAAAATGCAAATTTCGAGCGCTAAATACAGCATAGTTATCGTTAGAATAACTATCGCTGAAAGTACTGTTATCTAAACTAGACTAACAATTCTCAGTTTATAGTAACAAACAAGTCTTATTTGAGTGAAACAAGGTACACACGTTCTCATTTTAACACAATTTCACTTCCTTGTGCATTCTTATTAATATTTATAACTACATATTATAATATACGTATAATAATAACTAAGATGTTAATTATTCAAGAGTTGGTCTACAATTTACCCTATAGCATAAGTAATATCAAACCCTGTTCTACCTACATTAACAAATTTTAGATTTTAAGCGTTTATTTTTAATTCAGTTGTAAACTGGAATCCTCGCGAAATGTCGAAACAAAACGCAACCTATCGATGCCACGATTGAAACTCGAGGAACCACGAACATATCTTCTAAAACTGTATTGCATCTTTTCTATAATCTATCTTCACGATTGTATTAATAAAAAATAATTCTGAAACAATTTCCACCAATAAAAAGCAGCTAAAAGTCAATAAAGTATTCACGTTACACCTTGTCCTTTCGAAGTAAGTACAGACGAAGCATTAAACATTAAATACTGGAAAAAAAACATACAGATTGGGAACAAATCGATCGACAAAGGGGTAGCATGATCCGCCCTCTTTGAATCATGTAAATCGCGAGGAACAATAGATGGACTGAAGAAAAGACCGAGGTGTGACATGTGCGCGCGAAATTCGAATTCCCGCGCGTCTCCTCGTACAGCGCTGGTATTGTTTTAATTAACACACCGTGAATTCTCGCTGGCTATTCGTAGAACTAATTCGCCTTGTGCGAGAACAATACGTCACGATCGACGTTGCATCTGCCACGCGATAGGTCGCACGCAGACGTCGCCTCGCACACGGCCGGTCGTTGATTGCAAAAATGGAATGCCATGCCGGCTGGTCTGTGCACGCGAAACACCCCAGAAATATTAAAAAGGGCGTTGAAATACAGTCCCGCGCCAACGAATCTGTCGACGAGTTTCAAGAACAAAAACCACTCCATCCTGTGAATTAAAATTCTAGGGAGGCGGGGTCGGTTCTCAGCAACAGAGATTCTATCTTCCAAATAGTCGTCAGTTTCTTTTTTTCTAATTGTTATCAAGATATTAATATATTTCCCTGGTGTTTTTATTAATGTAATCTTACTGATTGAAAGAAACGCCGAAAGGATATCATTGTCGTGGTATTTTGAGAGAAAAAACATGATTTCTATAAGTGGGAAACTGGGCCACGATAGAAGTCGATTTTTAGTAACACAGATCTAACTGAAACATTGAAATTACTTATTTTATACAGATCTAGATACTTGTTATATAATTAATAGCATAGAATTGTCACATTCCGCAATGAGTATCATACTTTCTCTCATATTGTTCGATCATCGTCTTCTTATACAACTTGAATTCCAATCACATTATTTCTCTGAATAATATTCTAATTCTATAGAAGCTACAAGGCAACAATGACTAATCTATGGAATTAGCATTTAATGCTTCAACAAAATCAAAAGTCTGCGATAACAGATCCGAACTTTTATGAATGTAAAAAATTAGACGAGTGAAAATTGAGCAAAGTTTTGTTTAATTTTCGAAGCATTATAATACGTGGTTTACTTTGAGTATTTTGTATATTCTTATACATTATATCTTTACATTTAGGTATATTTAAATTCCACACAAATGTATAAATATCTACGACGTAAGTATGATAAATGAGCTGCGAATATTTATGCAAATTCGTAACTTTGTGAGTATACCTAATTTAAAAAATAAAACGCGCGTAAACAACTCTTTTACTTATTAACTGTAACAAATGCTTATATTGAATATTTTATGTATTTTTGTGTGTTATATGCATCTTGTAAATTTTTGTATCTTCGAATTTTTCATGAATAACATCCGCGATCTAATTACAATGAATTATTGCCTCGTCCCCAGCAGGTTAAAGAAGCAATGCTCGGAGCAAGAATTCACGGTTTGAACATCTCGAGCGCTGAATGGTGGCTGAGATCCAGCAAGAAACCGAACGTACAAACGGCCGTGACGAGCCAGCACGTTTCCTAGCTGGACCTTAGAAGCCGGGGCCGCTGTTCAGTATGCAAGCTCGGTGTGGGCGCATCCGGTAGACGCCGTAAGCTCAGAAACTCACGTTGCATTATATATCCGGCTGTCGATACGAGCCAGCACGCGTCATCCCGATGATAAGAATAGAATAATAGAATTTTCTATGAGCCTGGCGGCGGTGGCCAGCGTAGTCGCCGCAGCCAGAGAACCGGTGACGTGCCGCAAAACGAAGAAAATGCACGGGGACCTTTTCCGGTCTGATGATCGACGACAATCCGCTACGTGTCTTCTCCGTTTCGCGTATATCTTTCCTGTGGATCTTAACCTCGGTCGTTGCTCGTCTTTTTTTGTCTGTATGGCGGCTGAAATCCCGATAAAATGGCGTCATGGGACAGGACGTGTCGCGCTGCCCCGTGACACAATCTCGTTTCGTCCCGTGAAACGTAAGAGCACCCAAGGTGTCAGATAATCTACAAAGTTGCTGTCACCGTCAATGTTTTACTGTTTTTTCTTATCTACCGTGTCAATTTGTCGCCATCCTGATTGATGTTTAAATTCGTTTACCATTACACATCTGTGGGGTTTCTTTATTTTTGGTGAAATTGCGAATGTGCATTGGAAAGTTAAAATATTGTTACCACGTTACTGCGTGCATCGGTTTCCTTCGTTTCCTACGATTATATTCTTATTGCATCTAGATCGCGTAAGAATATGTTTCAAAAATAAATCGTTAACAAGTAGGCACTAATGTCATTAAAACCATTGATGCTTTTATGACAAATCTTTCCAAATTTTTGACGGAACAACCGCGAATCGTAATTTGATATACTGCGCAGAATAATACTATTAAAAGCTCCGAAAATAAATTGACCGCGCTGTCGAAGAAGTAGGTAGATAATGGAATTATTAAGTAATTCAAATTAAAATTGAAAGTCTAATGGCGCATATCTTGCTTCCATGTTTTTTGAATTATTTCTTCTAAAAATACATTAATGAATTTATAAAAAATAAAAAACTTATTATAATAAGCACGCCATAGATTTCTTGGGTGCTAAATGATTTTTTCATCGCTTATAATTAGACTAGATATTTATGCAAATTCCTGTCCTAAAAAAATACAACCATAGAAATAGGACCTAAAAATATATAGTTATCGTCTTTTAAATATTACCAATATTTTACGTTTAATATTCTGTATATTTTTGCATATTACGTGCATTTTGCATATTTTCAGTAGAAACATATAACATTCCCATAAGTATAAAATACATAGATATATAAAGATCCGCAGTCTATCTATAACATCCATAACAAACAGAACACTCTCGATCTTTCGTATTAATCGAACAACTGCTACTTCTTATAATCTACCTCCCATTACGATCGTCTTACCGTGAAACCGACTGAAACCGAACATGATCGTGCATCGCGAATTGGCTTACGCAACCGTCTATCCCGAGATCTGCGATTTCTTTCTACCAAAATAATCCTTGCTGTCATCGCATCGAATGACGACTGGCAAAAAGCCCGACGCCGGTAGCGGTCGTACCACCGTCCAATTAACAAGGAATCAATAAAAGACGAGGCCTCGGAAGGACAGCGCTCGGTTCGTTCAGACGAATGCACACCGGTCCGTGGCGATTGCGCGACTGGTAATTGCCGGACAATTACCGTAGCGCTGACGTATTTACTCGCATGCGAGAAGAGTCAGCCATTGTTTGTTTGCTCGCCGCTAGTGAGCTCCTAATTACGTGCGATGCTCGCGGGGACAACGTGGACGCGCGATGACCCCTTCGCAGCTGTTCCTTCACTGTCTTTCGCCTGATGTAATCGACTGTTTTCACCTTCGATCCTCCTGCCCCAGGCGATCTTCGTATTTTTCTATATCTCTAAATCGCGGACGATCTTCATATCTTTCTGTTCAAAATCACTGACGAAATGTATATCCTGTACGGGTTATAAAGCATAAGGGAACTCTTAACGCAGCACGAAAAACCCATGAACATGAAAATAGCGTGGCTCGCTGGAATTAACTTGAATAAGTAGATGCGTATTCAGTCGAGAACAAAAATACGTGGACAGACAGTGGAAATAAATATCAATGAGATATAATCGAACTTGTACTAGCGTCATACACGTATATACTTGAGTTTTATTTGTTACATATCCTTATAATACATGGATTATTTCAGTAAATAATTGAAATTAATATTTACATTCTTGTGTAAATAGGCCGCATTTAGCGAAACTTTATATCCATTTCGATTACTTGTCGGCTTATTTTTATCCCTGATTGTACTTATTGACAAAATCAGCAGGACGCGTCGTCCAAGGTTGCAGGGCTAAATGAAATGAAAAGTTATTAGAAAGGTGATCTTCTTCATAAAAGTACGATGAATAATGATCGAGAATGATCTGTTTAAAAGAATAGAAAGATTGGAAAAATCGGTTAATCCACGACTCGACTTTCTATCTCGCCAGTCTCTATGATTTTGTCTATAAAAATTTAACGAACGATAATCGATGAAGATTAAAAGCAATCATTTTCTTCGCGATCTTCCGTCTGATTTTCTTTGTAAAAATTCGATGAATTATTCATATATGATTATTCATATAAGATTATTCATATAAGATTAAGATATGGAAACTAAGAATAAATATGTACATGGAACGTGTATCTTTTGTCTGCTAAGATCTTTGACTCTGAAACTTTATTATTATCTTTGTCATTAATCGCACACACGATCAGCATATGCGACGGTGTTTCGTTTTAAGCGATGAGTAATTTTCGAGGCATTAATGAGTACTTACTAATTGTTTCCTTTATTGTCTTATGTTGGACAGAACAAAGATAAATTCATTGAAAGTTGATCGCAGCCTTTGTTATTTGAGTATGTCTTTCGATAGGGTGACTAACAAAGAATTCTTCAATTATGAACTAATTAAAATTTAAAAACGATACTGATACAGCAATCTTTATTTGCATATTACTCATTTGCTGCATCAGTGACGCATTTCGAAATTTGTCACTTTGCATTAATTAGCAGAGAGAGAACGATTCTTACTTGCAAAATATTCACATCCTTTTTCCCCAAAAGTATCGCCATTTTCGTGATTATAGCACTCGACGAATTATGATAATTGTAAGTGAAATGTCGTATTGTTAGTTTTTTTAAAAATAAAAGCAAAAATAACAACCCTATCATCTTTTGTTGATTTACCGTAATCCACGATTTTGTAATTTCTAGATTTTTCCAAATAAGAGTTTCTCGAGACTACAATACCGTCTTGATAATTATGCTGCGCTTGCTTCTACTGTTATACTAATTAATGATTTGTAATTTTTCTAACTTCAATACAATAAAATCACGTTAAAAGGCACGCGAAATTACCACCGCCAAAAATGGATAACGTTTCTTTTTAAGTCACGCAACTCGTGTTCTGGCTCTAAAAAGAAAAATACATTCTCCAACTAAACAAATAACTGATTTTTTGCCGAGTAACGGAGGAATAAAGCAATAACGCGGAGACGAGACGGAAGACGATTCCATCAGGCCGTATCGAATCGAACGTCTTAACCACGCGGCGAAATCGTTGAATTGGGTGTTTGGAGAACACGAAAACCGGCTGCGTTTCCAATGAGTCACCGATAGAGGCTTGCTCGCGGGTACCTGGACCGGTTGCCTTGTGTCTTGGCGCCTTTTAAACCGATGGAAAACACTTGTTAACGCTTGCCAGCCGAATAAAGTGCTGGCTGTCCGAACTAAACGTAGATACGCCCCTTATACGCCCGTTATCGCTATCATCTGTGACTGCGCTCGACCTTTCTTTTATAGCTCTTTTCTTCTTCTTTTCCGATAGCCCCAATCTTGTTCCTTTTCTTCGTTGTATTTATTATACTCGTTGCCTTTATTGCGTAAGAACGTTCTTAACACGTTGGGTAGATTTCGTTGAATTTAAAGATTCCAGTATGGTAATATTTTTATTGTGATGTAACGCAGATTTATATTGCAGGTTTCAGAGAAATCAGAAAATGTTGGCTTAAAGAAATACGAGCATAACTTGGTATACAAAATTTGGAAGAGTATATAAGATTGAGAATTGCCCTTCTTTAATGTATCAATGGCTATCGATATTAAATTTCAGATATAAAACTTTGCATCATTGGCAGGATATCGATTGACAGGATTGAAGATATTTATCGTGAAATTAACAGTGGCTACAAGAGGTATTTACATTTCATTGTATTTATTATATCATTTATATACTAATTAATTAGATTCAAGTCTAGTATTCATACGACTATGAACAATTGACACTATAAGAACGAAACGTATATTGAAAGCGATAAAAAGACACTTGGCTAGAAAATAAAGATACGTGCAAATACTGTTACAAAAACTTACGATCCCTATCTATAGTACGTTTTTGAACTCGAAGAGCAATACCGTGCGGACGTTGCGATCACTCTTAATTAGCACGTTCGATGGTTAGTGGTATGCGGGACCTGGTTTATTTCCAGGACGATTAGGACGGTCGATCCTCGATCAGGGAAAGACAGCGCTGCCTTAATTACGCAAACACCGTAATTTCGCCGTTTAATTGGAACGTTCGGATGCTCGGAACGCGACGGATGCTTCGATGGTTTAATTAGCGACGCGACTCGTGGCTACGCTCGAAAGAAACCGGGCCCTGACCAGGCTGCTATGGGAAATCGCGATTCCACAGAGACACGGAGGTGTTGAAAGTGTAATGGATCCTCGTCGGCTGCGAATACGCGCGGCCACGAATAATCTCGTTGATCGATTATACCGGAGAGCCAGGACGACGCGGCGTTTGTACAATCTCACATAATTGAATTGTAAAATGTCACCGCGACGGTGGCCGTGTTTGTTTTGCAGGAAAATTTGACGTGTACAGGTAACTCGTATAAAACCATGTGTTTAAGCTCCTATATACGTAGGTCTAATAACTTTGAATTTATGAAACAAATTGTGTAATCAAAATTGTATTTATTAAATGCTTCCATAATGAACACAAAGTAAATATTGAAAACAGAAGAATTCAAAACATAGTACCTATTTAAATTAATAAAAAAACGAAATCTCTTTTTTCCAATTTTGATCCGCGACCTGAACAAAATTCTATATACTATACGATGTTGCTCTGTGATCTAAACTAAAAATAGTAATATTGAAAATCATCAATGCTTCGGATGCGCATGCAACGATGTTATCATAAAGGTATTTGTACATATCCTTATTTTCTAACGCAGCATCTCTTTATCAGATTCTAGCTTTCATTTCTATAGTATCAAACATTTATAATCACGTGAAAGTAGGTTCACTAGTATCTGATACGAAATTTAATATACTTGGATCTAAGTGATTAATTAACCACGTAAATGCTGTACAATAGACAATGGTGTGCAAATATTTATTGTAGCCACTATAAATGACTCTACTATATTTGTAATTTTTCTCCACGATATCTGTTGGATACTTCTTGGAGCACGTGGCAACAAAAGGTTCCTGGTTGCTGCTTCGTCG
The DNA here is from genome assembly GCF_014825855.1 of Bombus pyrosoma. NCBI lineage: Eukaryota > Metazoa > Arthropoda > Insecta > Hymenoptera > Apidae > Bombus > Bombus pyrosoma. Next base: position 15,771,131 of record NC_057776.1, read on the forward strand.
AGAAGCATATCGAAACAGGAAACACGTCGATCAATATTCCCATTGAAAGAAACCTAGATACCTGTGAAACAATCCGCGACAACGTTCACCGCCAGAAACAGCGGTTCGCTCGTTCCCGTGAAAACGATGCAAGATTTCGCGGAACGCGGTTGCTCGGTTTGTTTGCAGCCGCACGGCTCGCGTTTATTTATCACGGAGCATGGGCCACGATTCCGCTTGGCCCTGCTTTCGATCCGTTTTTCTCGGCAGTTCCGGCTGATCCCGGGACTACTAGAACTACTAGGAAACGGTGTGCGGCCTCGTGAACGGTTCGACGTGGCCGGCCCGAGCCTTCACCGCCAACTTTACGTTTATATGCGCCCGTACACGACGCTATCCCGATAGCGGGCCGGCCACACGTCACCGAATCGTGATCCTCGAGAGGCCGAAGACGATGTTGTGTCCCCCATCAAAGCTAGGAGCACTGTCCAGTTCGTGAGCCGGGCTGCTTCCTGCACGGTCGACCGTAAAATATGAAATACCATTCCTCCCTGTTCTTTGGTTGCTGGAGCGTTGCTGCCGTCGCTATCGCTCCACCAGCCGGTGTCTTTTTCTGTCCACTTCGACTAGGAGGAGTCGAACGAAGAGACTGCTCGACTTTGTTCTTTCACGATATGACGAGACGAGGAACGTGTTACGGTACCTGGTGTACCTGGTACGATACCGTACTAACTGGAAAAATCCAAATGTCCCCGACACGAAAGATCGTTTCCGACCTCCCGCGAAATCTGGCTGCTCGATCTGTTCTATTTTACTCTCTCTCTCTCTCTCTCTCTCTCTCTCTGTTCCTCCCTCGATGATAATAATCGGATTACGGAAATTCTTTGGAGATGTCGACTCACTGGTGCTTTTTTTTTGTACGCTGAATAAAACTAGGTGGTCTTTCTCAGGCTGATTTTGCTAAGGTAGGTAAGGTAGGATTATTCGAGTCAAGTTAAGTAATTTGGCTTGTAATTCGCTAAGATTTTAAGCGATCTATTTGAAATTCAAACTATTCGAATCGTCGTTAATGGCGTGATAAACGCCAAGGGAAGTATATCGTGTATTTAGATGGATAGATGGGAAGATCATAGTTTTCTACAAGTACTCATCAAAATGAAAATTAATATTCGTACTTATTTATTTTCTAATTTTTTTTGTAATTGCAATAGTATTTCAAAAGTATGTGACCATTATAAATGAATTCAAGTGCATGTCAGGACTGTTTGTATCGTCTACGAGGGAAAGATTTCGAATGAACCTCGTCACGGTTTAATCTGACAGGAAAACGTACGATATGAAGGTGTCGTTAACAGCATAACAGGCCATAACGTTAAAGGAAAAATATACATGGATGCCGTTTAAACGGCAATTGACACTTGCTACTCTATATTCGTAAAAATCGACACACGTTCCGATACTTTAAATGTCACGTGCCACTCAAGTGACGTTTATAAATCTCGATCTGAAAGCTGTGACTAACTAAGTTAAAGTATCATTGGCGGTTCCATAATCACGAATTGCTATCAACCATGTCAAAATCTTTTGCTCTGTACAATAGTGGAAATGTTACACGATATGTTTGCCGACTGATGAGTCATCGATATTTCGCTTAAATCGATTCGACTCGCGTTTGCATCAAGGGGTATTCAGTTCTGTAATGTACCAATGTATTCAATGCTAATACCGAAGAGGAGAATTCTTTTCGTCGAACGTGTTCTTTGGGAATATTACAAGTTGTTAACAATATTCCGAATTATTAACGAGTTGTTAAATTTACCGTATAACGATTACCATATTCATGTACTATCATATCTTCAATAATTTTCGCATAAATCTTAACTACGACGAATGTAAGATTTTTATTTTCAAATTATGTAAATTATTCAAATTATTCCTATTAACGACAAACAGAGAATCTTTTCTCAGAATATTACAAATTACTAACAATGTTAGGAGAAATTATTGTATTCAAAATCATTAGATAAATTTCCAGTATGCCGAATGTAAAACTTTCTTCGAATTGTACAAATTTACGGATTTGTTTATATGGCTCATAGAAGTATAGGAACGAAACCAGCGCATATTTTCTATGCTCTAAATTAGGCTCTTTCTAGGACAATTTTCAGTAATGAGACGTTGTCTCTTGGATAACAATGCTGATTGAAACTAACGAGCGATGATTCATAACTTCAATTCTGATATAATAGTGCAAATCTAATGGGAGATTGGACGTCTCACAGAGACTAATTGACATCGAGATAAAGAATTTTTAATTTGTCATATCAAAGGATTATTAAAAATGTAACGTTAAGGCTGATATCAATCGACGATCTTTAGAAACTTACTATTCAACACTAGGTAAACCAAATATTTCTTCGACATTTAATCGGATTTAATCGACCAATGATAAATTAAATTTATAACATTTACGATTTTAAAGTAAACGGAGTACATATAATTCATTTGAAAATCTACAAACCTGTATAAACATCGAATAAAACGTGCAACAAATATGGTAAATTTAAATAAAGATAGAAAGTCATCATTAGATATTCTTAAACTCGGAAATTATTTAAAAGACAAGACTTTCTTACAGATAGAATTCATCTGATCGTACGTACGTCGATCAAACATCGATGTTTTGAATTATTGAATCCACATGAGTGGTTCGATCGCGTTCATGCGAATCAAGAACACGCTCGCCAACAACCACTCTAATCGACCGATCTGAATCGTTCTGCAACGAACCACGATAAGCGGAATAAAATTCCGCGGGATTTAAGGCAACGCCGCTGCGAGAAAATTGTTTGCCTTTCTCGAAGCCACTTTATCTCGTTGCGGTATTCGCAGAATACCAGTTCGAAACCTTCACTTTCTGAGATCGTAGATAGAACGGAGGTTTGAAAACGACACGTCACGACGAGACGAATTATTATGTTCAGAGGCAGCGACGTTTCCATCGAAAACTAAAACATTACGTTTCTTCTTTCCTTCGGTACAAAGCTCCTATCGAATATCTTTTACGCAGAACGTTGTGTGTTCCATTCTTTTTATTCCGTTTCAAATCTTTTAACAAAATCTAATATCCTAGAATATTATTTGTCTTTGGGTTCGAATAATCTGTAATTTTATCCGAAACAATGCGATTGATGAAAATCTATTGAAAATTATGCGATTGAAAATGCAAGACTCCCGTTATTATGTTTTATCAAAAATTATTTTATACGTTGTTGAAAAGGACAAGAGTAGAAATTTTGATTAGATAACGTCTGGATGACTAAACTGCAAATTTACACTTTTATAAACATAATTAGAGAAACGCAACTTGCGCAAGAATTTGTTTCAGTCACTGAATATCATAATGAGTAGGTACTATGCTTTCGATATTTCATATATTCCGTGTATCTTATTATATATCTTTATTATGTACATTCGTTATGTGTATTTTATATCTTTGAATATCCCATATATGCATAAATAATCACGATTTAATATGATTCATTTTTTAAAGTCACGCGAAGCATTGAAGATATATGCATATTTATACATCTTTGAATAAATCAGTGTTTAATTTTGTTATGACACAGAGTCAAATGATTTGTTGCCGATAAAATGAACGATTAGTTTCATTGTTCAGGATACACGTACATAAAGCAAGTGATTAAGAAAAAATTGACGAGCGTAATTCTTTGGCAAGCAGCTCGAACAAAATCTTGGCTAATAGTTGGCCAGCGATGTTTAACGACGAGCATTTACAATTCCATGCGTCGTACTTCGCGGGTTACTTGGATTTTAATGATCCTCATTTGTAAACGGAGACATCTCCCATGGAAATCGGTAGCTCTCTACGCGTGCGCGTTCGATCGTGCCGGTCATTCTATCGATGACAAGTAGCGATTTAAATGTCAATCGTGGAGGCACACGAATGGACGTGCCAAGTTTTTCAAAACTGCGTACCTTACAACACAACCATGAAATTAACATTCCTCGACGATCACAGCGAATATATCTAATCCTCTATCAGTTCGTAACAGCTATTTTCTTTTTTCCGCAAACGTTCATTAAACTAATTTTCCAAAATCGAGTGCAGTACGACACAACTATTGAATGGATATACCTGATATTCCTTCAGTTTCTAGCAGGTCTTTTCTTCGCTTTAAAAATCAATTGCGTTAATTTTTTGTCAGACTTTTCGATAATCGAGAAATTAATATTCGCTATGTTGATCAATATTTTTATTTCCTCCAGCAACTATATTTTATTTTCGTGTAAATTAGTCATATTCTTGTTTGCTTTTTATACCAATGAATATGCACAAACGGAATTATGTATAATGTATGAAATATATAATGAAATATGTACAAGGGAATTGGAATCTTGGAAATTGTAGCAAAAGCGTTCAGTATAGACAACATGTAGATGTCTATTGCACTTTGCGTAGAATGACGTTGGAATACTGATTGAAGAGTTTAATATGTAATCACTTGTGTAAGAATATATGCATAGAACATCTAGTTCAAACATTTGATAGATAAAGATATATTTACTCTTGTTTCCATGCAGGAACTGTGCAATATTTTCAAAAATCCTAGAATTGCATCTAATTCGAGCCGTTTTAATAAAATTTCTATATTTATTATTTCAATACTACCGGTTTATCGTTACCAAGGTTTAGCAACATACTTCTTATCATTCTGTCTCATTTCCTAGATATCATACTAGTATTATTATGTAATAATATCACTTCCTATTTTATTACATAATTTTTATATAACAAAAGATATTTTAGAGAAATATTCATTAAAGAAAGAACAACAATTTTTTCGATCTTGTTTTTGTATCATTTCCACGACTCAGAGTCGAAGAATTCATGAATGGCCTATTAAGTAGAAAAGGATTTCACGGTCAGACATTTGGCAGCATATTAACATTTCCGGGAAACACGCATTGCATTTAATACAATTATAAAATTTTAACTCTGCAAAACGTATCAAGCATGCCAACGCGCATATGAAATGTATAGTCAGTATTCATTTTAATATCTCAATAATTCTCTGCTTAGATTCTATCTTTCTTCAGTCACGTCTGCAAAAATACGAATTTGCATAAATATCGCACATACAATATACAAATATAGACCATTTACGTAACAAAAATTGTCAAAAACATATCCACTTAAAACTGTTCACGGAGTCTAAGCAAGTAGATGTAGATATCCTGGCAGACCTAAGAAGATCAAGATATCCATCGACTCGATTTAGGAATCCGTAACAACAAAATGAATCGCAGTTATTCGAGCGAATTAAAAATTCTCGAAAGGATCTAAAGTTCGAGAAAAGGTTCTGTTGCACACACGTACACGTTACGCTGCTCTTTATTTCCTTTTCGTGAACGGTTTAGCGATCGCGGATAGCACGATGGCTCCGGAATGGAGATCGCAGCCCTGTCCTTTCCTTGGCGCACGGACGCGTCTGTCATTCCTCCGATAACGAGCAGCGACTTAAAGTCTTTACGGTGTCATACGGGCTTAATGCCACGGGCACGGCGACGGGACGTGAGCCGAGATAGCGAAGGCGCTATTTAATTAACGATAATAGCTCGGCTTAACAAGAACTCCGCGGCATTTTCTTTTCATTGTCTTTCCGTAATGCGACGGCCTCCACGCGGACACGTTTCTGTTTCTTCTTTGTTCCTCGCTCCTGTCGTCGTCAAGTATCGCAGTACACTGCGACCGATTTCTGGAATTCTCTTATAGATTCTTCGTATTATAGAGTATCGATACTTCGTTCTTAAATGTTTTTGTTTCAAGCAGTTATCTGTGCTCTCGTGTGATAGTTCGCGAGACGATGATATTTATCGGAGCTTCGGATTATTACATAGTGTTCTTCGTATCGTTAGTTTATGAATTAAATGGACTTCAACAGAGAAGAGAGAGAGAGAGAGAGAGAGAGAGAGAGAGAGTTTTGCGAGGCAGTAGTTTTAAGTTTGTAGATACGATTACGACATTGTACCGTCGTTGATCTTTTCCTAAACGTTGATTACTTAGAAATTGTTAATGACTCTGTAAAATTTGCACACATAAATAGGATGCCTGTGTAGATTTACATTTTTGCAATCGCCTCATATCCTATCGAACTCGTTGTATCCATTAATGAAAAACTCGAGGAAATAATATTTTATAACACACGTGAGCCGTAAAGGAAACGACAGCTTTATAATAAGATAGCAGTGAAACGTATTCAATTTATTTCTAGAATTTCGAAAATATTTCTGTCACAGTACTTCGTTGATGCTTATCTTAAATTACAATTTCATCGATTGTATCTCTCTGAAATAAACGGCTCAGATATCAATAGATATCTTAATACTTATGGCCAGCAGTGTATGTGTCAAGGTCAATACCATCGCAGCTGAATCTTCCATATTAAATAACTACCTTATACCTTCTTCCATCATGGAGGTGATCTATCCGTGGATGGAAAACGTGTCGTTCGATCGAACTAGCGACGCGTTTGCAAGAAGGGAGTTGGCCAGCCGCGCGCATAAGTCGGCCTATGGACGCGTTGCAGATACGCCGATGCTAATTGCAATTTATGTCTCATTGCAGCGGTCGTCGGTGCGCCACGACAAAGGACCGCACCGCGGGCGGCCGTTGCTGCGTTAAAGCGTTTCGAAAGAGAGCCTGTGCCACCGCGGTTCACGTGTTACAGGCGAACACCGCCATGACGTTGTTGTCGTTGCCGTTGTTGTCGTTGGCTGCTGTTGCTTTTGCTTGTCGGACGGTTTCACCTGTGCGTCCGCGTGAATCGACTTTACGAGGCCGGCTTTTGTCGGAATCAGCGCCGCGATTCGCGTCCCCGCTGCGATCGACGGCTGTGAAACGCGGACTCGTTCTTGCTGCCCATCGACGCGACGCTCTCTGCATGATAAACATCCCGTGGGACAGAGTATTTGTGTACCAAGGGTACGTCTGTAAGTGATTTCCGTTTGGTTTGCTGATTTCGAAATTCGTTGCAGTAAGACTCGTGACGAAAGTGATTTTTTAAGTTCGCTTTTTGCAGCATGCTCTGCTATTGGAAATATAAAAAGTATAGGGTGGTGACTCGTGGAAATATTTGAATACTTGCTGTGAACATTTTTGATGAATATATTATACGCGTTGTATGGGATAGTTTGATATTCCGTTTAAGGATGCTATACGACGTACGACGATAGCGATTGCATTGGTAAAGTTTGAAACATAGTCGAGAATGCACGTGGAACGTACAAAATATTTCTTTCTTTGAAATATATCGAAACATTTTTAGTAGAGGAAGATATTTTTTAAATCAAACAAGTACTACAATTTTATGCATACTTAGATATATACGTAATGTTTCAAAACTCGTTACGAAGAATCTCTGAAATTGAAGGAAAAGATACGTTAACATTAAGAAAGATTGGTATTTCTAAGATTTCTAAATTGTTTACCATTAATCATACAACATTAAATAGCAAATCTATAACTAGTTTTGTAATTAACAAAGAAGAATTACAAAAAAAATTCTGTTTCAAGTATCTAGATTTTAAAAGAACGATTCCTATCATATCATGTTTCCATATCCGCCTGGAAAATAAAAAGAAAACAAAATTTATCATCTGTTCTTGAATTTTATTCATATTCCGATTGGACACGTTCAACGTCATCCAGTTTCATGTCTACAATATGATACCGCAAAAGCGATGTCAGCGTCGCGACTGAAATTCATCGAGAGAGCCAAATAATACACAGTGGCCAAAACCGCTACGATTTTGTATTACCATAATTGAATAGATCTGCAGCGGGATTAATGAAGTATCAAATATCCCAGGTCGGCGTAAACAATGCCGCAAAATCTATTTAAACGATGCTCGATTAAATATCCATTGGCTATCGTTTAACCCTGTTCACCCAAATGGAACCGCGTGTATCTCTTCTTGCAACAAAGACGTTACGCATCGTGTTGTAGAGCAAATTAAAACATGGCGCAATATCGTCTCGCTCGTTCAGCACCGCTGAACAACACCTTATTTAGAACGCTATAACATCATTCACGTCGACAAAGAGAGAATCATTATCAAAAGTTTCGAAGCAAAAGGTAACAAAGTGTGATATTGCACGATGTGATCGAACGTGTATCTTTGTTTGTTTAATTCTTTGTTATTCGTGTACAGTTTGTTTCTTTTTATTCGATATCATTCTTTTATATGTTCCCGGAATTTTAGAGACAAATGAAATTTTTCGATGATAATTGAGAGGTACGTAACACGATCTTTGGCCGTGTTAAACTTTTTCCAACGGAATAAAAGAACAAAAGAATACATATCAATCTTTTTAAACAATAAGTCTAGTCGTTATGTTACGTATTCCTTATAAATGTATTTATGCATGCTTACATCGCGGAAGAAGCATATTTAATCAAAAATCATAAAATTGTGGACGTCATGATAAAGACTTTGTAAAGCTAAAAATATCATTCGTATTTCAGTAACTTACGGGACGATTCAATCTCGAAACTTACAAGATTGAAAATTCTATAACAAACTTCTTGAACTATCTATAAACTATCTATTCCTTTCAAACTTAATTTCAGTATTCAGTAACTTAAACGATAATTTAGTCTCCACGTAAAATATCAAACTTAAAAAACCTCCTAAATTACAATATTCGAACTCCCATCACATCTTCAAAAAAAAAAAAAAAAAACAAATAAGAAAGAAATAAAAAGAAGGAAAAAATAGTGAAAAATCAAAACCCATTTCATCAATTCCAACGTCCAGTCTCTTTACTTTGGTACGACAATTACCATCGAAAGATAAAACTTCCTTTGTCCACCAATAATTATCCCTTTCGTTTTCCTTCTTTCCTAGTTCTCTCCTTATTCTCTCCCGCTCTCGCCTTCCTCGTTTCTCGAGGAACGAACGCCGAAACGCTGGTCGATAAAGTACAAACGCACAATGGACGTGGAAGCATAGAAACACGTGGCGCATAAATCGCGCATTATGTGCGGCTCTTTGTGCGCGACGAGAGTAAATAGGCTGGCGTGCGCGCGCTCTCCGGCTACCCTTTCCTTTGGATTTCCTTTCGCTTGTGCTCTGGCTGTTGGTGCAGTTGTTGCAGCAGCCAGCAGCCGCCGCCGCCGCCGCAATAGACGCCGGCCCGTGCGGCCATTACGCCGACGCGGCCGTCGTCGTTTTTCGCAACCGCTCCACATCGTGATTTCCTCAAGGTGCAAAGAGCCTCGACGACAGCAACGAATGCCGTGTTCGTGTGCTGCGCCTACCTCCGTGAACCTTATGTCGCATTTGCAACAAAATCCGAACGCTGCCCGCCGATGCAACTGTGCGTTATATGACACTCGATCACGAGGGTTGCGACACGTGTTACTGCTCAACCTTATTGGATATTGTGTGTGCTAGGTTTGCAGGATTTTTTTAATTGTTATTGCTATTTCTTCGTTGGCAAACCAAGCGGTTCATGTTGCAAGAGTGCCGTTGAGTTTCTTTATCTTTATTGAAAAAAGTTTCAAATATTGAACTCGACACTTGACGCATGGATATACCTCGAGCGTTATCGTTGGGATATTTATAGAAAGTCACATTTGTATGAATGGGATCTAAGTAGGAATTTGTTTCATTTACTAGACATTGCAACAAGTTCATTACTCTGGATATTTTACTACGATTTACACTAAGATTTATAAGTACCATTTCTTTCAAATTTTCGGAGATAATATCAAATCATACTAGTTCTTAAAGACACCATATTTAAGTACGCAAATTATTCATCGCCTGTAAATAATTCTTAGAACGTAGATAGCTAAAGAACAATCAACAGTTTGCAATATAATGAGCGAGAGAAACTGTTTCCTTACCAGAGATTGTTATAGGTTATTATAATAAGATTGTCGAGAGATAAAGATACTCCTCCTGTACATATGCGCAGAGATTGCTTTCGGAGAATTGGTTTTTGTTTTTATTAAACCATGGTAGCGCGTCTTACATGTTACGGGTTATGGTTGTTTCTTGGAATTTGTCGTTTGTAATTCAAGGAGAATAGGAGAGCATTGCGATTAAGAGATCATTTGAGTCGTCAAGTTGAAATTTATGCGCAACGAACGTCACGAGGAGAAAAAGTAATATGAAAGCGATCAACTACGTTCGAATCACCGACCGTAACGTTTCAAGCTTTTTCATGACATATACTATATAGTTGCAGGCAATACTATGCAATCCTTCGAATCGTAGCTTGCCACTTATCGCGTTAATTTTGTAATAAAGATAGGAAACGCGATATTTCCGGTTTCACTGATGTCTCCATACCTCGGCGATGACATCATCCATACTTTGAAATATTATGACACACGTACATATAAATTACATTGTAACATATGAAACTTCCCATTTTGTTTCATCAAGTTTCTAAATAACTCTGTTTTTTTTTTTTTTTTACAAATATCGATATTTTTATATGCTGCTGGACAGTTCCGGGGATCGTATATTTTCGATATTAAATATAAATATAATATTGTTATCCCTGTAAATACAATACAATATTAAAGCTGAGAATTTGTTACTTTCGTTTATTTCTATTTTCGTAGAATTTCTTAACATTTACGTACATAAACGTTTTATGAATTGTTGAAAATCGGACATTTCGTACGTTACGGAAACTAATATAACGTAATAACAAATTTCTATATATTCCGTACTAATATAACGTAATATACAATTAAAGGACATTTTACAATTTCATCAATTTCGTTTAAAAATTGTCTTGATAGCATCGAACGTGAAATAAAGAAAAATATTATAAACATTACGCTTCGGTGTAAAAAATCTCATTTATCTCTCATCCATCAGATCCATCAACGGTCATAAACTGTTACGAGCACAGAAGAATGAACGCGGTATTTACGTATTAAACCAACGAGATACGACACGGAACGTTGCTTTTCCAGGCTTTTTTGGAGGATTACGTGGAAGTTTGTGGTTCGACCGGTTTGGTGTAAATGCGGCTTAACGTTTGGCGGCGTGTAAGTCTCTGTCCTGGTTAGAGGTACTTAATGGGGCCCCTTACATCCGCCCCTCCCTCTGCCTCTAATGATCTGCAGTACCTCTAATGTGGTACTTTTCAGCATGAAACTTATTAACGTGAAACCGCGCCGGTTTCGTTCAACGTTTCTTGAAAAGTACGGAGAAAAAGGGATATGAGAAAACGAGGAAGAGAGAGAAAATACAGAGATCTTGCGTCATTACCAGAAGTGACTCCTCTGCTTCGTGTCTACTTCCAAATAGCTTTTTCTGAAGTCGAAACGTATGTGTGGAGATGTACGTTTCGAATTTTAGGCCGATTTCAGCTTGTTACAGAGATTGTATCTTTAGATTATATTTCCGCTGGTTCACGAAAAACAAAATTTCTTCTCGCGACATTAATGGTATGAAAAAATATTGCAGAGATAATTAGATTCTATCGTGAAAAGTATCTGTGTGGTTTTATAATAAAATATTGATTATGTCAAGTACCTTAACAACTTGTACTTTTAATCGCTAGGACATTGATGTTAATACGTTTACATCAATATCCTAGGGAAATTAAATATAGCAAACACGTTAATACTCAAAGTATCCATTACAATATCTGAGGGGTAGAACAAATTTGTATTTATGTCCCACTTCTTTAATTTTGTCGTACTCGGTGCTGCATATACGGAATAAATTTTAATAAGTTGGTAATTAACCGATAAATGTGGTTGTCTTTATTAAAACTTAAAAATTCTAGTGTATCTTCTTATAAAACCATTTCAAAAAGGAGTCTGCATAACTAACAATTAATAAAGAAATAATTTTTCTCGCAGACTAAAAAAGATTCCGCGTTGAAAGAGTTAATAATGTTTAGAGAAATACAAATTTGTATTTGTCACCTTTTCAATAAAAGTAGAAAAACAATCTAATGCTCAGTTTCTAACTCACCTCCTTGTATAATCTCAATTTGTATTTAATTTGCAGTTTGACGAACATATCGTTTGAGAATCTGTCGAGTTTATGTACAATAAAATTTGCAGCTAAACGTAACTGCAGAATAAGACAGAACGTCTCTATTAAATATACACCCATAAATCTCGCATGAAGATTTCAATAAACGTCAGTCAGGAGATCTCGCCGCATAAAATTAAGAAGGAAGAGCGTAGGTGACAAACACGTTGGCCATTCTGAATACGAACAGACTGCTCGTTCCCATGATCGGCTTAGGACTCTTAAACATCGATTACTCGAAATCTCGTAGGCGTAGTCGCGTCGGAAACGATATAAATCTCTCCTAACTTTAAACTCGTAACACCTTTCCCGAGAATCAAACCGAGAAAAATGTTTCTCGTTTCGGAGCAATCGTAAAACCGTGAACTACGTCCGCGTGACCACACCAGGAGATTGGGAACGAAATTAGGAAATCGCGAAACGTAGGATAATTTTAGAAAATCGTGAAACTAGGCAACTATATTGATGTTGAGTAAATGAATTTTAAATTAGCCTATTTATAACGTATTTTAATTCTAGTGTAATAGAAAAAAGCAAGGAACGTTAATAAAATAATTTAATTGATCAAATAAATTTTTATGACCAAAGAAATAAAATTCGTTGGATCTTTTTTGCGACATAAAACGTTATTTCCTAATTGGTAGACTGTGAATTTCGTTTATAGGAAATTACAAAATTTAACGAGAAAAAATACACAGTAGTATACTGGCAAAAAAATATACGATATGTTCAAGATAGAATGTTCGTTATAATATTTAATAAGCTAAAGAAAACGTCCATTTAGGTTTTATTTCATCGATCGTGTTCAAAATTTGCGTAAATTTTTCTGTCCAGTAATTAAGCACCGATGCAATTCTGTAATTCTAATTATCATCAGAATGTACTTGCTGTTTTTCTTTATTCTTTACTTAATTCCTTACCTAATATTCCTGCATATACGAGGAAAGGTATTAGAAGATTTATGCATGAAGAAATACACGTATGACAGAAGTAAAAGTTTCGTGATTAGTGATCGAATAGAAGGATAATGTTAATGGAAATTCTAAGGATGAGAATGGCGTAAATTAAAAAAAAGAATTGGACAGACTGAAATACCTCTGAAAGTTTATTACTAGAAAATGTATTTAGAATGGCAATGAAATAAATCAGTAGTTGCTTACTGATCTCATACAAAGCAGCATTGTGCAGAGCTCCGAGTAAAGTATATTTACTGCTTCAAATGAAAGTGATGTAGTACGTCAACTGTATAATGGCTCTTACCTACACGGGAACATTCATCTTGCTAATATTTATGTTTTCGTAGAGAAACTTTATTAATTAGCCTATTGTTAGTTCGAAATGGTTCAAACTTGTACGTCTTTGATACTATATTACATTTGTTTAAGACTTTCTACAATGCATCTTAATCTTCATCAAATGATGATTCATCTTAATAATTCACCCTTCAAAATGGTATAAAATTAGCGTATATTCTCTATAGATTTAGGTGTACAAAATATTTCATCAGTAAATAAACTATTTTATTTTATAATATTACACTTCGTCGTTTTTTCAAGTTTAATAGAACAGAAACTGCAAAATTAAAATTTAATTAAAAGCATATCAAATAATTTTAATTTCAACACGGATTTAATTCAATTTTCTATACTTTGCTTTTCCATAAAAATCATACTCTACACATAAAAGGATTATAAGAAAAATAAATTAAATCATAAATTATTCGATATACATGTAGATCTTTTTTTGTGCGGAATTCAAGTTTTCACCACTAGTTCGTCACCGTTCGACAAAATTTTACATTTTTAAACAACTTCTCCAATATTTTAATTTTAATTGCTTTCAAAGAAAATTTTAATACATAAAATAATGAATTCAGAAGGAGTGGACGCGCAAGCGCCACGCGCAAAAAGTGTGACGAGAACTTAATACCTCTCGGTAAGTGGATTGTTCCCGGTTGCTGAAACTTACGTAAACAGGTGTATACTGGGTCAGTCAAACATCGAGCTGTGTTCGCACTTGATTAAATTATGCAAATCGATCGGATCGTACGTGTCCGCGGGCCGGAATGTAAATTACGCCTGGAAATACTACTGTGCTCGCAGTTTCGGTGCCTTGTGAAACGGTTTCTTGCTAATTTATTGGCCGATCGATTGTCGAACAGCCGTCGATCGAACTGTCGCGTTGCTTTATATGTCTCGTGTCAGGACATACTCGTTAACCAATCGTAAAGAGTTTATTATTTGCTCCTTTCTTCTGTGCCGTGACATTTTAATACGACTCTCAGTTGTGCAATTATCAGATATTCTCATTCAATGCAGATTTTATTAGAAAATATAGCATTCTGGTAGGTTCTAATGAATGGATGGATCAGAGAGTAGAAAATTTAGCATAAGATAATTGTGAAATATTAAGGTCAAATACAGAAAGAAATATCAAACATCTCGTTGAAAAATTAAAGAAGACAGTAACTTAATAACTAAATTTCTCAAGTTTTCTACTTCGCACAAAATATTCTATTTCTATATCAAATATAAGTTTAAAGTAATGATATCTAATCTTCGATTGATATTGTTAATTTCATTCTGCACTCTATATTCTATAAATCATTGATTAGAATCGTTAATAACCTTTTTTTGCACAGAATATCGAACACAAATTGCAATAATAATAAATATCCAAAATTACTGTAGCAACCTATAACTCTAACCACCAATTAAACGTCAACCCCTTAATATTTCAAGCCTAACAAACTCTCTCACCAGAATTTCAATATACGCATCGCTCTATATCCTTCTATACCGTCGTTTTATATATTTTTCACACAAGCCTTTATTATCCACTAAAATCTCATAGTTTCAACGAAGGTACTAACGAAGAAGTTAACTTGAAGTTATCCAACGTTCAAGGAAGAATGACTAGGGAGGAAATCGAGGTAGGTCCATGGTAAAAATGCCTGATCGTAGACAACGTCGTCGTGAAGATCATATTATTATGTACAACCACGAGATACCCGTAGCGTTGGTATGCATGGGGAAGCCGATTGGCCGAGAGAAAACGCGCGTACGCACGCACGTACGGCGCAGCTGGTTTGTACGCGAGCTTGCACCGTAGTCAGAGCATATTTATGGATTAGCATACAATGGTGGTGTTTATTAGAGATTCCTCGAAGGTTCCCACCTTCGACGCCAGCTCCGTGCTTCTCCTCCGTTCCCGAGAACCGTGACGCCCTCCTCCTGGAAGCTCCGTGTCGAAAACCGTGCTCGAACCTAAGCCCCCCGATCGTTCGAGCCGCTTCCTTCTCTTCCTCTTTACGTAACCGCGTTTCTGACCGCAACATTGACCTTGTTTTCGCGTCACACTTTTGCACAACTGATTTTCTTTCGGACGGTTCGTGCTAAACAGCTTCATTCGGCCCATTGTCGTAGTTTTAGAGAAGGAATTTTAATGACTAGTAGACTACGGATATTTATGCAAATACATATTTTCACGAACGCAATGGAAGAAATGGAATATAAGCGGAGGTTTGTTTCGCTCGGTAAATATTCTAACATGCACCGTATTTTCGATGATTTGTTATTTTGCTTCTCCGTATTATCGGCATTCAGTGCTATTTTGCGTTTTCTAACTTCTTATAAACGCATAAAAATCCTCGGTTAAGCGATTAGATGTGGTAATTTGGTTGTGAAAGATTGGTCGGTTTTTCGTGGACAGTAAATATTGAGATAATTTGATATTAATATTAATTGATCGTTAATAGAGTGTGGTTCTATTGATCTATTTGTTTGTTCTTGGATTGGGGAATTTTGCTAATTTGTATTTGTGTGATTGCATGTTTGTGTGTAACATTTTGCCCATGTAGTTTGATATAATCTCTAGTTTGGTTATTCGATAGAGTTTCGTAGCTTTATGCTAGCAACTTCAATTTTGTAGATAGACCTTGTATGAAAAAATTATAAAAGACACATATGGTAAGTTTATTGCAATTATTTTCCAGCTTCGTATCTCTCTTCGAAATGGATATATACATGGTGTTCATTACATACATATGGACGTATAGACGAATAAAATGCTTCCCAATTTTCATTGGTTTTAAACTTTCATATATAATTCCTGTAATTAGATACAGAAAAAAAACAGATGAATATGTTAAAGGTCCATTTCTTTTTCACGTCACTTTTTATCACGATTTTCTGTACCATATATTCTTCCACACGTCTGTTCACCATGTCCATAGAATATACACTCACACGAAACAAAGAAACTGAAGAATCCAACCTGAATATCTCCTGAACTACGAAGGCACCCTACATACACTATCGACCATAAGTCACAGGCTACCCAACACACTTAACACAAGCTTAAATGGATGTTGCAATTACAAAATGAACTTCGTACTTATCGACGAAGTTGAAGATTATATCGAAATATTATCAAAGCTTATGATATAGGTATAAAATAATACGGGAGCAGTAGCAATCTTTTAACTACATTATACTATTGTACTCGCGAACCTGTTAACCATATCGCTGCTGGTGATTTTCCTTGAATCGAGCTCTAACGCGAAGCTAAAAGCCTGATCTTGGAGTGGCAGCGCGGCAAGGAGTGTGAGCATCGTGCGAAGACGCTGAAGAGAAGTCCAAAGAAAGCGGCTTCCTCGGAAGCAGGCAGCAAGAAGGAACTGTACGGTATTCCAAGACGAGAGATCCCGAAGAAAAGGGGAGCCATCGGGCCAGCCAGTCGTCGCAGAATGCCCGTTTTGGTCAGCGGAGCTTCATTCGCATGCAACTTTGTCCGCGGCTCTTACTTGGAAGTACGTGTGATCACGTCGCAACCGGTACCAGGCGGCTGCTGCTCCCTATGGCCCGCGTCTTTATTTATTTCTTATATCGTCGACGAGCTTCATTCAGTGGTCTCGGTCCGAATCGCACGGACCCAACGAGGAACCAGAGAGATCATGCCGCGCGAACTCAGTTTTTCGTCATCCTTCTGCCAAGGTCCAACTCGCAACTGGCACTCGTTTTCGCCCGGTTCGGAAACGAACGTGTTAAGATGACTTCATATAGGACGAGTGAGGGTAAAAGTCGTAGTTGGTAAGCTGTGTTTGTAATTTGCCTGTGTTGAATGGTGTTTTGTAAGAAGAAATGATTGTGCGTATAAGAAACGATGCAGTGGCTGTTTTTAGAAGTTTCGTTAATGTTGTTCGTGATCGAGTTGTACAGTGATTTCTTTAACGACGCCGGCAGGTGTTATAGTAATTTGATATTTTTCAGAACGAAAAGAAACTACTTTTCAGGGGATCCAATACAGGAAATATTGATCGATGATCGAGTAGTCATTGTTCTAAAATTATTAGGACTCTAGTAACGTCAATTGCGGTGATTTGTATACTCGATTATTTTATTATATAGAAGTTTGACAATTTTTTCATTATATAAAACTTCTAATTAATTGATGTATAATATTAATACATAGCTGACTATAATTTTCTAATTAGTTATCCTAATTGATATACAAGAAATTAAGTTCCACTTTTATTCAAGTCTTCGAGGGACAATTTTATTTCTTACCTGTAGGTTGCATGAAATTTACTTCTCAGGTGTTAACGATCAAAATGATCTGTGACTGAACCGAATATGAACTTTCTTGAAAAGTGCACAGTATGTTGTATACGATATGATGACAGACAAGATGACAATTAATCCACGAGAAACATATACCTACTTTAGAGATACAAATGGCTGTCAAAATTCTTCAAGACGTTAATAAATCCTAAATTTACCTGTAATGAATCATCTGTATATTAAAATGTCCTATATAAATCCAACGAACGAGTAAGAATATTCCTCAAACAACGAACAACGAAATCCACAATATCGAAATTTACAAATGTTATCCAATAAAACATATTTAAACTCTGAAACAATAAAATAAACAAGATACGATTTATTTAAATAACATTTGATTAAATCATATTTTGTACAATATGCGAATACTTGTGAGTGGCTGTACCTAAATTTCTGTACGTACATCCTCGGAAAATCAAAGTATCATACTTTCCCCTTCATTTGGTTTAAATGGCGAATTTCTCACGATCATCTCATGGATCGCCTCAATTAAATTCGCATCAAAATCCATTTCCCCGCGCTGATTCATTACCCGTGCACGCTTTAATTTCATTCGGCCACGCGGTATGTGCCGGATAATTTACCGCCTCGGCCTTTTAACCTGGCAGCCTTCGAGCGCCGGTTTGTCTCTAACACCGTGCACAACAGACCTACGTACAACGTACAATGTACACCCTAACCACTCGTCGATCCGGATTCCCGATATCCCGAAATTATCGAGACCCGTTATGTCGTCCTGACTTTCCCCCTGTCCGTGTTTTTCTCCTTCGTCCAGGCCCACGCCTATTTCTCACGACATTATGGTCGACATTCTCTCAGAAATACAGCCATGAAACGACGGAATAAGATGAAAGAATCTTATTAGCAGGTCAGTGTTTCTTGCACAATAATTCAATAACAAATATTATTTATGAAATGATGAGAAGCAAGTTGTAGGTTGCATGTTGCGTTAGGCTTTTGTTGTGTAAATAAGTTTTACAATTTAAGTTTCGTAATTTATAAAATTCATATATAAGTAACTCGCCCTATGATCAAACTTGGTACGGTTTCTTTAAAGAGAATTTATTACCACTAACGAGTTATGGCTCGTATAATAATATTAGTTCAATTGTGTGAAAGGATTCAGACTCTTTTAATAAAATATCTCTCGCCTCACTCGATACACATTCTACGTAAATCGGTCGATACCTTGTTAACCAGAGAAGACGAATTAACTCGAATTATCAATCGTTTGGACAGAATAATTTCTTTATTCGCGTTTCTTCTATCTTTCTACGCGTGTCGTTCTATATTTGTTAAATAAATTATATTCTCTTATATCTTCATTGAAATATATATATGTATTTGCAAGCACCAACATTGATTTACCTAACTCAATGTGTCCTTATTAACTTTTAATTCCACTTTAAATCGTACAAGTTTCTGCTTAAGAGACGATCAACAGATTAATTATTCCACCAACAAGCATAATATCGATAATTAGTCGCGTTAATAACACGGCTGAAGCACGCGTGGGCATAAGAACGAACACGCGTGCGCTCGCTCCAGCTAGCTCGCGACGTTGGTGAATGTCGTTGTAACGGGTGTTCTAAATGTCAGCCACGTTCCACGACGAAATTACGCGCCGACATTTTTTCTAACTTTCAAAACCGTTCGACGCCTGCACGGCCGACTTTAAGGTCATCGCAGTAATTATACGCCGGCCACCGCTCGTTCGATCGGATGACGAATTCATCGATGTGTTCATCCCCTCGTTGTACATTTGTGAGAGGAAAAGAGAGAGACAGAAGGATCTAATTGTGCAACATAATCGATCGGCGGATCACGGCTTTGCCGCGAAGATGAAGAATTTTGTGTCACGACTGTATGATAGCAGCGATATAAATCAGTGATACAACGAACTATCAGCGGCGACCAGGTCAGGCGACCTGTTTCGAGTGTGCGGTTAACAGAAAGGATCATTTTGTCCTGTTAAAGGACGATTTTGTTCGGTGATCAACCGACAACGTACGTACGTGTGCTTTCGATGAATGAAGCTTTGTATGAAATTGCTTTGCGATAAAAAGAGATTTGCGAAGTGCTGCTTTTCTATATGCGACGTGTAGGTTGCCGTATGAAACCTGAACGTGTATTATTGTATATACATATATACTTACTTACGATGACAGTAAAAACACATTAATCTTATAAAACGTAAGTGTATTTATCGAGAGGATTGAATAGATATATAATTATATCTTAGAATATATAGTTGTTAGCAATATGTTAAAGAACGTCTAGTACAGAAGTTATTTAAATTTCACTGCATATTTAGGGATGAAGAGTAAAGTTCATGTGGACTTATCGAACGTTAACGGTTAAACATCGTTTTCAACATGCCGATTGCCATGGTGATCATTATAAATGATACCATAGCAATTATATGAGGGATGATTAAATATATTTGATCAATCTGGTCAATTAAATTGCGAGTAACATCGACATACAATTTTCGTTTAATGTTACAGTGGCAACATAAAGTAATAAATGCATCATAAAATGAATAAACAATTTTATTTTATTTTTTTTAATAAATAATATCAATCCAATGTTACAGATAAGATATACCAAAGATGGTTTTAAACGTATAGAACGAATTGATATATGCATATTAATTTTTTTCAGTAAATAGCTTCTCAAGTATTTTAGACTGTTTTTCATATACATATGTTTTACGATAGTTTAATAATACTATCCTTCCGCTAGAATTACAGATAACTTCTATATTTATTAGTTAAATCATATTAATGCCGAACGAGTAAATAATATGTCATGTAAACATAACATTATTTCTATACCGCACGTTAATAAGTTTCTATCAGAAATCAAGAGAGTCAATGATCGTAAATGTCACAGGTACTTGACATCCGAATAGCCAGTTTTATCGTCCAATTAAGAGTATAATTCAATGTAAATTATCAGTTTGCCGGAAGTTAGAACATAATAACTGTAATTTCACGGCTAGCATTCACATAATGGCGAACTTTTATTATCACCATGTATATTAGCAGACCCCTTATCTCCAATGCAACACGGAAATTACTTACTTATCTTAATTATTCAGCCGCGTTTGATAAGTCCTTTCATGTACTCAACCCGCTTTGGCGATAGTTTTTGTTATACTTTTCCCTCGGCTGGCTCTGACATTTCAAACTTTTCACGCACCATTTGCGCTCCCGTGGACGGACAAATTGCAATCAAACTGTTTCAATGAAAATTAATCGATTCTTCGAACGAAACACGAGTTTCAGTTTCGATTTCACCCCTTTTGTCTCAATTTCGTAGGAGATACTGAACTCCACAGCTAACCGAAGAATATTCTCCGCGTTAACCCATTGATCACATTGATAATGCAAATTAGGATCATTATCGCGTAAACAGCAATAAATTGAATTTTGTTTGGAAAGATGCTGCAAAGTACATTACAAAGACGAGATTTTTACTTTTGATACCTCCACTGTTACTGACGTATCCTATACGTTGCGTTCATTTAATTATCTTACTTGTTGTTAGATCTTAATTGTAAGTATCTATCGTGTTTTTAAATTTATGCGTTTGCGCAAAGAGATTGAAGAAAAGAAACGACACAATAAACAGTATGTTAAGACAAGTACTATTAATTAAAATCTCATCTTCAGGATAAGGAAAATCTAGGAAAGAGTTGGCCGTATCTTACGCAATGAATGTGTTCATTGATACAATGTAACACTAGTGGCAACACTAATAAATTTTCAACCACATTATGGTAGTAATTAACTTCTCTGATCAGATAAGTAAGATTGGAAATAAAATGAAACCTTCTTTTTTTGCAAGACAAACGATTATTTAATAAAAAGAATTAAATACAGGAAAATTAAATTAATGGAACAATATGATACCATGGAAATAAAATTGAAGTTTCAAATACAATCTTTTAATTATGTCCAGATGAATTTGCAATTATATTACCAATCAAAGGTTAAATCTGTGAAATGGAGAACACCTGTCGTCGAAGAAGGATAATATTGTCTAATGAAATGTATATTCTCTCGAGTGTAACACGTGCAATGTTACAAGAATTATCCTTAGCAAGTTTCACAACGGAAGTTTTTAATAGAAGACAAAAGGATCGTGCGATATTAGAATATTCTTAAAAACGATCATATGTGAATGTATGTACACAAAGAACAGTAAGAACGTCATGAGAAAATCATGAAAGAGTTCCCGTTCTAAAGAACGATTCTAATTAAGAAACCACATAACCTATTGTTACCAAGAAGACAGATATATGTAGAACAATGATAAGAAGTACTATTATGTATCATATCCGTCTTCCTTTATTTCATCTTACATCATAAAAAGAACTCCTGCTAGGTCTTAATTCACCAGTGATTTCTACCGCATATACATATGTATATCCATAGACATTACTGCGAACATACCTTTTGTGTACTTTTCTGCTACTATTCTAGCGACTTATCATCTATGAATTTATTCCAGAAAACTTTTCTATTGCAAATTGGTTTATATCAAACCGTGATTAATGAAAACAATAAAAAAAAAAAAAAAGACATGGCGCCACGACTTTATTTTACAATAATGAAACATTAACGATAAGTACATATTTAATTCTATGATATTTAATTCGGGACTGTATATATAAATAGAGCGAGAAAATTGAGCTGAATGGAAAGTTTCAATGAAATCGCTGACCCGAAGATTTTGCGCTCTTCTTAGAGATACGAAATTATCTTCCTTGAAAAAGGAGTAGGGCCTTTAAAAAATAAAAGGAAAACTTGAATGCCTCGACTTCACTTTACCATGATAGTCGTGACAATAATATAATCGTGGATATTTCGAAAACTATTATGCATTTCACTCTAAAATACGATATACTATACATATTTACGAGCGACTCGAAGAAATATACCTGCGCAAAATTTTAACTAAATGTCTGACTCGAAGGCTTTTCACCGCCTTTGTTAGAAGTTAACTCCGTTTAAGAAGACATACAAGACGCTAGTCGTAGGCCGTGATCACTCGTTAATCAAGCAGAGTTTCCATCACAAGAAGAAGCATACCGAAACAATGATACAGGTCCGCAAAGAATTTTACAGTGAATCCTATATATCCTGTAATATAATATATAATATATATAATATATATATATATATAATATATTATATTATCCTGTTATTATTTTGTGCTCGTATATGTAGCTATATCCATGTCAGAATTGGAGGGACGTAACGATATGAATAACATTTTCAAGCTAAACATAAATAATCCGTAACAAAGGCGGCAAGATAAACGGTATCAGTGGCATTCGTTACAAATTCTCGTTTCGCGGTTCCGCGGCGAAAAATCTGTCCTTTAGTCCGTGCGGCAACGACAAGCGTGAACGAGGCGTGCCTTAAGGCAACAGGCCAACGGGGCGATGGAATGCAGAGGTGAAATTAGTATCGCTGTCGCCACAAGCGCTCTCTCGCCAGTTACGAGCTGCAATTCTTTTTTTCCGCCTCTCTTTCTCCCCCCTCCCTTCGTCTCTCTCACTCTCTTTCTCTCTTGCTTTTATTTCTTTTCAGCGGGGCAACGTCGTAGCAGCCCCGGCTGTGTCGACGATTTCCAGGGAAACCGCCTGTGGAACGAAGAGGAACGAGCTGCCGCCGTTGAATTTATTTGCCGGAGAAAGAAAGGGAGCTTCGAGCTCCGTACCGCGCGGTTCGTACGTAGCATTTTAATTACCGCGCTCCGTCCCATTCCGTACGCGTTCTGACGCGGCGCGCATGCGCTCTCGCCTCCGAGCAACCGTAAAAATGCGCGTGCGCGCAAGCGAGCTCGTTTTCTTGCGCCGCGCCGCGCGCGAGGAATTTGACGTTAAGTTTAATGCAGAATAGTGGAATTTTGTGGAATGTATGAAACGCTAAAGAATTTTATAGGTATAAGTGCTATTTTATATGTTTTACTATGTAAATATCTCTACTAACTATATAACAGTATTTTTGTCGATTGCCCGATTTTTATGCAACTTGATAACTAAAAATAGGTACACGAATATACAATAGTTATGAAAGAAAATAACCTGTTAGGCTAATAGACTTTCTGAAAATAAATATTATGAGAATCAGTGTATGTCAAAAGCATATATTTAATCTTAAAATCCAATAAAAAAAGGAATCCTAATTATATGGGAGTATGCGATCGACTGACAGCGTATTGGATTTTTCTGTTGAAATTGTTCCTTTATAAAAGGAGGAAAATGTAGGTTATCATGATTTTCGTGCGATCTTCATTTTCAAAATAATAGGAAATTACGAGAAATTTGAAGATCAACTGACATTCGTTCATTCAATAAATTTTTATTTCAACCGCTCTTTTATTTAAGAAACTCTTTTCTATTCTTTTAACCATTCCTATATCCAAAAAGTACTCGCTCCCGATATCCAAATCCCCCTGTTATCCCCTTATCTCTTCCTATATCCAACAATAATTCACTCAGTTATTCGAAAAGGAATCGAAAGTGTCGGATTAGATCAAACAACGTCAGCGCATTAATTTGTACAAAGCTCAACCTGGAAATTCAACTTCTCTTCAAAACAACATTCTATAAGAACCAGTAAAAATTCTAAGTCTCTAACATTCTGGCAGAAGCCGCCCTCTTCTTCGCGCAAATCGTGACAGGTGTCATCGAAGTTGGTCGTCTCGGATTTCAGAAGCGCGTTTGTCGACTTGCACGGAGGATGCGTCAATATTGACGTAGCTCTTGCGAAACGAACACGTGCTCCACGGATGTTCTCTCCACTCCCGAAAAGACTTTCGCTATGAGCCAAAGCAACAGATCCAGGGAAAGAGGCGAACAGACGCAAGGAGCAAATCCAACGCCCGAAGAGAAACGACCAGAACCAGACAGCAGGTTGCCTCGAACGTGTAGGATCGTAGTAGCACGGTTCAAGTGATGGGCAAACAGAGGAGAACAGGGGATGATATCTCGAGGGTGAATGGACCGGGTGGAGGACATGCGACGATGTGTTTCTCGAAGCATCCTCGAAAGGGCTGCTTTGAGAATACGTGATCTCGGCCAAGCACGTTTACGTCAATTTGCGATGAATCGCGTTTCAGTTCGAGGTTCACACAGAACATGAACCAGCTTGGTTAGTCTGGCTTTAACGTATGCTATCTGTTCCAAGCGAGTCGCCTCTCGGATGGTGATGTGTATTCCGAATGTGCGCGAGCGTGGATCGTGGACTGCGTCGCGAAATGGGACGAAGAGTAATTGTCGTCCACGCTAATGCGTTGTAAGGAGAATACTTGATTGACCGTTGCTCGATTAGGTGGCGCGTTAGCCGAAGAAGTAGACCATTATTTGTCGATTCCTAGATCGATCAACCTATTCAAGGGAATCGGCTTAGTAGTTAACTGTTATCCTATTCTAACGTTTTAAGGTCGGAAGGATTCTTGCGTTGGCTGCTCCTTTGGTTTGTAACGCGTATTTTTAAATTCATTTGTTGGTAAGAATTATATTAATTTACCTTTTACATGGAATTGTTTCTGTATTGATTTGAAGCCGAGAAATTATTTCATCTCAATCTTTTTTTAACTTTAATACATGCGTAATGAATATTTTTTTATGTTGTAACTTAATTCAATGGAATTATGCCAATATAGATACGTTATTTAAAAATACTCCAGAACTTTGTTTATCTGCGTTCATTGAATCTACCAAGTCTCTCCATTATTTTTTAGTTTTCGTTTATATAGCAGGATTCGCGTTTGGATAAGTTCACTTCGGTGAATATTAACTTCCGTTTCAATAAGTGGAGTTCTACTCTATTTATGACCATCTTTGGAAAGTAGCTTATTGAGTATGAATTAGTTAACAGAATTTTAATTGTTAAGGGTAATTTGAAAGCATTGCCATCACTCGATTAATTCTTTTCCTTCGCTTCTATTAAAGTACACGTTTAATTTAACCGTATGTGTAAGAACCGATTTCAATTTGACATGCAAACAGTGCATGTTTCTTCAAAATTTACTTCGTATTTCATAAAATACTACCGCTTAAACGCACTATATAAAAAATTGTAAACAAACGACTCATAAAATCCGTCAAAGTGGATGATTACATTAACAAGCGTATAGTAACAATAAATTTCGAAATTATTAGTTTACGAGATAGAAAGCGTTTTCGCTGGCAAAAAGTCGCACGATAACGCGAACGATTCGAGCAAAAAGTTTACACGAGAGTTTCAACTCGGACGCGACGATCCGGTAGAAACTCAGGCGTGCGTGTTCGAAGATTTCAAGCCTTTCCCTTATTTGCCGACAGCAAATTTCAATTCGCCGTTTCAATTCACGCAGCGTGGTAACTGCTATGCATACGCCATATATGATAAGCCATTACTCGATAAGTATCGGATAAATGTGCAATGCGGTTTACTATTCTATTATTGGCTCTCACTCTCAACGTATCTTAAAACATCGATCGATGAATAGCATTTTTGAAGCTGTATTTATCGCATCGTTTATTTCGTTTTATAAATAATAGACGATTCATAACGGTAGAATCCAATTTTTCCTTGTTACATGATCGAATGCAATTTGAAACTCTAAACTACATGAAATATGAGAAATGTAAATGGATAATATGTAAGTACGTGTGTAATAAAGTGTAATTCTAAAAGATCGCTGTAAGTAATAGCAACATTTTTAGTACCTATAAATTAGGCACAACGTATCATGTAGCGCGAACGTAAGACAGTCTAAACTAGATACTGTATATGAACATACATACAGTTAGGTGATTGTAATACAAGAAAGAGTATAACGAAAAATAGTTTACAAGAGAATGATAGTAGTAATGATGCATTGAAATACGAACGGCAAGTTAAAGATAGAACGGTTGTAGAGATTTATGAAACATATAGAGAGAGGCAGAGTTACACGAATCTAAACAAAAGAGAAAGTTAGATACAAAACAAATCCTGCAATATAGAAAGTTCAGAAATATCTATTATTCTGGATTCTACATCTATCGTACTTTAGCTTTCCTAATTTGCATTTAACGATCTTTGGCATAAATTGAAACTACGGAAAAGGATTCTATAGACGCACTAAGTTTCTTGAATTGTAAGAATAAATAGAGCACTAACAAGAACTATAAGAAGTGAATGGAGTAGCGATAAGCAGATAAAATAAAATTTAAAGGAACATGTATATGCATGTGCGCAGTCACATGATATTATAAAGGATTAAAACGTTTCTTCAATTGTCCTTCTCTAACATCATGTAATTTAAAACTTACATGTGCTTATATCCCCAGTTTATTTGCTTCTCATTCTCTCATCGTACTTTATTACTATTTATATCACCTCTACGATAATCGAACTTCCAACTTTTTCTCACACGCTTACACAAATCTTAACCAACAATCAATAGCTGGATTGCGTTTCTGCAATTTCATATTTTTGTTAGCATAAATACTACTATATGTTACAACCATTACTTTATTCCAGATGTTCCATATATTTTTATGCATTGCGTCCATTCTGTATACCCTTGCACCTTTAAGTTTCCCAAAAACACACAAATATCCGCAGTTTACCAATAACAAAATTTAATCTAAATATAGTTCTCGTCAAAACTCTGCAGCCAAGAAAGAATTGCCAGAACCACCATAGAAGCTACATCACACGTAAACGTCGCAGATAATACTCATCCAAACGTTTCGCTAAAATTACGATCTCCGATCTGAAACATATCATTCCACTCGCGATTTTTCCAATTTTTTTCACCGATTCGTATCTCAGAAATCGAGCAGGGAAAGCGTAAAAGAGGGAAGAAAGGAAGAAAAGGGGTGGCGATGGGAGGAGGAGAAACAGAAAATCCGAAGGTACAGGATCGACGAACACGTCCGCTACGTAGCCGAGATCTACGGCGGAGAAATTTCTCTGCGTCGTTGCCCATTATCGTATCGAGTATCGACCGCACGCCGCAATTTCTGCCCACCGGGTCACGTCCAGCCGCGAAATCGGTATGCGGAAGAGAAAATATCGATGTTTATCGCGATGCGGACGGTCGCCGTCGGTGCCCCGACGCGAACCTAATCTACCGACGCTGCGCACCACTAACGGTCCGCCGAGCCGGTGCCGTTTCTTCGTTTTTCGGCACCCCGTGGTACTGTACGCAGCTGGGAAGGCACACCGCGGAGTACTGAACTCATACGACGAATACCATGGGAGATTGATATCCGTCTCGTGGTTTAAATCGACAGACGTCACAGGTATCGTCAAAGGTTTGATGATGATCGGTAATGGTAACGTTGTTGGAATGTGAGGGGCACGATGGAGTTTAACGTAATTGTGAGGTATTAACGTTTTTGAGATTTGGAAGTTATATGCAATCTTCCTTGTTATTAGAGTCATACATCGATGTCGTTTCTTGAAACGTTCGACGATAATCGGCGATGGAACCGTTGTCAGGTTATGAAGAGGGTGATGGAGTTTGATGTAACCGTGAAGTACAAACGTCTATTAGGTGGGGTAGTTATATATCGGTCTTCTTCGTCATTAGAGTCACGTATCGTTGTTATCGTTTCGTGAAATGCTTGACTGTAATCGGCGATCTTCTTGTGTCTTGCACAACCACCCTCTTTCGTTTGTACCTTCTTAGCAACACGATGACAATTACCGTATCGGTTAAGTCAATCTACTTTTACGATTTAAAATGAACTCCACAAATACACACCTTTTGAGCTTTAATGGAGAAAGTGCGAGTGTCTTAACGAAAGAATGAAAGTACGGATCATTGGTTCGAAGATAGGTCGAAATCGAATAGTACAATTACTTTGTACTAGATAATAAATTCGTCATATCAGAACGAAATGTTGAAAGACTACAAATACAAGTGTCATCGCAAGATGAAATTGCCCATTGTAATCAAGTTCATGGTACTAAAACCAAAAGTTTGCATCAATTATTAAATACATCTAGTAGTAACATCAGCAAATTTCTTATTTCGCACGTGAACCACGTTAACACACATTCCTCCGTAACATCGATACTGGCAATCCCACGAATGGGACTGTTCAACGTTCAAGTCTCGTAGCAAGGATTATATCGAGTTTCGATCCAGCCTCTCTCGCCTATATCGTATTCTTTCCTCTCGTCCGCTTACGGAAAACGATTCCACGGCGCATTCATTTTTCTTATCTCTAGCACCGAAGGAGGTCGATCGGTCAATTAATTACAAAGGAGCGATCACTGGATAATTAATGCCGCGACCAGCATATTCTCGAAACGTTCCACTCGAACGTTGGGTGGCCTATACACACCAAGTATCGTACCTGTTTCTGTGTACAGAAAACCTGGGCGCGCGCTTTTTCCTTTTACTATATCACCCGCGAATCCTAAGAAATGCAATTATAATATAGTGCTAGCCGTACGGCGTGTCCGCTCCTCTTTTACGCTCTCTTCTATCTCTGTATTCCGGTCGAGCGTGAGCGTACATGATCGTGATGAAACGCCATCGACGTCAACCTTGACGAAACTTCGCGCACTTCGCATTTTAGATGCAATCGAAGGCTACCTGGTGTGATACCTTTTAAGGTGATTATGCGAGGAAAGATCGTGTTAAATCGTTTCTTTATCGGAAGATCGCAAGATCGTAGATCGGCAACAGGGTTTTAAGTCAAAATGGAGCTTCTCTTTACATTCACGTAGCATTCTCAAAGCCTTCAAGTTCTTCCGTTGTAAAACATCGTTCGCGAGTCTTCCACTTCTTTCCCCTGGTCTGTCCGGCGATGGTAATCTCAGCATGGCAAAAAAAGGCATCGCTATTTTTGATGCAGCGCGCTAATCATTAATTAGCTGTTTCTTTAATCAGCGATCGTCTCCGGGGCGTTTCGACGGTTCTTGCTAGCGAAGAGCAACCAGTAGGACGTTTATAGCGAAAGGAAAAGGACGAACAACTAGGGGAACGAGGACGTACGATGTGGCGAACGAGGTGGAATGCCGAGGGGCAGCCACTCTGGAAAGGTCCGATTAATTTTTCGTGTCGCCGACATCGGTCGTTCGATCCTCCTGCTTTTTCGTGCGATTCCGCTCAATGAAGATCGACGAAAGACGGATCTTGCTTATGGTGGTCGTGTAGGAACGCCTGCCCGCGTCGTTAACAGGAGATCGATGGTTTCGCGTAACTGGCGTTTCGCGGCGATTCATTCTACTTTATTGTTATTGCTTCTCGTTGTGTTGCACGTGAGAAGATCGAGATCGCGACCGTTTCGATGGAACCGATGTGCTCCTTTTTTTCCTTCTATCGTTATTCATCATTAAACTTCTTTTAAATTTTATTCTTGTGCAGGAATAATTTACTTTATTTGTAAAAATTGTATTGCACGTAGGATCGTAGAGAATTTTTAGATAACAACGATTTGGAAATTATCATTTAGTTTAAAGTTGAAGGATTTACGAAATAGATAATGATACTATTTAAAATGTTAGATATTTATCAATGTTCTATCGACATCGAACGTAGATTTTTATTACTCATGCGATAAAATTTAATATTATCAGACGATTTACGATGGTCTATCAAATAGTTTAAGCATCATCGTTTATACCGAAATTGACGGGTGATTTATCGAACGAAAATTGTATTATTCTATCTACTCTGTGAATTCTTTTTCTTTGTTCTGCTCCAATTTCATAGTTTAGTAGTTCACGAATGTTTTTCGAATTTTTTAATCGTCGTTCAACCCTGACAATTTTCCATCCTCCAATAGTTAAGGGTCAACTTTTTAATGCTGCATTAAAATGACAAAGAATTCAGAACTAATTATGTGAACAATAATTATTTTTCGATATATTTGTTCAACCTTAAAATTGTTTACATTTCTGATATCAAATGTACAAGATACGTTCCCCTGAGGTAATTTAGAAACACTTTTACAGTAGCGAATAAGACGATGTAGGAATTGAACAAACATACAAAGACAAGTATTTTTAACTTTTGTGTTACATATGACGACATTTAGCATGTAAAATGTACGATGCACTATATTTAACAGCTTATCCGCGTCTCTTTCGGGTTACACTGTAACAGGGTTAAACACAGTGGCAAGCATTCATCTTCTCTCAACAAACATCATCCTCCATCACCATCTTTCAAACAACCTTCGCTCAATGCTATCGCATCGAAATCGAACGTGCAGTGTCGCTCTTTACATTTCGTGCCTGACTCGTTCAACCATCAGAATTTTACGTACTTATGGAAATCTTCTATCACGCGATTTACTAGGTATAATAACTGATGCAAATTCCTTGTAACGCTTGGACCAGCGATTTCCGTTTCTAAAGATATTTTACGATCGGCGTCGTTTATTTCCATAGCGTTCTGTCGTCCGACGCAGGTCGCTTGATCACCGAGCGGACGCGCTGCTATCTTCGCGGATATCAGTTCGAGCTATAAAGTCGTCTCACAATTACGAGGCGTCTGACAGGTGTATAGTGCGAGGAGAAACGTTAAGAGGTTCGTTGGGCGCAGGACAAGAGGCTGAAACGAAGTAGCGACGAGAAACGGCCGACAGGAGGAAGAAAAAGAAACGAGTGATGGAGGACCGGCGTGGAAATGCGAAACACGCGGAAGACCATCACGTAACTACCGGGAAATGATCCTGGTGGAAAGCTGGTCGCGATCGCGCGCTTTCTGCCATAGGTTCGCAGAAAGTCTTTTGATTAGAAATTATTGCGTCGTCAGAGAATCCGCTCGTAAAATGGCTCGTAATCGAGTGAATGATAATGTATCCTTCGTTTCATCGGCGGCGTTTTGTTAATTTATGCGTGAAAACAATGTTATCGGATTTACGAATATCTTGCCAGCTATTTTTTAATTTTGGGATATATGTATATGTAGGTATATATTTTGTAATCGCAACTTGTGATCAACGTTATCGAGGTGGGTCGTTTTTAATTACCAATGATTATTAATTGCCTTAATTATTTATAATAGTTATAATAATATATAATAAAGAAATTTTCGAAATATTGAGTCAGTCGATTAAGGCACCGAGTGGCTAATAATTGTAATCTATAGATTGTACGTTCGACTATTCAAATTTCAATAAATTTTAATAATTACATTACGTCGCAATATAACAACTAGACTGGGCAACTGAAATACTTATGGAAACTCGAAGCATATAAAAATGCATAGCACGCGCATAAATATGCAAAAATACAAATGTTATACACCAAACTGTAATACCGCTCCAGGTCTACTTTACCTTTCATTCTTTAGTTACGCCGATAGAGACGTGAATTTGTTCAGTCCGTGATGTAAGGACAACGTATAATGATATAGGCCATGAAATTTATAGTACTCGTAAAAATCAAAAAACCAGAGAAAGAAATTCGCACAGAAAGCAAGCATTAATCCTACGGGAATCGTTGTAAACACTCTCCCGAAGATCCACATCGAGCAATGGAAGATCGAATGATCTGCATCGTTCCATCCTCGCGAGAAAAAAGAGAGATAAAGGCTGCCAGATCTAGAGAAACCGACAGAAGATTATCCAAGGAAAGGGCGTGAAAGTGGGCAAGCGAGAAGGACAAAGCGAGACCATAGTAGAGAAACGACAACGATGAAAAACAGAGAGGCAGGTCGCAGAAGAGAGGAGGTCAGCGACCCGCACGGAAATAGGATCAAAACCTTAGGTAAACGTAACTTTTCCTGCGGGAAGGGGCCGGAGGGTGGAGTGCAGAGAGGGAGGAGGGGGCGAGCCTGGTTCGGCTCATTCGGCGCGTTTGGAAATCCGCCAAA
The DNA here is from genome assembly GCF_014825855.1 of Bombus pyrosoma. NCBI lineage: Eukaryota > Metazoa > Arthropoda > Insecta > Hymenoptera > Apidae > Bombus > Bombus pyrosoma. The sequence continues at coordinate 15,803,662 of NC_057776.1, forward strand.
GAAATCCAGGAACGGCATACGTCGCGTCGTGGCGAGCCGCGGGGAAACCGCCACGACGACGTGCCATGCTTCTCGATCCATTAGCGCGTACTGCACTGCCGGCTAAGGTAATTGGACAGCTTCGAGGAATAATAATACACGATATGTATCATACGAATCCGGACCTCGAGTCTCGATTAAACGTAACGATGGTCCGTGACGCTGAAGCTCGCACCACTGACTTTATGGATCACGAGACTGACTTATTTCGATTAATGATGCAATGGGAAATACCGATGTTTGGCTTTCATATGTTTGATATGCAAGTTTAGACGGTTCACTGGCTACTACGATTTACTTACGATTTCGTATTGGCTACTATGTAGATTGTTTAACACATGAAACAACCGAGAAAAATCTTTCGGAGAAAAGATCTAAGTCCACGGTATGTGATATATTTTTGGTGCGTCGAGTTTCAATCGTGTTTTCATCAGTACGTTGAGTTTTGTGCGATAGATCGCAACGTACCGGTAAATAAAATTAAAATAAATGAACGAGCAATCTAAAAATCGAGCATGTTCCTTATTAGCTTCGTCCACGCCTAAGTAGGTCATCTTCCTTTAAATGTAATTGAGTCGATGCATTCAAATGTTAGGCGTCAGTAATGGGATCCGTGAATCCTCCGCAAAAGCATTTAACCAAAACCGAAGAGTAATTCGCAAATATCGCGAATTACATCCTCCGCTTCTGATCCTTAACCCCATTCTATCTATCGAAAAGCACGTTTGAAGCAGCGAGAACGTTCAGAGGGCAGGAAAGACGAGAGCGTATGAAGCAGGTTGCACGGTAGCGGCTTATCGCTTGGTTGGTATCTCGTTGTACCGAGAGATGCTCCGCGGGTAATCTACATCGTCCAGGAAGGAGAGAGCCCAGTGGTACGAGACTCGGTGGCCGTGTACAACACAAAAGTAGAAAGTCTTTCTCGTTCGATGACCCGCCACCTTCTCCCTGTCCAGGAAGACCCCGATGCCACTGGCGTGGCTAAGATTTCTCGTGTAATATAGAAGTCGAACATCAGTCCTCTGGCCACTGGTGTTTATTCAGGAAGAGTTCTCTACCACTCGTAGATAACCGTGTCCAGCGACAGTAACGAAGTCCATACGTTTTCAGCACTCTGCGCCATTCCGACGGAGAGAACGAGACGGAATAAAATAGAAGTAAAGGGAGAGCAAGATGGAAGGACGAAAGAGAGAAAAAGAGAGGAACTTCGCTTGGGACCTCGCTCAGCACCGAGATTTGCATGAACGTTCGGGTCCTCGTGGAGCACGTAGGTACGTAGATACTTACGTACGACGACACAGAGTCTGGCACGAAGAAAGTCCTCCAAGCCAGGTCGTAGCCGATGTCCAAGGAAATCAATGGAAACTATATTTGAATGTCGAGAAATAAATTGTAATCACCAACGCGGCGTGGAACGGATCGCGGAAGGTCGTCGCGTATGGGACGTGCTCGACGTTTATGTGACATTCTCAGCAGCGAGATTTATAAGACGCAGCGAGGACCGCACCGTTCTTCCTTCTGGAAATCAGAGAGAGAGAGAGTCTCAACGATTTTATGGCGGCCACTTTGTGGTCTCGGAGATACGCGTGTCGGAGAAGCGTCTTCCGGCCGGCACAGTACCTTTTTCTTGGACACCTTCGATATTGTTGCTTCATCTTCTTGTGACACGCCGTGTTTCGTTATGGGTGTCCTCGTGCATCGAGAATGACTCGAGCAAATCGATGTCATGTATGTTGTTTGTTTGAACGACACGGCTTGGCTGATTGATTTTCGGGCTTGTGTTCGTCGTATGATGAATTGCCTATTATTTATTCGATTACAGACAACCATCGCAGTTAGCATAATTAGCTTCGTTTCGAATTTCAGTTCTATTCCTTGATTGGTTAGATCATTAGTTTGCGGTAACGATGATTAATGTTGGTAGTTAATAATCGAAACCTCTGTAAGCTTGCACCTTGTTTAATAAATTTAGGGTAAAGATTTCAACTCTTTCCTAGAAATACGTAGCGTGTTTAAATACTGTGACATGTTTTGATCAGAATGAGGTAAATTATGATTTAAATTTATCTACTTCGAGCTAGGATGTACATATAAAACGTTAAAGAAGCAATCGCGTGATCATATTTCGTTGCATTATTGTAAGCCCTTCAAATTCGTCTGCTTTTTCTCTCTGGTTTCTACACATTATTATCTCCAGAATCATTTACTGTAATATATTACGTGTTCCATTTCAACGAACAAGTGAAACACATTGTAACGATTGCGGATAGAAATTTTAAAGAATTCTTCATTTCAATAACTGAAGGACTTTTGACCCCTTTCTTATTTCACGTTCGCCAATTGGCAAATTATTTCACAACAATAAATCAATATCTTATCTATTTATAGGCCTTAAGTAAATCTTTCATTACTTTCAACTTGTCATATTATCGATCGTATGATGGTGGTAATTGTATTTAAAACCAACGAACGGAACAGCATTGCGTTTCTCCGATGCAATGTTCGCCTTCTGACCACCTTCCTATGGGTTACGATATTTGCATAAAGCGAGAGGTTAGCGTTTACTTATGATAGATGGATACCAAGTAAGTACTCTTGTGTTCTTCGGAACATGACAAGTGGAAAGTTCGTTAATGAATTCGCTGTGATAGAAATGCCACGTTTCCCCTCCGTCCACGAGGAGATCCCCGCGAGACACGATCGTGTAAAATGCGCGAAAAAGGAAATCGATGTTGTTTAGCCAATGCAAATTTGCGTTGCACTTCTTAATATTTCGTAACCAAGTGAGAAGATGTCGATTCGAGGCATTTAGAATGGGGAATTGATTGGACGATGCTTGACTATCGGCTGTGCAGTTATTAATAAGTAAATAAGGTATATTTCGTTTCATTGTATGTGTATAATGAGTGACACTAATGATTAAAGAGAATGACGCTTCAAGAGCTAGGAATTTTTATATCTTCCATTTAAGGAATTTGTTGCTTGTTTGCAGTGAAAATCACATTTAACTGATGTACTTGGTAAATAATATTTTTCGTAAAAATAATATCGATTAGTTTCGTCTCGACAAATTAAGAATTATTCATTATTAGCAAGGAATTTTTAGTTTGTAATTTATAAGAAGCTTAAAAGATAAGTAAATTTTCTAGTAGATTACATTTTCTAAAAAATAGTGATTACAATTCGATGTAGATATTTTATTAGAAAGCAAAATTAGAAATCAAAGAAGAAGAAAGATACAAACTGCCGATATAATTTTCGGATACAATTGTTATTGAAATAAACGAGTAACAGAAAATTCTTTCGTGTTAAGGCATTATACGATATTTTGTATCTACCAATAACTGTCGTAATACTTTCTAAAAATCTCAGAAGAATATTAACACTTACCAGTGGCCAGATGTTTTTCGGTCTTTCTTTGTAAAGAGGATAGTTTTTCTTTTGTAAACTTTTCTTTTGATAGAATATATTAAAATTAAAACCAGCTTTACCTCAGCAATTTAATTCAGCAGCAATTTGTTAAAGTACGTCGTTACTTATACGAATTTACGAATCTATCCCGACATAAACAACTTCTAAAACTAGCATAAAGTAGCCATTATATTAATAATTCTAGCTCAGATTTTTATACATTCATGAGAAGTCAAATTCAAACAGGTGCATAGAATGGACATAATATACAAAGATATACGAAATATGCAAAATGTAGTAGGTCAAATGTAAATCAAGCAATCTTCTGCCTAAAAGTACAATTTTTTAAATATATTTCATATATTACAACACATTATACAAATATAAATTTGCATAAATATGCGCGATCTGTCAATAACAAATTTCTCTCACGTGCCATCGACCCGATCAAAAATTTCCATCACGATATTCCAAGTTTTCTTCAAGGAAACTTCCTTTACCTCTATTACCATTACAAAAATCTAAAACCGTTCGACGAAGCTACTTGAGGTACGTCTAATAATCGATGTACCTGCCGCCGAATACCAGTCGAGCGACATCATTCGAAGAGAAAAAAAGAGACGGCGGATTTTGCAGGAAGGAAGCGGTGAGAAAGAGACGCGAAGTGTGCGCGAGTCAGATGATCGATGATCGTCGCGTTGATCGGCCAAACCATCGATCACTTGCGACCTCGCGTCATTCGACATTGTGCATCGATTGCTGCAACCTCACTTCCGGTACCTGAACAATAAACGCAGACATTCTCGAGACTCCGAGAGATGTCCATAATGGAAAGACGATCGCCAGATTCGTTTAGGAAAGGCGCAAATGCTTTAATGGCGTTATTATTTAAGTTTGACTGCGTTTTCCTGTAACGTGGTTCTCTTAGAACGACTATTGTTTAAGAGTTAACTCGAAACGATTTCGTAGAAAGGAACATGTAGTATTTGAGCAAAGGAAATAACTGAGTAAAGGTTTTGGATTAGATTTTTAGGAAAGATTAAAATGAGTTCGAGAAATATTTATCATTTTATTTTGAAAGCTGCTATAGAATGAATACTTTTCTTACGTCTCATACTACTGATAACAAAACACTCTAATATTAAACACGAAGTAACAAAATATGTACATAGAAAATAGAACTGAAGAATATAGTAATGAAATTTAGCATCGCTAGCAATGATAGAACAAGATATATTGGATGTATATAAATATTGGATGAAATAGAATTTTATGATATGATTTAGATATGAACGTGTTAAACGTTAAACGAAGAGGATAAAAGTATAGTAATTACACGCACTTGTTTTATTTAATCGTCGACCAAATTTGTACATTTTATTTATTCATAACATCTGTCGTGACTGCAAGATTTTAATATGCTATCTTGATTATAGGATCGTAATTTTCAATGTTACATTCGGTTCTCATCTTTCTGTTTGAAGTATTTGCTAACTTTCACACCACAGAAGAAGCGCGATATAAAAAACGATACCTTTTTATTGGCAACGATTTCCGACTTTTGAATTATGTAAACGATTATAAGAAAAAAGCTTTTAATTTTTAAAGCGGCTATCAAATAGCTTCTTAACCAATCTTTTACGATGCGACGAAATATTCCTGGGACTTTTTAATAGATCTGACGACAATACCACGATGCAGACACAAAAGGATCACGGTGGTATAGATCGCTCGACAGACACGTAGAACGAGCGAAATAAATGATCCCAGCTGCTAAGGAAATGCAACACAGTTGCGTGGCAATTCGACTATTAATTATGTCAAATAAATGCTACATAGTAGCCAGTCCCATTGCTCCATCCCTAATGAATTCCGTGGCTAAAGATAATCGAAATATAAATCTCTCGACTCGTTTTAGAGAATAATAGCGAATTCCTTCAAAGTACCATTAGAATCTTCTTTGATTAAAATAAAGATACTACGAAGTATAGATAAAATTAGAATCCAATTTAATCCTTCCATTGTGTTCGGGACTATATGATCCCATCGCGTCTTCAAATTACCGTAACCTTTTGTATTCAATTATACTGCAGCCAGATTGTTTCATTTTGTATATTATTATAGAGAGATACTTTAAGAAATAAGAAGCAATTTCTCGTTAGATTTATCAAAAGATGAACAATCACAATTATTACACAACAATAGATAAGATAGAGTTTAACGTATATGATGAAAGGCATAAGTTCGTTTAGTAACTTTAGAATTTTTTAAAAGATTATCTTGCAGAGAAACCAAAAAATTGTGAACCCGCAATTTAATATAATCTTTTTAAGTCTTATACAGATAAGAGGAAAATGTTGCAACTTCTCCTATTCACTTATTCCTGGAATTATCGCTCTATTATAATGCCTCTGAACTTTTAAGTCATTATTAGAACATATTATTCTTCCTATAAATTAGAAGAAATCAATGATACATTTTTTATGAAGAAGAAAATTTACAAAGTTCTGTTTAACATTTAATTACAATTCCACGTTCAAGTAACAATACTAGCAAACTCAATTCATTTGAACCAATCGTTAAGCTACTCATTTGAGTTACTAAAGATGCCCCAAATATCACTAAATGGTACATTCAAATTAAATAAATATTAATCTTTCCTAATTCTTCCTAGTCTTCGTAATTAAGATCGCACCAAGTAGGTGTGATTTCTTCGCTTTTCCCACAAAATTCTCCTGTCCATCAACCCCTATCCACGTATCGTACTGAAAACTAATTTTTTCCGAAATATTCCCTCAACATTCGTACCAACCGTTCAACGCAATCCGTTGCACTATCGACATTCGCCCTATCGCGGGATCCCGCCGGCACGAAACGGAAACTGATACGCTAGAAGGAAGGTGGTGCAACGCCTGCAGCTGACCCACTTTAACAGCTTCTATATCGGCGAATAAACAAGACGGAATGCTACCAATGCTATGGGGGACTTTCACTCGGAAGGCTCGTTCCTCGTTCAGAACCGGGACCAACCGCGCGGCGATCGATTGTTTTCGAAAGGTCGCCGCCCGGTCCTCCATTAACCAGTTTCCCATTAGTATTTAAGTTCCTCTCTTTTAGAATCGCTTAAAGGTCAGGCCGATGGACCGATCGTTTTATCATTTTTCAAAATAACCTCATCATCGTCGATACCTCTGTGCCTCCTTCTCTTAACGTCTGGATAAATTGCGTGTGGGATAAAAAAGGGATACAGAGGGAGAGAGAAAGAGAGAGAGAGAGAGAGAGAGAGACAGAGAGAAGGGAAAATTGGGGGACAGGAACAGACAGGGCAGACTGACGGAAAATATTTACGTTTCATTACGTGTTCCGTGGAAGCCAATTAGCGCGAGTCGCCAACGCGAAAAACGTGAAAGGGAGCTCTTTGTGTCCCTTCGTTTTACGCCGCGCCGGCTCCATAGACTGAAACATACTCTCCGGACGATTCGTCAAGGTTACGCAATGCCGCAGAAACGATTGGAAATGAAATCCTTTCGTTCGAGGCCGTGTCTTGATTGTTTCAGATTTCGAGACTTGCCGCCAATTTTCGAAAGTTTAACGACCGCGGGACAAGGGAAACCGTTGACTTTGCGGTTACGAAGATTTGTGAATAGAGTGCTCTCCAATTAGCAATTGTTCTTCGTCTATTGTTTTCAGAATGAGGATTCGAAATTCATTCGACTTGACTACGTTCTTGGAACTATAAAGAAGTATCTATATATATAAATACATCCTTTGTCAATACAAATGATCATTTTCAATCCTCTTCACTACAGTTTTATTTATCTTCTTCTTTTATTTCATTTATAAAGTTGCTCTATGGAGTTCTAATATAGTATTAACGTACTATGTTATTTCTATAAATTCTAAGGTATTCGATCTTCTCGTTTTTTCATATCGCAAGATATAAAACTTGGAAAGTAAAAGTGCGAATTCAGAAATTTAACATTCCTTTATACCATATGGTAATATAGCACTAATACAACAAACAATGTTGTCGATCCGTATGTATTTTCTTAAGTATTTCTCATATTACCAAATATGAACACAACAGTTGTTAGATGTACGATAAATCCAGCTGATCGTTAATACAATTTTACTTATTCTCTCTCTTCGTCTCATTATTTATTACAGCCCGCTTTAAGATAATTCCAAGATATCCGGTCATTATTTCATATTATAAAATGTATGTAGAGATACTCGTGAATGTAGGGGATCGCATTCTATGCCTATATTTCACGTGAGAGTTCGACTTCCTATCGAAAGACGTCTGTTTTGTCCCATAAGTACTGGAAGAATCGTCTCGCGGGATATTTTCGCCGTTCGTCCAGCAAAACATCCGTCACTGCGCTCGGTCGTTCCATAAATCTTGAAGAACGTTCGGTCGGCGTGGCGTACGGCAAGAAACGAACGCCGGGTCACCGGATATCGTTTAGATGCTCGCTCGGAACGCGGGCCGTACGAACAGAGTAAAGAAAGAACCGCGTTGCTCGTATGTCACTTTCCAACGGAAAAAGAGAGCCAAGACGAAAGCTGAAAAGCTTGCGGAGATCGCGGTCAGGAATTATGTGAATTCATTAACAAACGTGTCATGCAATCAAACTGCTATTTACCAATCGATTAATTCAACGATCTGAGCGATTTACGGCCACGTAGCTGAGCTATCGTCGTATCGCTGCTTGCTATGCGTTACTTTTCTTTCTCCTCTCCTCGTTTTTTATTTCGTCTGCTACGTATCTGTTTCCTCGATCTTCTTTCTTCTTTCTTCGTTATGCTCCGTGATAGCGTCGATGTACAAATTTTAATTTTATATATCATTAGAATAATATTTTGTTAGAAGTCGTTGTAATCGAAAGAATATTATTATTACATATATCGTATATCATTAGTAGATAATTAGCTACTTTTTGTACTATTGCTAAATGGCTGAATAATTGTTGATCGTTTATCTCGAACTTTCTATTTCGACCCAATTTTTCAAACTCTTATTTTCAAATAGAACAGCTCTGTTTTATTACGCTGTATCGTTTCATATCTAACAAGCGTAATAAAAAGGAAGAAGACTCGTGTTCGTGATTCATCGGTTCGTCTTTTAAATCGTATTGGATCCATTAATGCCTTTCTCGAAATTCTCTCCCCGTTCTATAACTACGATGGAGAAACCACACAAGGAACTTTATTCGCCAGCAAAACTGCTCAAGGGGTCGTGTATCGTCTACTATCGTTACATCGTATCGAGGCGTAAACGTTATTCCTTCGACGCAAGTATAATTGTCGAGTAAGTGATTGTCGATGGCCAGAGGGATGATCCTTGAAACAGCCGAGGTGAACATACTGGCTACGCGAGGTGTTTTCATGCTTCTCCTATTCGTTTCCGTGAATTAGGTAAGAAATCATGCGTGTCGTGGTTATCCAGATTTTATAGCCGCGAAATAGGGCTGGACAACGTTCATGCTTGAGCGAAAGGCGTAGAATCGAACGATTTGGAAATGAAAAGGATTATCTGACATGCATTGTCTGCTATAATGTGGAAACTAATCCATTCGTTTCGTCGCGAATAGCATAGTATTAACTTATTGGAAAATTTTAGCCATCGTTGGCTACAATCATTAGTTATCTAGAAATATTTTCTAGTAAGAAGCGTTAGTCAGGAATTCTGTCCTTTTGTTATTCAGCAAGACTTCTTTTTTGGAATGAAGAATTTTTATTTTTCAGAGTGCTTCACATTATGATTATGTAACATAAAGGACTATTAGAATTTCTTATTTTGTAAAGCAATAAAGATAGACAAAGAATTATATCAAGTCTATTTTCTATAGATTGAAACGTGTAAATAATTTATTTATAAAAAGTTACTTTATAATTGAAATTTTACATAAAAAGGATACAAGAAGTATAATTCATTTCATCCAGCTTGCTCCTCTAACCTAACGTTGGCTAGTAGATTGAGCGAATTATACACGGACACAGTAGTATGAACCGTTAGCGAATCAAAGTATGTACAATACGTAACGGTATAAGACTTTTTTACAGATTAAACTTAATATCTTCTTAGTCATTTTCATATATTATTATTTCACCTTTCGTTTAGCATGGTATATCATTTTTCTCTAATAATAATATGCAAGATACCAACAATATCCTAATACATTTTAACATCTATTCCAAGAATAATCGTGTAAGAAAAGTTACTGACTAAATGCAGTAAATTACGTTTAATACCTAGCCATAAATTTTCTGAATATAATCTCTTCGATATACGTAAACCGACAGCTCTTGATTTATTGCTACGTTGATACATTATGCATTTTCAAAACGTTTAAACAAGATGGATATTGATCGCTCTACGTCAATAATAAGGAAAATAAGGGATTAGACATTGCATTTTGCAATTGTTGCATGATTATTGAACACTGTCTGTTCGCACTGTTTATATAATTTTAATATATTATTGCCACGTCTGCTATAATATTATTATAATTTCAAACATTGCTGCTTATTATCTACTTATTAATATCCTGATTTATTTCTCCTATGCGTCGCTAACTATGAAAGATAATTTTCATGAAAATAGATCTTCAAATTCCCTCTAAAGGCAATTTCATTTAATTTTAACACATTTCTTAATAGAAAACCATGGACCGTATCTCATTTTACATTATAACAAATCTTCCACTGCTAGATTACACTTTAATATTAATTTTTCCCCCAATTATAAAAATCCATATAAAATCCTACAATTGCTGAAGTTGTTAGTAATCTCAAACAAACCACTCCCTTCCAAATATAGAAATTCAACCGATGATTTCGGCCGATTGTGAGTCGCCAATGTTCACGTGAGTCGTCACTATAGCGAATGATACGACTGTAAATAATTAATTAAAAACGAGAAAAAACAAGAAAAAGGAAAGAAGATGATGACCCTATATTACAAATTCCAAACCAGCTGACTGGAAACACTAAGCACGTAGCAAGTATCTCATGGAAAAAAGTATTGTAGTCAGGAATAGATTGATATTAAACCATTGCCGTGAAACTTGGATCGCAGCTTATTTCTAGCTGGCACGCTCGAAGCGTTAAACTCTATCTTCGTAACAAACACACGTTGCAAGTAAATTTTTCAGCAGCTCGATTTCACAGGCCAAGGTTATTAACACCCGATGGTTTCCGGTCGCTCGTTTCACGATTTTATCGAAATAAATGCTACGTTTTACCACGCAACCGAACCACTTTCGACCGGGAACGCTTATTTGAATTTTACGACGAACCGGGTATTTTCGATTTTACAGTAATGGCGTCCTCGGTTGAGATACCTTGGAAATGCATCGTTGCATCATCGATATCTTCTACACATCGAACGCACGATCGTTTCTGCGGGATATGTATGCGCTATGACTAGTTTTAAAAGAATTTTTTCCTCCTGCTGCACCAGCGGCGGAGGCGGCATGATGCAACCGGCTGATTTTACATTTGATGGATTTCCATAGGTACTTGTACGCTTTGTGTACCAAATCAAATTCGATATTTCTAGTCGATGTTTCGCTGTCGAATCGTTCTTCGCCGATCGAACGGTGCTTTCGTATACTTTTAATTCACGATTGAATTCGATACAAAATATCTGTTCGAAAGTTTCGCAAGTAAACGCAAACGTAAGAAATGTTCAAGAGCTGTCTTTGTGAAATCAATTACAATTCTTTACGACGTTTTATTATAATTTAAGTAACGTTATAATTTGTATTTTTTTTTAGAAAGAATGAATCCTTTCAATCCTTTACAGGTTACCAGCGTTCATTCGGTATCTCATTTAGTTTTGTAACATTAAGAGTATCAAGATAAACGATATCCGGACGATGGTATTAGATGCAATAGAATGTACCAACTAAGATTGAATATATTTTAGATAGTATAGATTAGTACGTGCCAACTGATGATTGAAGATTAATATACTTTTTAATCTAATATTGTTTTATTACAAAACTCTGGATATTCTCTTTGGCTACTGTGTTTAATGGCCAACCTGGAACAATATGTATTTTACATTTTACATTGCAGTATTTGATTTATTATATTCATAGCAAATAATCTTACCCTCTTTCTAATACACTAACTGTTAATGGATAGCCAGTACAGTTATCAGATCAGTTGTTCTTATTATTTCCATTTAAAGATACGAAGTTTTTGTTTCCATAGCTTGTAATTTTTCTGTGCTCAATGATAGAGAACTTTCTAAAATAAATTTAACAGGAATTTCTTGCAATTTTCTGATTTCTAACTTAAATTAAGGAAACAAATCGAGTGTTTTTTAAGTCGTCATTTATTAGCCCCCTGTGTAATCTCGTTGAAGTTCTAGCAGATTACACGTTCGTACGAAACAGTGATTTATGATCAGTTGCTTTCGATTCTTATTGCATTCCTTGAATTCCACACTTCATCGGCACGGTTATTTTCCCCAGAATGCATTCGAATTTCAGCTCTTGGGGATACTCGTTTTATATCACCAGTTTCATTGATCTACAATATAAATCTGTAAGTACCAACTTTCAGCGAACATTCGTTTCATATTCTCTCAGTAGACTTAATTTTTTTGCATCATAAATGTTGAAGCAACTACTTCAAGAAAAACTCTACCTATTTATTTATGTACATCCGTGACCTCCAGACTGCTATTACGCAGAAATATTCTAAATAAGGAGAGGTGCATATCATTATACCCTTGAATATACATCGTGTTTTGGGTTGCAAGGTTTAGGAACAAAGGAACTCATAAACAGATTTCTATTTATGTTCCCTGTAGCCTCTAGCTGAAGCTATAGGATTAACATTTTTGGTAATGTCCTTTTGCTATAAATATATGAACGTGCTCCCTGTCTATTCCATTGTCTAGTAACACTAAGAGAGTAAGGCATCAGCATAAACTTATACCTTTAATTATTTCAATATACTTTTCTATTACAAATTCATCCACTCGTTCTTCAAACAGTCAACCTCAACCTCAACAATAAAAAATGTAGCATGCTGTTAACGAACATATCGTTGAAATTAACTATTCCCACCTCATCAACCACGCCTATACGTGCAAACTAAATCCATTTTCTTGGGCCAATGAATACATACATACGATACGTTCACGCAATACGTATATACGAAATCCTATTTCTGTGGATAATGAATGTTTACAGGTTCAATATAATTAATATCTCGCAGTAAAATTACGCGTTGTAACTTTGAATATCCATAATCCACAAAGTCACCAAAAACTTATTTCGTCCACGGATATACACTGACATATTTAATATAAATTAGACGCTCTTCTCTGCTTTCAGTTTCTAGTTATTTTGTTATTAGGTTGTCCGAAAAGTTTCTCTCGTTTCATAAGGCGATAATAGATGAACAACAATTTCTGTTTTATATTATTTTATTAAATTAGGTATGACCCATTTCGTTATATTTCTATTATTATGTCCGTGCATAATTCAATAAACTAATATAAAACAAAAAACATTGTGCGTCTATTATTTCCTTATAAAACGAAAGAAACTTTTCGGACAACCTAATACAAATCTGTTGTTTCATTCTAGTCACAAGTGCTTTAAAATGTAAAACGCTAGGTAAAGGGGAAACAGTCAGATTTTTCCAATAAAGAGTATGTATAATATTTATGGCCGCGATAAAATGGCTTTTAAATTAAACTATTAATTAAACAAATTTTACCGCTTTAAACAATACCGATAAGTACGAACAAACAATCCACATCAGAAGGTTCAAAGACGTAGAATCACGCAAGTCGTCTTCCACCAACTCTCGTCCCACACTTGCGTTACAACACCAAACACCCTCAAACCATACCAAACTCGCTGCTAAATATTATCCGCCGCGCATTCAACGATTCAAGACCAACTCACGATCAATCTCACCCACTATATTCTCGACACAAATCATACCAGTCATACACAGCATCGACAATACGTCCCACAACATTTTGTCGATGACCGCCCACTAGATGTACCGGCATAAATCAATCTTGATACACCAGCCACGAGCGACAGTGAACCAACCGGAAGAAAGAAACAAAAAGAAAAGAAAAAAAAAAGAAGAACAAGGAACGAAGCACAGACGACGTTCCGTGGCTCGTTGCCTGTCCGTGTCAGGCTTCTCGAGAAGCCGCCACTCCAACACGCATTTATCGATACACAGACTCATGAAACTATTCGAACACTTGTAGACATCTTTTATGAATATATTATGTGTGTCATACGAAACATTTTGAAATTTATTAACGCTGTTACGAGACTTACGTAATCAACAATGATCTTATTGACGAAGTTTGAAACAAATCTAAAAATATACATAGAAATTGGAAGATATTCAATATATATATGTGTGTGTGTGTGTGTGTGTGTGTGTGTGTGTGTGTGTATGTGTGTATCTCGTATAGATCACGAAAGTATTTAAGAGGTATTATTGATTTTGTTAATAAATCTCAATATTATAATACAATACTTACTATATCCTTAACATAGTTATTATATTAGGATAGTTACGTATACTAATTTTTAGTGAAACATACTTATAGCATCTTGTAACTTCTATAGTCAGATTGTTTCTAATTTTACCAATATACTCATGACAGTAGTGTCATTATGGTACTGATGAAATTTCAAAATGATTTATATGACACGCAGAATATATGCACAGAAATTTTGTATGATAGATGTTCAAATGCTTATAGAAACCTTTTACGAACATACAGATTGGAACTTCTATATACATCTTCAAATTAGTTTCAGGTTTGACCAATATAATCATAACAGTCGTGTCTCATTACAGCGCTGATGAAATTTCAAAATGATTTATATGACACACATAATATATACGTGTGAGCTTCGTGCAATAATTTTCTGTGATATGTTCGAATGTTTATAGAAATTCTTTATGAATATACCAGACTGTCACTTATGTACATCTTTCAATTTGTCTGGAATTTGACCAACACCAATAGTGACATCGTCGCCTCTCGTTACAAAGTTAATGAAATTTTTTAATGTTTCGTATAATACGCGCAATATGAATGTACAAAATTTCTACGCCAAATATTCGAATACTTTCGTAAGCCAGTGCACGTCGAAGCGATATTCGGCGTTCTTCAACGTCGCCCGGAGACGTGGCACGATCGGTTCTCGTAGTCGGAGTCCAGTTGAGATCGATGGAAGGAAGCCAGCTGCCGCGGCAACCGGTTGGCGCCGCTCTGTCGAGCAACCTCCAGTCAAACAGAATCGGCTCTAGCCAAGTCTCCGCAGGGGGTTCTTCGGCCACGTTACGCGCATTTAGCACACAATGCGCGATTACAGCTTCGCGAGCGGATAATGAAACGATTTCCGCGATACGCGAATAATAACTTTGGCCTGCGGGACCCTCTATCGCTTTGTTTCGCCAACCGACGGTAACTTGCCTCCATGCACCGGCTCTTTTCGTGGATTACGAATTATTATTAATTGCGAACATTATGGAGTTGAGCGTATATCGTGATATTTTTATGCTCTTCCACATTTTCAATCTGATTATTCGTTTGAGTTTATCGTGTTATTCCCGCTACGGTTCTTTCACGTGACAATTTTATTCCTTCTTTAACGTTTACGTTGAACGTCCTCGTTTAACGTTTGAAGACAAATTTTAACATACCATCATCGATAACATCAACAACGATTCTTTTATACTTTCTTCAAATTTGAGAGACTTGTTAACACGATTGGGTCTAAAACGATTGGAAGAACGTAGAGGAGTTAATAGTCGACGACTAAGTTATTTAAAAAGTATCTAATTCTATTGACGCAATCAGCATGTCTTTAGTTTTATGCGTTTCAAGAAAGCTAGTTGGAAAGCAATGGAGATAGCGGGCAATGTTGTTAAAACAAATATTATTACACAAAGTAAAAATATTTTTACTGAAAAGATATGAAGCTTCTGGGGAAAGATTGTCATATTTTAGTGGCAGCGAATGTGCTAATGGATGGTTATTTGTAGAAAGCGGTTGTAATGCGGTGCGATTTTGGATTATGGTTTCTGCGAGACAAATGAAATATACTTTTGTACTTGTAAGCTATTTTAAAAGGAGAAAGAATTTATGCTATAATTACTAATTTTTTAGTATTATAGCTTGCTTTAATCGAAAAGATTTAATCGAAAATTACCGAGAGACCCAGCGTCATCTGTTCCCGACTCCTCCATATGATATTTAAAATTTTTATCTTCACATGTCCCTTTTCCAACAATTTCCATTACACCTTTTTCAAATAAAAATAATTCCTAAAAAATAAAATACAGTCCCATATATCTTATAAAAAAATTCATCTGTATCATCTCCATCAGAAATGACTATACGCGAAGCAATGTCTCCTCTTCATCTAAAGAAAAGGATACAGGTCGAAACCTATCAAACGACATTACAAAATGATGGTACGAGTGATAGACAAAGGAACAAGATACTCGCATCGTTGGACGCGACTCGCGAATGAAAAGCTCTTCAAAGGCAGACAAGTCACGGCTGAAAAGTCGCGTGCTTTTTTATCGTTAATTTATGGGCATTCGCGCGAACCTGCCATTTGTATTATTGTACTTACGACTGAGAGCTACTAATGGAAACTCCGTGTCCGCTAACGCATCGCGGATTAGACGCGAGATAGAGGCTGCTGCGTTCCTACCGGAAAGAGCTGCGCTCGCGATCGTGCCACTAGCGTACACGATAAACCGAAATAGGTGTTCGAGCCTAAGCGCGATCTAGCCAGCAACGAGCCGAGTCTAATTTTAATGAGTTTCACTTTTTTATTGCGCCGGGGCAGTATCGGTCTGCTCGTTAATGGCCACGCTCCGATGCCGTTAGGATTTTTGTACAGTCATTCCTGCACCACGGGAAGCCGTTTGGCCTGTTAATTGCGTAATTACCTTTAAAGGAGAATACGGTACTGGCCGAGCGTTTTCTTTTATCACCGACCACTGGATATTTGATATTTTCACCTCGAAGCTAGAATAAGGAATTTAGGATGAAGGGTTTAGAAATTGGTGGTGTTTCTCAGAACTATTCTTGATGAAATAATCAATAATAACTGAAATAAAAGTTTTGTCCGAACTTTATCTTTGGAATTCTTGATTAATCTGTTATTTATTTTATATAAATCATATATAGAATTGTTTAAGTATCTGAAAGAATAAATTGATCGTTGGTTACATTATTTTTCAAACGTACATAATTTGAGATGGAAGTACGAGTTTAGTGTTAATTTCTTGCCTTGCGATTTATCTTTTGTCATAGTACGCTCGATAGAAGGTAACGGTTATTATGTGCTAGAGCAAAAGCATTTGTTAATATTCCGAATCCATAACTTGACCACAAATATGAACCTTATTTGTTAATTTCGATTTACGGTACGTATCATGAGTTTGGTTCGTATTAAAAGTCTGATATTATAGGACACGGAGTTGGGTATTTAGTATAAAATACTATAATACTAGAATGTCTATAGATATTCACTAGTTGATTCTTAAATGAGCAATTTTTGTTAATATTCGATATAAAATATTAGATAATAGTGTTTCGTAGTGCTCGATATTTTAAATTGCAAAATGTACGATACATTTGATATACACATTTAATAGTAAAAATTCCGAAAAAAATACGTAAATCCAAAGAAAACAACACCTGAAATCCTTATTTTTCAAATACACAATATGTGTTTACACGAATACATGAAAACACGCACAACTTTTATAAATATGTATTGGAAAAAATTGCATTCCGTTGGAAAAAAGCTAGAAGCTCCATACGTATTTTGAAAGAACTATGTTCTTAGTTAATAGCCAAGCCATTGTTCGTCCGAGAGAAGAATTTTCTCCTGAGGTTGAAACCATGGTCGTTAAAAACGTAACGAGCCGTTTCAAATAGAAAACAACAATTGTTTTCGTACAAAGAGCACGATCGCGTTGATTATTTCTTCTTCGAGTTTTACCTTCGCACAAACAGTACGCGTTCCCGGTCTGAAATAACAGCCACGAACTCTAAACCCAGTCCGAAAACACCTTTCTCCGCTCAACTATAATATAATCGCACCAAAGATTCCAAGTTTCGCGAAAACAACTTCACCGACTATTTTGCCGTTTCGATCCCTTTCTTCGATCCCTTCAGAAACTCTATGAGAAGAAAACAACACAGAAAAGACCACAGATTTATTAACAAAAAGAAAAAGATCACAGAATTTCCTATCAAAAAGAAGAAAAAGAAGAAAAACATCCAGCTACACAGCTCGATACTAATCTGCTCAATAAATTCGTCAAGTCACAGTGAACGATTTTATTGCGCCAACTAAGTAAACACAAGTAAAGTTCCGTGATCTTGTTGAATGGACGCGTTATTCATACGAGACTATAGTAAAAATTGGCAAAGTGACGATCGTATTCTCCGGTGCAATATACCTTTCATTATATTTTCCATCAAATTAACCAGACACGGATATAACCAATGAATTTTACATCCTTCTAACTGCACCGGGAAGGTAAATATTTCAACAATCACGCAAAAAACTCGAAATTTACTGAAACCACTTTACACATAGCATTTTACGACTCAGGATACGTTTCATTTCGACCGAATGCTCGTATAAACCGGCAATAATTACAAGCTCCGGTTGCATACAGAAATGCCTATGCAACGTTTCTTAAATCAACCGTACGTAGCGCAGAGAAAGACAGAAAGGGGTGGTGCGGCTTGTTTAACAGGTGAACATTACGTTGCCGACGATTTCCTCTTTCTCTGTGCGCGGAACTCGTGCGACTCCACTCGAGATATTAAATTTTAATACTTGTACTGGAACATCGACGGGACATCGTAATTCAAAATTCAATTACCAGTACCGTTTCCCTCCTTCTTTCTGTAGCCCGCTGGTTAAAACACTGTCTCGAAGCGACGCGAACGCCGCAGCGGTCGTCACGCTCGTTTTTCCATCGGCGCGGCCGCTACGAGGTTAATGAGAGGTAAGTGCGCCACGATCGGTATAATGAAATAGCTGCTGCGATACGAAAATAATAATCCGCGTCGTGGCCGCCTACCAAGATCGAGAAGCTCGATATTAATACGCCATAAGGTTTAGACAATTAGGATAATACCGCGTCCGGGCGAATAATTATAGCCCCGTCGCTTCGTTCCATCCCTTTTCGCTCGTGTAATGGAAGAGGGAGAAGATGCGCACGGCCCAGACCCGCCTGTCGACGCGGTGTTTAATGACATTTAATAATCTCGCGATTCGCGGCGCGGTAAACGCGATGTTTGCCTGTAATTACAATGTCCGCGCGGTATAAACACGAACGATACCGAGTTTCCTTTTTTCTGCACACTGCACCACCCTTCACGGCGACACTCCACCGCAACCGTATATAGGTACACGTGTGCGCAACAACGGCCGAAATTAAGCCGGCAGCTAATGGCCAGACAGAAAAAGTTCCTCGCGGTCGAACTCTTTTGTTTTATGCGCACACTTTCGCGCCAGCTTGATGCTCCGACATTAAATTCACCGCGATACAGCCGGAGACTTTTTGGCGTGCTTTAATTTCGGCTACCGCTCGCTACACCCGGGCACAGATGTTTCGACATCATTTTCGGAGACAGCTACTTTCTTTAATGAGAGGTTTCTCGGCTTCTTATGCCTCTCTTGTGATGGCGGACTAGTTCTTCGATGCATGTACAGACAGCAAAGCGTAAGGGGCGTAAGGGGCGTAAGGACTGTGAATTTGCCAGATGATGGTTCTCGATGTTTACGTCGTGATAAATAGATAAAGAGGGATGATGATTTCTTAGGAAAATAAGAAACGAAGTGCGTACCAGGTAATAGAATGGAGTGGACTATATGCTCGATCAACGATTTTGGGACAATTGTCATATCGATTTGTCGGAATTAGAAACAGCTAAGTAAGATCAAGGAACAACAGGAAATATCTGACAAAGTCCTGACAAACTATATTAATAATTTTATAGGAAGTACGTGAAATTTAGAATTTATATAAAATTCTTAATTTTTATGAAAATGAAAAGTGTTTTAAGATATTGTGTGAGGATATATATGCATAATGCTATGGAAGGAGTCGAAATTTTTTCCTGTCAAATGAGGTTAATACATTCTACGATTTAAAAAAAGGAAAAAGTTTCACAAACATAAAAATAACAATATTGCACGTCAATAAGAAACTACTTCTGAAATTTATCTCGTTAAGAGCTTTTTTTTATTAATCTTCGTTCAGTTTAATGGATACTTACGTACGTTTAGCAGAAAAACTTGAAACGTACTATGTACATCGAGGTAGTAAGAAAGTATGCTATCAACAAACCAGACAGTTATTGCAGAAAAGATACTACACACTGAGTAAAAAGTAAACTATTTAGTGGATATCAAAATTACGACCGTGTAATATATTGAAATTAGTCTTTAAACGATTTCATTAGGTTTTAAAGACGGGAAAAAGGATTTTAATTCTATATATTTATATATTATATTAATTAATACAGCTAATATGATAAACGTAGTAACTTCCTGTTGCATACTTTCTTAATTGGATAATTATGTTATGTCGTGCGTTAGGTGAATCATTATGATTTACTCTTTTAAATAACTAAATAGCTTCAAGGTAATCCTAGTATCCTGGCACTGAATTTCCACGTGCATCGGCTAGAATGGAGCTCTTTTCGAAAGAAAACGACGCATTTCGCTTCTAGACAAGAAGATAACCGAGACGAGGACCTTGAGATTCCAAAAAGTTCCTAAAAAACAAAAATTATTCCGAAGCATCTAATTATTTTATTTCGCGGAGAAAAAGACACGTTCGGCACAAGTATTTTTTGCCATTTCCAAGGATAAAAATTTCTTTAACGCGTTAACTTGTGGTGATTCACCCTGTATATTCGTTTTATGGTGCAATAAACGCGAATAATCGCTTGGAAACAATGACCAATGAAGTAGAAAATTGACGAAGGTTTACCATATTTTACTCAATCTACTTTATATTCAATAAAATCATCAACACCGTACATCACCGGCTACATACCGCGATAAATAAAAATATATAAATAAAAATTCACCGTTTAAATGCTGCAAATGTTTACCACTTAAAGCGTATGCACCTCATATGACAGCCACTAAAGCTGTCAACGTCAAGATAAGAATATATTTACGAATAATTGATGATTTTAAATAAAATTCCACAAGAAGAATGTTTTAACGAAACTTTTCTGCGTGTAGTAGAATTTTACTACGTACGGACTTCATTTATCTCGGTTAGTGCTCGATTAACTCAACTAATATCGATCAAATCTACTTGTTTGATCTTGAACTTCTATTGTGAGTGAAAAATACTATGTAGTGGAGAGAATTGGCGAACACGTATTACAAGATCTGTTTGACTCCCGACAAGTTCAGATAAATTGAATTCTGACTTGATCGCTTCCAGCCATTAATACACCATTAATAGACCACACACATTCTAACTGAAACAACAAAAACTCCTCCCTAGTGATCGTCGCTAACACTACCGAGATGCGCACTCTTCTATATTAAACAAACTATAAAACAAATGTAAATATTTGTAGCAACAAATAGGAACGTTCGAATAAAGGATTGCAAAGAAAAGTTGGAGTTCTATCGTATTACAGAAACCGATTTGATCTTAAACGATCTCGTAATTTTAATGCTATGATTTGTTATGATTAAAACTTTTCTTCCGATTTATTGAAAATCTGTATGAAATATATCTATTAAAAAATTCGGATTTATAATTTGTTTATCGTGTATTCGATCGACCCTTATCTGTTCAATTCATTTTCATATTCTTTTTACAATGAATGTATGTGTATCTCAGTCGATGTGTCCCCCCAAGGCTGAATCAGTAAAGTAATAATTATAGAATGAACTATAAAAGAACGAAATTTCTTATGAAAAATAGTACAAAACTATCGCAAGAGATATGCATAATTTGGTTATGCCTGAAATGATTCATTATTCGAAGCAGCAAAATTTCAAACCGTACACGTAACATCGAAGATTGTGTATGCAAATATACAGTTTGAATCACGGTATAATATTATACGGCGTGCGTATCATATGCGCAACAGCCTACACCGTTATCGTCGTCATTGCACGTTCACTGACAAAGGAATTATGTGTAAATCTGTTTGGCCACGGAATGTCGTTAAATTCGTCACATTGTGCCGGCGGTCTGGCACGGCCTGAAAATTAACGAAGGATTCGATCGTAGCGATCGGTCTTTAAGCTCGTAGCTTGTATTATTTACGAGAATCGGTAGCTTTATGACACATCTATATCTTCGGGTTATAGTAAATAAAGCGTAAACCCCGCCTCGTTGTATAATCACATCTCGTATGTATAACCACAGTACTTTCATTACTTCTCGCAGAATGTGTATGCATATTAGAAGTACATACGTTGATCCACTAAAAGAGCGGATGTACCTTCTATACTTATTGTTAGTTACAGTTTTATTTCGCTATTGACACTGTTTTGTAATCCTTACCTTCCCATTCTTTCCAAGCTAATCCAACGAAATTTCTTACATTATCTTCTTCTGATATCTCACATTTAATATGTAACTTCGAACCAATTAATACTCAAATTAATTTCCCCTACATTCAGTCATAGTTTCATTCGAGTGCCGAAATTAATTTACAAGCTGTATCTTCTCACGCTTTTAGAGATAATCTAACAAAAATCCCTGTATTATTTTACATAATAAATGTAGCGAATAAATTGAAAAAATTGAAGGTGAGAAAGTAATTTGAAAAAATTAATAGAACGTGGTAAATAGATTAATAATCAATATTCATAAGCAAAATTTTCTGTCCGCTGTCAACCGCCGATAGACAACCGATCGACAAAATTTCGATTTACAGACTATGACCGAACTGGCAATTTTCTATTTCTCTTATCAGTTTCTTTTCCACGATTCCGTTCGTTCATATAGAAGATCATCGGGGAAATACGTTCGACGGCTTAGAATTTTAAGCAGAAGCAGGCAACCTGTATATAAACGACGCTATACGTATCCGGTTGTATTTAACAAGCACTCCTCGTCGACTAGCGAACTGGTTTACCACATTGTTGAACGCTATCACGCGGTATCATTAATATATCAACCGATACGCCGCGCCGATCGAAATTATCTCGAGCATGGAGCCTGCGTGTATTCGCGAAATACGATGTTGCCGGACTGGCTTTCGCGGTCCACGACGAGGATTTTACTTTAGCCACACGACGAACTTGAAAATATTCCAAGCATAAATACGAGGAACGTTTTGCGCGCAAACGATGAAGTTTCGTTATTTAGCACGTCGGAGGAGAAACTTGGAAATTGAGTCTGTTTGGATTTGAACAGGGATAAGACCGCGAAATGTGGAGTGCCAGCGATTGTTACGTGTAAATGGGATTCGAAGAAGAGTTGCTCTCTTTCTCTCTCTCGTTGTTGTTGTTGCCGAGGAAAAAATATATATTGGAGGATGCATAACGGGTATCGATTTGCGATATCAGTCGGTCTTTAAATCAGAGGAAATCGAGGCAATACGGTGGCGTATACATAGTAGCCGAACCGTAATCGATTCTATGTGGAACTCGTCTGTTATAACATTTTTTCAAATATACGTAGCTACATACGTACACATGTACTTACGTATGTGTATTTAGATAGGAGCAATCCGTTTCAAGCCAACGTTTCGATGCAAAGTTACTATTTCACTTAAATAGGATAAACGTAGTCGACAAAATGAAAAATTGAATTTTAATATATCGTACATGTAAATTCGAAAAGCATAAGCAATCTAACATACAAGAAAAGACTATTTCTCGTTAATTATATCGCATTCTATAGCATTATATGGCATTGTACGATTTTATCAATAAAAACCATTCGTCGTAACAATTTATTCGCTGCAGTATCGTTCGTTTTATCGTACCCCACCTATTAATGCTACGTATCGGAGTAACACAGAATGAGCATAAACATAAAACAAGTATAGTAGGACGTTATTTTTTTATATCTTCGTATTAATTATCCCGCCACGGGCATAACACGCATAACGTATGTAATTCTCCGTACCATATGACCGATTACAGCTAAATTACACAACACCGATATCGAACCTGTGAAAAATGTTCCCTTAATTACTACCTTCCAAGGATCAATTTAACACCCCATTAGTCTTCCGACCTCGATAAAGCCAGCAATTAAACCAGCATACAATCGCAGCTCGCGATCATCACGCACGTCCCAATCAACATTACAACAACAACGATATCTCATAGCCAGGTTAAAAAGATTCTCGACAAACTTCCTGGCACAAAGTCTGAAATGATCGTAAGTACATATGTAAATATAAATATATACAGGGTGTCTCGTTGTATAAGAGAAACAGAGAAGGGATGAATTCAGCGGAGCAAAATCAGAAAAAAAGATTCGTATATATCCCATTTGCTTCCGAATCGCACTTTGTTTCATGTTAAAACAGCTGCTTACTTACCTTTAGAGAAACTAATCGAAGTGACTACCTTCAGTTTCGATATAACCACGAATACGTCTTATTACAGATTGCCCAATTTCTCTGAACAAATTACACGGATGTATAAGCAATTTTCAATATTTAACAAATTTTCAATATTCCCATATATAATAATTAAAATGCGGATTTTCACGCAATTATGAGAAATTAAAAGATGCAATAATGCACGTAGTATGCAAAATTGTATAATACATACCAAGTATAGCATATACAAATATAGTCATCGCTGTAGTATTTAATATGTGAAACGTGTCTCTGCTTGTGTTCTGTTCCTTTAACTATGTTTATAAAAATATGAATTTGCATAAACATCCGCAGCCTAATAATAATCGAACAAGTTTGAGCCCGGAGAGCGAGCTGGCGAAGAAATGGAATCTTCATGACGTGTCCTTGTGTCAAAAAATTAGAAAGACGATTGCAGCATAAAATAAGCTGTAACTAGAAAATTATGTTCTTCCAAATATGATACATGTTCGCATGAGTTTTCTCTTATTTTAATGCACCGAACGCACCTCTGCTGTACTTATCACATACAAAAAGATACCGTGTATATATACGATACAGGTATACGTAGTTTGTTTGGTCAGCGATCACCCACCTTTAAGGAGCGGAGACACGCGGTCATTATGCAGCGAAGAGCCTCGTGCAAACGTTTCTCTCTTTGCCAAGAGACCAGGTTCGCATCGCCGACGTTAATGCGAAATCTGAACTTATCGCGCCACTAAGGACGATATTTACGGTTATCGGGGCTGCTGCACCGACTGCTAAACGCCGTAGATCTTGCTCAACGCGCGAATCCACCGGGACCGAACTTCCCGTATCTGAGACCGTAAGTGTCGCCTGGTGATCGTGGTTATTAAGTCGCAGAAAATATGGTTTCGCTATACGGGTGACGAGCAATACCGAGCAATAGAACAGAATCGATCGGACTAGTCGAATTAACGACCATCGTTCGTGCGACAACCAGTCCGGTTGAAAGGGAGATGAACGACGTGATCAGGTTAATTCGAAGGTAAATGTGCGAGCATGGGGAGGTGTTTTTTTTAATTGTGTTTTAGAAAGGGAGAATATTAGAGATATTATCAGAATATTTGTTATTCTATGCGGATCGTGATATTAATCGTTTTGCTGTCCGAGTATTCGACATTTCATCTCAACTGATTCGTATTCAATAAATTATTTTCAAGATCTGTTTATAAATCGGATGAACTTTCATGATTTCATAATTAATGACATATCTGTGTCGGCGTGTTTCTACTTAATTCATTTATAACACGAAAGAATAGGATATTGGTTGGAAGTAGAGTAGGATAGTCGGACACTGATCCGATCGAGCGGCAGTGCAATTGTACGCGGATTGCAGGTTGAAAAATAAATTTGAAATAAAAGCACGAGCGTTATGGAGGATTTATTTTAAAGACGTTTCACCGGTTATCGTAAAGAGTACATACAGCAATTTAAATTCTCCGATGATATATGTACCGTGAAACATATAGCTGACTAAAATTCAACGCTCTCATTTATTTTCATATATTTTTACAAGTAAATTGGAATGAAAATTTGTCAGTTTAATTAAATGTATGCAATCTTCTTACAATTAGATTTGATTTAAAGTTCTCTGAAGTCATACGATGAATTTTGAACGCGACTAAATTAAAAAAAAAAAAACCGCATTACCAGGAGAGAACAGTTTACTCGAATCTACAAACTGGTAATTAAGCGTAACTCTTGCAAAGATGCGCACTTCGCAAACCAATCTTACTACCGGCAATTACATTAATAACTACAAAAATACAAAACAAATTATTCTACGCATTCCCCAAACCGTACATTCCATGAAAATTACACGGCCTTTAAGAAATTACGGTGCGTAATGGACACTCGTCTTTAAATCAGCGTTCGAGGAAAACAAAAATGTTAACGCTTTAATCGCAGTCACTATGGAACTTTCGAGTCCCGAATGTTATTTTCGCCCCGTCGATGTTCATCGATACGGCTAATTTCATGCTCGAATCGCCTTTACATCGTTATTATAATCAACAGATGTACGGTAGATACACGCAGTGACGGCTCGCGTGACTTGGCCGCTATTTTTTTCTTTCCTTTTTTTTCGCGAAAACCGAATAAATTGCTGACGAACCGCTGCGCGGGCTACGATAAAGACGTTTGAGATAAGTGTCTCTTGGTTCGGGCAGTGATAAGAACACCGTGGAACCGGTTGTCTCGATGGCAGCGTAACGGTGAAACGGGCGGCCCTGAAGGAATCCGAGTTCGTTAAAACGCATATCGGTCCTGCGTGATAACATTTTCGTATTTACGCGGAACGGCATGCTCCATCACTTATTACAGTCCTCGCTTATATCACGCACTCTTAATCACCCTAGAAATTTGCATATCTCGATGCTAGTTACTTGGAATTTTCACGTATACGTATATTTAATCGAATTTATGATCAACGAAGTATTATGGGGGACGAAATATATGCGAGTTATGAAAAGTCACGACTGATCACAGGGTTTTTATTTCTCAATAAGAAACAACGTGATAGATGTAATTTTATATAAAAATCAGGGCTGATCGATATACGTAAATGTAGTATCAGAGAAGGGGGGTATACGCCTGGTCGATTGTACATTTAAGTTCGAGTTTCTCGGGATAGTATAAGTTGTAAGTTTAAGGTATAAACTAAGAAGCGTAAGAGTGCTGGGGAAGAGAGAAAGAGAAAGAGAGAGTGTAAGTAAGAGTGTATGCCTTGGTGACGCCAAAGCTAAATGAGTAAAGAAGTGGGAGAAGGATGCGAGGGTTGAGGATCAGCAATTTTTGACCTGAGGAGACAGAAGTTGGAAGCCCAGTGTTAGGGTAAAACGTACGAAGATATTGTAGTCAGTTTTTGTATTGGGTATTGCTTGCACGGATAAAACTAAACTTAACTTCAAATAAACAATCCTTTCTTGTCCTTGCTCTAGACCATATTTTGATACTACATAAATACAGGGTGTTCCGGGTAACACGACTCGCTACTTTTCTGTCATTCGCGTACACGTAGTGCGCGACATGTAATAAAAAATGCTCTAAACTATATTTTAATGGCATCCAGCGTATTACAAATGACGAGAACAAGAATTCCGAATATATTTTGTTTTCATAGCGAAAGCAAGATCACCTTGGATAACTTAAATAGGACCATACGCCTTTTTTATGAGAATGTATGAGACTACGACAAATGCAAAATGTATAATATAATATTTTTATTAACTCAATACCAGATTTACCGCCTTCGGCAATACAAGACTCTGCTCTTTTGCAGAAGTTTAAACGACTTGGTGTTATTAGAGTCGCTGGATATGTACGATTCAACGTGCTGTAGTAATATCCTCTTTTTGAAATGTCAGTAATTCTGAAATGTATCAACGAGTGGAATATTATTTCCACTGAAGTAAACCTATTATTAAGTTAATAAAGATATCGTGGAATGTGCTTTTTGAATTTATCGTAAAAACCTCCATCAATTTCACGGAGAAAGACATGGTTCTACTTACCCAAATTGATTTCGATTTCCGCATGAAAACGAAATATTTTCGGAATTTGTAGTGTGAATATTCGTCGTTAGAACATAGTTAAAAACATGTTTTTTTTTACGTGCCCGCAAATGACAAGAACACTCTATATGATACAGTTGATAAAGACGAGGCAAGTTTCTTGGGAATTTATCGTAAAGTTAGTTAGTTTCAGTGAAGTTATAACAGAAATATTGATAATTAGACGAATAGGGTGTATAAGAGGTGTGAAAGTAATATATTGAAAGATTTGGAAAGTTAAAGTTTCGATGTACTTAATGGTATTTCAAGTTCGAAGCTTTTAGAGGAAGTTCGTAAGTAGATTATGAAGTTGAATTGGGTTATTTGGTTACAGAGTACTTAGCTGATTATTTCATCGAATTACGTTACGGTATCGTGCGTTTTATTTCAGGGGAATGGAATTATAGTACGAAATAAAATAACATAAATATATTAAATAATTATTCAATAGAGAAGTTGCGTTGAGAAGTTGAGAACTTTGCGTTGAATTTTTGTAATAACGTTCGTAACTTTCAACAGCATACAACTGTTTCTATTTTATCATTGGACTTCTCGATACATTCATAAAAATTAGATATGCTGTATCGATCAATGTGATTCTAAGATATTTATAAATTTTCACAAGTTTTCCATCAAGATTTCATTTAAATTCCACATGCAAATTCTCACTAGTTACAAATCAATCAATTATACTATAAATCAATGAAAAAAGTGTACATGTATCTAAAACACATCGTGTACAAAAATATTCCAATAAACCTTGAACAGAATCCCACTAATCAAGTTTTTATCGTACTTTTTCAATGCACTGGCGTCGTTACACGATGCTAGTGAATATCAAAGACTGTAAAACCGGCGAAAATAGCGAGCCAGAGTAAATTACTCGGGCACCGGTATTAAATGCACGCACTCACCGAGCCGCGCGATTTTGATTTACGGCTAATTGCTCGCTGTTTTTCCGGACTTCTTAACGCGTTTTGCATCTCATGAATGACAAAGTCATTTTTACGGCCGACACCGCGCTCGTTAAATTCGCGTCCGAGCGGAAGGATAGTAGAGCATATCTTCGTGACGCTGTTCAAACTATGGATCGTGTTTGCGGATTCACGAGGACCGCAACACTCGAGTCCTGAATCAAACTCGTGCGAAACTAGTTCAATGAACCGACCAAAGACACTCTGGTATTTGATCTCGCCAAAGTTTGAAGAATTTCAGGTGCTAGAACGTGGGGAGCTCGTTTCTCATTCTGAATTCTTGGAATGTTTGTGAAACGTTCGTTTGTATATTCCTCCTTTATTGCATACCAGTGCCTTTCTTGCTTCGTAATTTCTACGTATGATTTTGTGAATATGTAACATTTTGAACGTATAATAACAATCCTGAAACACGTGCAATTTTTACTATTTTAAAATGTCGATACATCGATCTTTTTACCTTCTCTTTTATCAGAATTTCAAACTAGTTGAATTTGTACATATTCGTGTAACTACATAGATACGAATGATCGTTTCCGTATCTTTAATGCTAGTTTTTCTGGAAAAAATAATATTCGTGAACAAAATTATCTGCGCCCATATATTGAACAAATTAACGCATAATTTGCAAGTTCTCGTAGATTTCCTGGAGTCACAGTCATTCAATTTTTCAGCCAGAACTTTCCGCGCCTAACTAGTACCCACTAAACCACTAATCGTTATCGAGACAACTTCTATTTTGCACATTAATCGATCTACGTTTTTATCGATTCATTTTATTGCGCCTACGGTATCGTTTATATCGCCGCAATAGACATAACTCGTTAGCGCGCGCGCGTGTGTGCACTCACTCGTGTACACCCTTGCCGCGTGTAAACGCGAATTTATTCGACCCGGTAGCCACCGTTTAAGACGCACACGCGAGTGTTCCACACCGGAATCGAACTCGTTTTCGAATCACTGTGAAACCTTTACGGATTTCCGCTCGTTTCACCGGCGAATGTAATTTCTTCGAATGTTGGAACGTTGCGGCGCACCCGGCACATATCTTATGGATGACGTGCGTCATTTGCTCAAGCTGTTTTCATTAGTCTTAATCGAGTAGTAAATCGAAGAACGAATTTTTAACCTGACGAATGATGCTTAAGTAATTGTATTTTGCAAGATATGAGAGGATAAACCTACGCGTAAGATTATTGGAAAAGAAATGGCGTAAAAGGACGAGCAAGTAGACTGGTGTTGGTTGTTCTTTAAATACGACATTTTAGAATTTGATCTACACGCGATAATTATCACGGCAAAATTAGCTTTTCTCGATGAAGATGTATAAAATTCATCGTAGGATTGTTGCATTTGCTTAAATTTCAAAAGTAAATTCACAAATTTCGGTCTCAAGTTTATAAACTTGAAAAGAAATAGCGTAGACGAATAAACAGATAGACTTAAATTAGGTTCTCATCGAATGTAATCGGCTTGGTATGATGACTTTATTATATAATTTGAATTAAGATTAATTGATCGGTTCCAAAAATAATTATTTTTATCCTTTTAAAGAATACTGGTTCAGATATATATATACACGTTTAATTTTTGTTTAATAAGATACAAAAGCTAGTGTCTATAAGCATTTTGAAGTATATTCCGATACTGATTATATACACATTCATGTACCATTTGTCTCGTTTAATATACCGATAGATGTGAAAAGCTTCTCGGTTTATCTCGATATTTCTTATGCTTCAGCTTTTATTACCATTCGAGATATAAATGTTACTGTGTTAACGAATGCAAATTATATTAATATAAAAACCCAACATTCATTGTGTAAATTTATTTGATCGAAAGACGGTGTATATATAAGATATATCTATTGCGGAAATAAAAATTGGCATACTACTTTCCAGAAAAGTAAAATACTATACATACTTAAATGTAATTAAGGTAAAGAAATTATTTTAAAAGAATAATCAGCATCGCGAGAAACGTTCGTATGACTTAAAGCTTCTAATAAAATTCATGCGAAATTGAATACGCACGGCAGTTTGATTATATTCGACATTTATTTTCAATCAGAATGAAAATATTTTACCAATTTAATAAATTTGATATTAATAAATAATTTATTATGATTGCAAAAATTATAATAAAATTCAAACAAAATTAAAGATTAATATTAACGTCAGATTACGCGGAAAAATAATTTTTAAAAGCCTTGTATGGAAATAAGAAGAATAATATTCAAATTTCGTGCCGTGAATCATAAAAGAAAAATGTCTTTTGTCGTCGTCGAGTCATTGTACTCCGATGGAGAAAATAAATCGTATTTAAAAAGAAGCGAAACGCTAGTGTCGGTGTGTACGAAAAATGTAGGATGTGTTGTCAGAGCGTCGATCTTTGCACTCTATGCGGGCATCATATATCACCTTTTGCACCGTTTTAAAGCTAGGCAAAGGTTTCCACAATGTGAAACTCGAGAATAACGTGAAAAATATCGAATGAAAAAAATAATACCGTTGAAGTAGAAACGGACTGTCAATGTCAAACTAGAGTACCATATTGTCGTGCGTTCCAATGTCTTCTAAAAATTATGAACTCGACCTACGATGTCAACCGATTAGTTAGTAATATTAATAAAATTATATATTAATTATATCACGTATATTAATGATTACAATATACACAATATATCAGGCAATAAATACATTTTCGTTTTCTTAAAAGAACAAGTATAACGTTATTACTTTCGTACGAAATTAATCTAATCTAAGCAATTTATTTTAATTTGCCATATGGTCTTCGATTTCTATATTTTTCGAAACATAGGTATACGTTAGCGAAGGACGAACAAACTTATTACTCGACTCAATGATATTACACTATATGCATTCATGCATTTATGAAAGATCGCAACGTGCAAAAATACGACATGAAAAAATATTAAAAACATCTAAAATATAGTACTCTTTATAACACATCTAAACGAACCAAATTTCTTCTTCGATTCTATCTCTTTGCTTCTGATCAGAAAAATACGAATTTGCGTGAACGTTCCCAGTTTAACTACAGTGGTTAATACGACTGCAAGCAGTCGATTGAGGCAGACAGATTTTGAAGAGAATAATAAAGTCAGACACAAACTAGGAAAACCAAGGAAAGGTTTCTCATCGACAGCTTTCATTTTACTACGCGCGGCCTATTAAAATTTCAAACGTTCACAGTGTCGCCGTTCGGGCTACGCGTTATCTCGCGAAATCATTATCCCGCGAAACCGCAGCCTTCACGGCTGCCTCCGCGTAATCACTCGTTTCTCGCGAGGAGGACGTGGAGAGTGAAAGAAGGAGAAGAAGGAGAAGGAGAGACGACGGTGTTCGGCCACTTCTCCCCACGCTCTCGAGAATAATTTGTTTACCAAATCTGCGGTCTGTGTACGTGCCCGATACCGCGGGAAAAAGAGGAAAGAAAGACGGAGGCAGCGAACGTTTATCGCGGTTCACCGCGACGATTTATCGGCGTCGCCGTTCCTATCTCGACCGGCTTTTGATTTGAACTCTGACCAACGCGCGCACGAGTATATAACTCTTAAAAACGGTGAAATCGCGAAACTATAACCAACTTCTCGTTCCTCGCCGTAAAGAGTCGTCAAACCATCGATAGTTGGATCGTTATGACGAATATGCCGTTGGACGTGCAGGCTTTTCGAGCAAAAATGTATCGGATATTTTGTATCATTAAATAGCAATGTATGTGTGTAGAAGTCTATGATTAAAAATGTAGAGTTATAAAGTACGATAAGATTGTGTAATGGCAGAAATTATTCTGTTTGTGACACTTTTGACGAATGGCAATGACAATAGAATTTTAGTAGAAGAATGTTTTTTCTTTTTTCTCCTCTTTTTTTTTTGTGAAAATGTGAGATTATAAAGTATATACCTATACGTATATGATAAGATTGCAGGATGGTCTAAATTATTTTCTTTGTGACATTTTGAAAGAATGGTAAAGATAGTACAATTTTATTGGAAGAACCGTTTCTACAAATATTTTATCCTTAATATTATTCTTATATATAGCTATAGTTTCTTCCACTAAGATCCGATAAATAAAATGTAGTTCCCTTGACGCGTATTTTTTGAAAATTGAATATTAATTGTGTACCTGTGGAATAGTACTACGAAGTAGTATCGTGTAAAAAATTGTGATCATCTTCCGTTATGAGATTTGTGACGTTAATAAAATAATAATAGAATGATAAATAGCTATGATATATATTAATAAATGAACTGGAAAAAAGAGATTGCTCTAGGCCTCAACCAGTTCTAAATTAATCATATTCGTTTAATGATATAATTATAGTGATTTTGGTTTCAAAATATCTATAGATATAAGCACGTAATCATTTCTATTTCAAGAATAACTATTTACATTGATGATATTATAACACGAAGACAGATAGGGATATAACTCTTTGAGATTAAGCTCATATTAATTTAAATATTTATGTTGTGTATGCGCGTGTGTGCGTGAAATGACATCGTAGGTTTATGCGAAACAATTAGATGAAAAGCCTCTTAGGATATTTTAATTACATTACTTCAAACGAACAATAATTATACTGTTTAAATTACACTTTCTAAGGTAAGAAACTAAATACGAGGAAGTATTACATCCACTAATGTTTACTTAGATTCTTGAACAAAAAATAGGTGTAATTTTGAACAATACGATGGTTAAACTTACTGAACACCTGCTACCTAATTATCATGTTAAAAGCATAAGTGCTACAATGCTTTGAATGGATTGGAATTGTTTGGAATTTTGTTCCGACGGTGTTACAATGAGAACAAAAGGCAATCCTTTTGGATAGGCTTTTAATATTCATCGGCACGTTACTTCTTTCAACGGTGATGAATATATATTGTCGTTGCAAGTGCGTCAAACCGCGCATGATTTATCAAGCATTGACCGCTTACGAATATCGGGAAGTGTGTTGTGCAAGCATGCAACCGCAGGATACTTTTATGGGTTTCGAAATCCCATGCACGCTGCCAGGAATTCGAAAAACTTCCATCGCTTTGCAATATTGCGCAACACATCTTGTAAATTCTCAAGTAAGAATTCCTCCAATTTCACAATTTTGCCATAAAATCAACGAAACAGAATGTGGCGGCGCGTTCCAACCTGTTAAAAAATTTTGTTACGTTTTCATAGTGGGATGAATGCCTATTTCGCTTTGCAGTGTCTTTTGACAGATAGGTACAACGGTCTATATAAATTCCTTGACTTTCTTTTCGAATATCTTCTTGTATTTCAACATGACATACAATTGAACGTGAATCAACCTTTCACTCCACGAGCATTTATGAATTCCTTCCTTTTCTTTTCCAATAACATTTTGTATTTGAAAATATCATACATATCGACGTGAAACATTTAACATTAGGTATTTACTTTCGGAATAACCTTTGACTCTACACGCGCATATAGATTCCTTAATTTTCTTTTCCAATACCTTCTTGTTTTTTAAAATACCATACAAAACTACGTGTAACATTCGAACATCAGCTCAATCATGAAACGACCTTTCACCTCGTAAATACCTACCTAAGTTCAATTGTTTCTTCTAATGTGTCTCTTTATTCTAAAATCAAATAGAAAATTACATA
Organism: Bombus pyrosoma; assembly: GCF_014825855.1. NCBI lineage: Eukaryota > Metazoa > Arthropoda > Insecta > Hymenoptera > Apidae > Bombus > Bombus pyrosoma. Next base: position 15,837,959 of record NC_057776.1, read on the forward strand.
CACATACGTTTAAAATGATTTCATTTCGAAAACATTTTGTAATCCTTTATTTCTAAAAATATGTATAATTTCTTTGATTTTCTTTTCCAGTAACTATGTCGTATTTTAAAATATCGTACAATGTTACGTGAAACGTGTGAATATGATTAGTTTTCAAATAGCCTTCCTAATTTTGAAGTAAACTTCACAAGTAGATAGGTATAAATTCTTTCATTTCCTTTTTCAGTATTTTCTTGTATTTTTAAATATCACACAAAGTCACGCGAAACATTTAGACAAGATCAACTTCGTAATAAGCTTCCACAGAAATTAATCATTACTGTTCCTTCAAAAACATTAAACCATTTACTAAAGAAAAAAAAAAAAGAAAAATTACAACATTCACCGCGTTACTAAGGAAACAGGAACCATTTAGCTCCTCAACTACGTGGCTATTAAAATATCTCCTTACCTGTGTATTTTCTTTTTAATATTCTTCCAATGAAATACACAAATTATATACCTCCGATGTTGTTACACGTCAAGCTAAAAAATCATTAAATCAAAGTTGAACACTCTTAATCACCGCTACTTAAAAATTCAACCCATAATACCATCCGTGATTCGTCGAGTTGAACAGTGCTCATATCATCTAATAACTCTTATACACACCTTCTACATGAAACTTTTACGCGTCCCCATCCAATCGAGACTCGTTTACTGCGGATTGTAATCGCTATATCTGTTTTCACACTCGATACCAACGTTAAGCTGCGTTCTCACTGAGGCAACAACGAGCAACTTTCTGTTGCCTATCGTAGACAAATGCCTTTAAGTGTCCTTAACAAATATCAAACTGTAGATAACATTTTCTGCACAGTGGATTCCCAGAATCAAAGGAACATTTGGATTTTGTTTCGGTTTGAAAGTGGCACGTGTAAATGTAACAGTTAATCGAAGAAGACTTGATCCTTGCGGCAACGTTTATCGTTATTAGCGATAAAAAGAGAGATATTATGGATTCGACCGAGTCTTAAAGAACATCACAGTGGTATGCTATTTAGAAACGGACTGAAGAAAAACGATATATTTTAACAAACGAACGACGCCATCGAAACTTTGTAAGGTTATTAAATTCGAATCTAAAATATCTACTTCGGCATTGATCCTATTATTACAAGAATCTTAACACATTTCGCACTGTAATACCGAGAAATCAATTTTACTGCAGTTCGCGCATATTCTCGGAAAATATGTCAATGTCTATGGAATGAGAAACGTCGACTCGCGTCAACAACCTGTTAACTACACCTATCAGACAGCAATAATGCATTGTGAAACACGACGAATTGTACACAATGAAGGAACGTTTTCTTCTATCGCCATATACTGTCACGCGTTTCTTATTTTTCTTTGGTCTTTGCTGCTCGGGACAGCACACACAGTACGAAAACGTGAATAAACCTAGTGAAACATTGGACAACAATCAGCATCTTTTTCGGGGGACACGAAACATCAACAGAAAGTTTCTCATTGTTGCTTCAGTGAGGATGCAGCTTAACATTTTTTCTGTGGCTATGTAGCCAGTTGAGGCCAGGCAACCAAAACCCTCTATCAAACCACCTAACTCTCAGTTATTCTTATCGCTGTGCCTGGCTCCTTGTAAATATCCAGAGGCCCATTGTGCTTTCTTACGAGTGCATTTCTGGCGCACAATTAAGCCGGACACGAGCTACGTGTAATGACTCTCTCTCTCTCTCTCTCTCTTTCTCTCTCTCTCTCTTTCTTTCGCATCTCGCTGCCACATATGCGTGTACCTTACGATTGGCTATTCGCAGCTGCACGCGAAAACGAGATATCGTAATTGGAGAACGTCCCACCGTACGATAGAACCGCCACTGAGAGACGTCCGAGCCAACTTTACGGTATCGTGCCGACGCGATCCTCGTTTCGCCTGCATTTTACACGAGCCGTTTCTCCATCAGGGACTTGTTTCACCTCTGACGAGTATAGACAACGTTGTTGGCCGGGAAACGTAGAAACAGGCCGTGTTTGCCAGACTAATTTTCACGGTGATTTCGCAGGGAACATTTTTCGGCAAAGATCGGAGTATCTGTTCGAATCGTAATGACTAGTTTGAACGATTAAGTTGTTGTTGATGGTGGTATTAGCAGATAAACGGAGTTTAATCGTCGGTTCAAACGTATTGCTCTCGAATAGGCTTTTCACGTGCGATCGCTAACTGGAGGATGCAGTAAATTACGCGGGTATTTGCGATTCGATCTTCTTATTTAGATTTGGTTTTGTCTCCCGTGAATATCTGTTTTCGTATGTCTGGTTCGAGCGTATATAATGCTCGTAAATATCAGAATATTTTGATGAAATTTTATTAAGATGTAACAGATTTTCATTACATTGGAAAAGTTATAGCGTTAAGTTACTAATAATATATCGATATTAAATTTTGCGATTCGTCGATGTGTTCGTTGCTTGTACTGATTACAATGATCTCTTTATGAATTTAAAGCGTTTTATAAAAATGTTTCATCAAGCTTGGTAATTATAAGTATTAATTGTATCTATTATTGCGCGTTGGTTTTTAAAAATGAATCTTATCGTGCCATGATAACGTTCAATATTTAATATTCAACCAGTATCGATAGATTGTATATCGATGTCTCGCGAAGGAATTTTTTTCAATTAATACAAGTTAAAAATTATAATCTACGATATACAAGTGTAACAATAATAAGAACCAAAATCATTATCGTAATAAAATATTTGGATTTCTTTGTTAACTTTATTCAAAGAAATTTCAATATCGACATAATTTCTTTAAATTAAACATAAACTTTAAATCGAATTATTACACATTTACAACACGAGATTAAATTATTTTCACTCAATCCGGTAATCCAGTAAAATATATAACGCAGCTTATGTATATATACAACATTTTCGTTAGTATAGATTTATTTATAAAATACTGTATTCCTTGTACATACGATACCGTGGATATCAAATCTAAATAATCTAGGAAAAAGAACAAGTTGGAAAGAAAATAAAAATAGTTGGATAGCTTGCTTCATAGGAAGCATCGCAGTTATCTTAATCATACACGAATGAAGTAAAGTGGAACGAGTCGTGGTTCGAATGCTCGCGAAGCTCGTTATAATCTCGCGGTCAGCTCCTGTTTATCTGTAAATGCTTGACGCCGTGCCAATTTAGATACCGGTTGACACTAACCGATGCCGTATTTTACAGTGTTGTTCGAGAAAGCTTCCAAATATACCCAGCCGACACAATATTTTCCTTATTTTATAATGATAATTTTCCACGATATACCAGTTACCATCGCACGCTTCTTCCAGCTCTCGTTGAACGACCACTAGATATAGATTATAATTTTTAACTCGTATTAATTGAAAAAAATTCCTTCGTGAAACATCGATATGCCATTTATCGATATTGGTTGAATATTAAGTATTAAGAACTATTAGGAATTCTTTTGGCTTTAAACAGTGTCGAATGATATCAAATTAAAAATACCCTTCGTGTCTAATGCGTTACTTACGACCGGATAAATGTTGTTCGCAGTAAACGACTACAAAGAGATTAAGGAATTGGAAATAACGTGTGTAGGATTAATAAAAGGCGACCATAATAAAGATAAATACCGTTCCGTAAGTAGGAACGGATTTATTTCACGCTAAAGCGAACAAATCCAAAGATTTTTGAAATATACAGAAAACCAGTTTCGCAAAGAACCTTTTACGTTCTTTTTCTACACAAAGCTCGAGTGAATTATTTTGAACTCCATTCGAAATAACACTAATAAAAGGGGAATCAGGTTAGCCTTCTTCCACGTGAATATACAACGCAGAAAACCGATCGCGTTATCTAAAGTTAGATATCCTCTGGTTGATTTCCATTTTTCAATGTTCTCGCCGGCATAATTGAACGGGTAAAATAACGTATCCTACGGATACGAATTGCAAATTAATATCATCAGCATAGAAATCTCGAGGATCTCCCTTCGAACTAGAAACTTTCCTCGCGATCGAGCATTTTTGTCAAATCGCGAATTAATATCGTTGGCACAGAAAATCATTATTTCCTGCCGCAACCGTTAACCGTTTCTACCGATTCGAACGCGTTGGTAGAAATCGGTTCTCCTGGTCGTTTTCGAATCGCGAACTTTCCTCGGCAATCAGCATCGCCGATATCTCTGTAAACAAATTCTTCATCTCGCGCGATAGACGTTTCCGTAATTGTCTCGAGGAAGCAATTTTCGTCGATCCATCAAGAATCGTTGGAAAGCGATGTTCGAGATTACTTGTCAATGACATTTTCGAGTTATAGTTGTTCACGAAAGTATTGCAACAGTTATAGACACCTTTTATGAATGTTCACGTGTTCCGTACGAGACATTTGCACTAACACTGTTATGAGAATCACTTATCATGATTATATTGAGAAAACAACAATCAAGAACTAGTCCGATGGTATATATAGAAATTGAAAGATATTTAATACAAGGACAAATATATATTTCGTAAAAATCACAAAAGTATTTAGACGATCTATTATTTATTATATTAATAAATCTCGATATTCCGTGGGACCATATTTAATACTTGTCATATATTCGAGAAAGTTCTATTTATGCTGCATACAATTTTTTACTAGATATATATTAAATAAAATATATTTAATAAATTTGCAACAAGTATGTTGTAATTTCTATACTCATTGTCAGATTGTTTCGAAATTTTACCGGTATGATCGTGAAAGTCACGACAGTGTTCAATGAAATTTAAAGATGCTTTGTATTTTTATGTTTTAAATTCTCTGTGATAAATGTTCAAATATTTACAGAAATCTTTTCTGAATATAAAGATTGGAATTCCTACATACATTCTCGAAATGATTTCTTTGAACAATACCATCGTGACAGTCGTGTCTCATCGCAGTTACACCGTTGATGAGTATCGATAAAAGTTTCCTGTGTTAACTGTTTAAACAGTTTCGCGAGTCACTGTAAATTCGCCGATTGGGCCTTTCGATCGAGGAAAATCTAGTCAAATGACGAAGTTTAGGCATCACTGATGACGATAATCGCACAGAACAGCGATGAAGCGATCCTGACAGTCGACGGGCCGGCACTTAACGTTGATGGGGAATTGATTGAAATTCTATTTCGCTTGGACGCTCGTAATGGATGTTTCGTTTCGAACGTTTGTTTTCTACGCCGAGGAGAAAGGAACGTTCGATGATTTATGTCGCGATTTCGAGAGGGAGAGAGAAAAAAAATAACTACATAAAAAGAACAAAATCCGCGCACCGTTTAGTTGCGCTCGAACCAGCGAAACTGCTGAGTAACAGAGTGATTCCTAGCCTGCGTGTCTGGCGATTTAAATTTACCACTTCGTTCTGTGATATATTGTGAAATCAGTAGTCGATAATCAATGTTGCTATCAATCATAATTAGCGTCTGTAATGGACGAGCGAAAGGTGGATTGTTCAGAGAAATGTTTCTTCGTTCTTCGTCTCTTTGTGCGATCGATGCGCGCACCAAATGTTTCTCGTTTTACTTATTGCTTGAAAATCTTCCTGTGAATATTAATATTTCGTTATATATTTAATAATATTTATTATGTCATTATACACATATATAACAAAATATTTATTGTAAATTTGTAAAATGATAAAATAAGGAAGATTTCGTTAGCGGCCGATCAAATTAATGCTTATCGATTGAATTTATTTATATGAACTTTTATTATATGCACGAAAAGTCGTGGTCAAAATCACATCGTGAGAAACGTAGCGAACTCTTACATGAACTATAATTATAAAAACTGATCATCTTTCAATGAGGTCAGTGAGATACAGCAAAAGGTTTCACAACTCTCGTCAATTTGTACCTTTATTCGAAAGTATCTTTGATCTTTGTCTTATCATCTTTCAATGCATTTTTAACGGAATATATTTATTATGTAAAATATTAGATAATTGGTAGTACGTTGTCGTTATGATAATTATTACCATCGGTGAATACGTTTACAATTATTTCGCGTTATTTTCGCGTATCTGTTTAATTAAGTCATGAATTCGTAAACCTGATGCCTAAAGTTGCTTACGTATGTACAAATCGTACGATATTCTTTGCGACTGCATCTACCATGAAATATTGCCTGCGGCTAATTCAGAAACGGCATTAAACATGGCTAAACCGAAAAAAATTCAATCAATTGCTTGCTGACACAAAACAACTTACAGCGACTGAAATATTGCCGACATCGTCAATCACTCACATACTCTCAGCATTCTGTTACTATTTAATGCGACAAAACAAGCAAAAACCATCTAAAATTATTCGAACTACATTTCCTAGAGCCTCTATCGTCGAAGCCGACTAATCTGGCAAAATCAACTACATAAATCGAATAATCCACGTTCGGGGGCAAATGGTTTTCGAGGATCGATAAAAATATTTCGAACTGTCATCGTATAGGGTAAAAAGCAGTCGCGGGTTCCTCGTGTATCGCACGGCTACGACCGTGGCTCGTTGAAAAAAGCGAATTACATTAGTGTAGTACACGCGAGAGTCCACTATGTTTTCTGCGACTCGATGACGACCACTCAACTTTCCCAACCTGGGTTAAGCGTCAATTCTTTCCAAGCCTAAAAACCATCCGGACGGCCAACACCATAGATAGATGTCTAGCAACGTTCACGTTCGTCTCTCGATGAGTTCCCAGTAACCGCGAGGTCAACACTCACATCGGGACATGTTTGGTCGATGAGAAAACCGGGCAAGAGGAAAGAAACTTAATGACGGAAGGATCTTGGCCGAATGCGTTTACGTTTGCCACGTACACCTGCGCATACCATCATTTTCTTTCCATCGCAAACGAATTCCCGGGTTAGGCCGAAGGAAAAAGAATCTCTTAGGTCCGATGAGATGCGAATGCATGTAGATCCGATCGAACGTGGTTCAACATTTGCAAATATGCCATGTACGTACCTGCATACGTGTGCATAGAAATAGTATGCATTCGAGCATACGTCGTAAATTATATGTATGTGTGACGTTTAAGATGAGAGACAACGTCAGATATTATTCTGTTTATATTATTGTACGAAACGTCTATTTGGACGCTCTCCAATTGATTCTACGTGTAGATTGCAGTAAAGAATATATTAGTTCCTGACAATATGGTTTATGTACATAAAATTAAATGTTGATTTATACTATTTTGCTTCGCGTATTATTCGTTTGAGATAGCGTTGGAAGTTTGCCAGTATTCCCTTTGTAACGGAGCAATGAATATGCATGAAATTCGTGTTATTTCTCTCTTACCAGCCTAAACTTACTATTTTCGTGGTATATAACGTTATAACTTTTAATCACGATGTTGCTAATCAATGCGCTACGATCTTTACCATCTTTACGAGATATACGTCGTAGAAATCAACGAGTGAAAGAAATCTCTTCGTACAATCTATTTCTTTAATTCTGTTTATAGAAATATGAATACAAAGGTAGAAAATGATGACAAAGAATGGTAAAAAAGTAATCGAAAAGATGGTAACGGAAAACGAAGCGTAATCGATATTATTACATTTATGGCGAATGAAATATAATTGGTAATATATAAGAATGCAGCAACTGGTATATGGTATTTAAGTAATCATTATTTTATAATTATTGTAAAATCCAGAATCAATCAGTTTATTGTTATATTACTCGATTAATAATTACTACAATTAAGTATACCAACTATTTACGAATAAACCATTAACCATAATAAATCTAACAAGATAAATATACGCAACGCTACTTTATAGGTTCCCCAATTTAAAACTTCTGTAACGTATAATAGAACGATAATAAAATTCACACGTTAAATTTCTCGATAGCTTGGATAGCTGGCGGCGCATCGAAGCGAAGAAAATCAATCAGTTTATACTTTTTATTAATCGCATGGCGTCTGCTGTAGGTCTGCCAGAGTCCATCGACAGGGATCACGCGACTACGCGAGAGGCTAGAATTAAGTGTCGGGATAATAAGCATGAATGACCCGGCTGTTAGCCAGGTATTTGGTTACCCTGGCCTCAGGGAACATAGGTCAGCATCGTCGTCAGCGATTTTAGGGCGACTCGCCGTACCAAGATGTTGCTGAATCACGCGAGAACGACCGGCCGTACGCGACGTTCGTAAATCAATTTGCTACCCGGTGTTCTGCTCGTGATCCCGTACGATGCTTGCGCTCGCTTTCATCGCGGCAAAATGACATCGATTAGAAACTTAATCGCTACGCCGTGAAAAGTGTGTGTTGGATAACATTTTTTGAATTATAAGATGTATAAAAAGATGGATTTTTAAGGAAATTAGAAACTTTTAACGATGGCTCTGTAGAGAATGTGAAGAAATGTTAAAATTTTTGTTCTTTTCATTTCCAAATTTGACGAAATATCGTGATAATAGCTTCTATATAACAATTTAGGTAATTTTTTAATTTTTGCTTTTGCAAAATTTTATGTAGTTTTCTTTGGTCACCGATATTCATAATTATAGTTTGTTACGTCCGTATGATTTTTATATCCATTTAATAATAATATTTTGTTACCTAAATTTGTCAATTAATTTTCATTGTAAAATATACTCTAATCTTTCTTTCTCTCTTTACGTTAGAGTTTGAAGAAGAGAGATATTTGAATAATCGTTTCTTGAAAGATGAAGGGAAATGTTAAGAGCTTTCCGTAATATCACGAATTAAATCAGAGTTAGAAGGTTAAATTAACTTGATAAGTTTTTCGCCAAAGTTTATTATTACGTCGTTGTATCACGTTAATTAATTGACAAATAAGAAAGACTCGAGAAAACGATCTTCACGCAAACAATGTTCCGCCCCCTTGGCAGACTGTTATACTTTATATAATCTCGAAAAAGCTTGACATTTTTCAAAACAAAATCTTCCATAAATCGTGAATATCGTCGAAAAATTTGATCACAGACTTGGAAAAGTAATTACCATCTCTTCTCCTTTTGTTTTCCCTTTCATCTTCCCTTCTACTTTCCCTTTCATGTTTCCTTTCAATTTCCTTTCACCGTTTCTTAACAGATGAGCATATATCAAAAGATTGACCAATCAGACTAATAAAATGGTCATAAACTGCTTAGTACATTAAATGAATAACCTGTGACAAAACTCTCCACGCCAGAAACATTTGCCTCTCCTATGGAATTTCAGCGCGTCGCTCGTTGTCCCTAATGAGAATCTAAATATTTTCTTAAATCGAAAGTTTTGCAAAACTGCAAAAGTATAATCTCAAAATATAACGACACGTTATCTTGGTAATTTGTATGGAGATCAAGCATCGTTTCTTGTTATTTTTAGTTGACACTGAAAAAGATTTTCACGATACATTTAACTCAACTACGAAACAACAAATTAAATATAATTAATACAAAGAAAGATGTAATGCCTAATTGTTTCAAATTACAATTATTACAAGTCTAATCACAGATCAGTTACGAGAAACACAAGTGGAACATTCTATCAATTATTTCCAAGATGTTCCCACAAATTACATTATAATCAGCCACATTATTAACATTTAATTTAAAATATTGATAATATCAATATAATATCAATATAATAAAGAATTGACATTGAGATCGAAAATTGACGAATCTTTAGATACATTGAAATGTAATCGATATTCCATCAACATTCCGTAATTAATATTACCTGCATGTGATCGGATTTCACTATTTTAAACCATATTCGCAACGTCGATTCGATTGCAAGTACAGTGGAGCCTCTCATATCCGAAAATAGGCGGATAAAAATGATGAGATAATGGAACTTCTGAACAATAGAACAATCACTTTTCTCTAATACCACATTTTACTCGTTCAAATAGAAATCAAGAAAATTATCAATTTGTTTTAACATTTGAAGAACCCATACATTTCTGGCTGCTAAACTGCATTTTCGGCATGAGACAATCAACATCCCTATCATTTCCATTTGATTTTTATGCTCGAATGTAATGATCATGTAATAATAGTATTTAAAACGGAAAAACGCATCCGTTACTAGTAGATGTTCTGTTCGGATAACAAAATATCCCAACAGTAGAACGGGAGACTGTACTGTATTTAACAATAAAAAAAAAGTGAGTACATAATCAGATAAAGAATATCTCATAGCCTACTACGAATGGATTGTCGTTAGGCGAGCTATAATTTTATAATCAAAATATATGTTGTCAAAAATAAGCAAGTATTCAGATATGTTTGAGTAACAAGCAACCAGTGGATATCCAAACGAGAACATATCCGATCTGCAAAATGGTCTGATAATCGCCGAGCTTCATCCTGCAATCGTTCGGTTTCGCTCACATTTCCCATAATCTTTTACTCAACTCTCAGCCCAGAAATCATCTTGTTGCGGATCAATCTTGGTAACAGTGAAAGAAGGTGGCAACCACGAAAGGTCCCGTTTGTTACGTGGCATCGGCATCCGATCTCGACGATGAGAAAAGAGCAACACAGTTGAGCATGAGCAGCCGCTTTTGCGCAATTTCCCTGTGGCCAGTGCCTCGTACAAGCGGCGACGTTAATAAGGTGTTAGCCGAGCTCGCGCATAATCGAGGAACACGGAGCATAGGATACGACGACGTTGCAACAAAGCGACGGTGACGGGTGCAGACGAGCCATATCCGGGACGTCGGCCAATAAAATTAATCGCTTTTGCTACATCGCCTGAATAATTTATGCTCGCTGCCGTGTCTAGGAATTGGCCGATCATCGTTCGGGACGTCGTCCGTGGCGTTCCGCTTGCGACATACACGGTCTTCATGGAACACCGAGGCCTCATTTGTATTCGTCACCACCACGAAAAATCATCTAGCCATCGACTTGATTATTTTTTTGGATGACGACTCCAAGTAAAGATCAACGGACGACTCGAAATACAGATCGAAGATCAATGACTTCGATCAATGGCTGGGAATTTGACGAATAAGATTTATGAACTCTAGTACGCTATATTTGAAACTTGAAGTAAAGAGGAGGAAAGGTAAAGCACGACCACCGCTTAGGTATTTGAGAATTTAGAAATCTTGTTGTCTGTTTAGCGTAATCTTTGGAACAACGAGACAAAGAGAAGATTGTCCTCGATAGCGAAGAATCGATGATCCGTGAGAACAAGATTCGTGAATTTTAATATGTATGTAGGAACATGAAGCATAATCGAGAGAAATTCATTTGCGTCTATAGCGATGAGTCAGAAGCTTGAGAATTCGAAAGTTTTACGATATTTAATATAGTTTCCGAAGTTCGGCTAAAGACAAAATCGATGCTCGCGATGACTTGAAAAATTAAACAATACTATTTGATACAACGTGCAGGAAATTTATTAATATTTACGTGAACGTGTTAGAAGTTTGCAATATGGAATTTGTAAAATGTTATGTTGTTTGAAATATTAATGTTTTCGAAGTTATACCGAGATAAACGAAAATCTCGTAAACTTAGATTTTAGAAACAAACTTTTCACAAATTTAACCAGATAACAAACTATTATGTTGATTTAACTATCGCACAAAGTTTCTTCGAACTTCTTGTGCAACCAGTACGAATCTAGGATGATACTTTTGCGGATCATTCACTTAGAGCTGGTGTCTTTTTTTATCCTGAAAGTATCGCGATGGCCGCATGTCGTTGGCTCGTAAAAGCTGTCTACGTGCCAATTGGAAGATGCTTCCGTTTAACGTCTTCGTTGTTAGACAACAATGCTTCCTTCAGTCGTGGTATGCATTATTCAACGCATCAGGAAATCTGCTTCAGCACTCGAAGAGATTGACTCTTCCTCCGTAGATGGTTTCCATTTTCTCGGTATTTTTCACATATTATCGAATCGAAGATACAAAAAAGTTAGAACGCTGTTGCTATTTTAATTGTTTCGTTTTTCTAGTAATTTGACGATACGATGATATGATATCGATATATGGGATATAAATTGGAAATTTTCAAAAATTAGTTAATGAAGTTCGCTTTATGTCGAAAACACACGTAAAGTTTTGCAATACTGAAATGCACCTCGTAAGAAATTATTTGCTGCCATGCGATGCAAATTTCATCGACAGTAAATGTATTCTACTTGTAACGTATCAGGTCGATGGGTAATAAATAGCATTTCATTTCTACATAAGCAATTTCATTTACTTCTTATCATAAGCGAAGAAGGTATTTCACCTTATGCAAAAAAGATTATAAATATTTACAATCTCTATCAGCATTTCTTCCACTTTTAAGGCTATCCAACACTCGCTCAACGCAAGATTCTTTTCTGTCATATTGTTACAAATAAAGGAACAAGTCAAGATGCGTACGAAATAGCAACTTCAAAGTGGCTTCACCTCGCAAAACTCATTTTCATTTTAACTCAGCGCAACAAAAATCATAGATCGTTTCCATTACGTTCCGTTCACAGCGAAATGAACGTCACTATACAGGATCCTTCAAAGGTCCTGCAACGGTTAAATATCCCAAAAATACAAAAGCATTTTTGAGATCGTGTTTCAAACAACAGTTTTCAAATCTTGAAAGTTGTATTGCATGATCATATCCGATTGAGCTTGAGCCAAGGATCAAGCTCACGTCGAGGTTAACATGATTTTTTTAATGATACACCCTATTTTTTGTCACATAATGTTAGAGCCGACGGCGAGATCTTTCAAAACACTGGTTGATGACCTTTTCTTGATAAAAATTATCCGAGTTATGAGCATCAAAAGAAGTAGTGACGCCGGCATTAGCATTATGCAGGATGTATCGCGTATACGTTGCGTATTTTACACCCCTTTGTATGTATGCACGAGTCTGTATCGTTGTGGTTTGTATGCGTTTGGTTGAGTGGTGCTTAATTAATGAGACGTTCAATGTGATGTCTATCGACTGTTCGACGATCCCTTCCATCGTACATGCAAAATTATCGACTACATTTATTGCAGTAAGATCTTTTGAAAAGATCTCCAGTCGTCAGCTTTAACTGTACACGATGAAAAGTAGGCTGTATAATTAACGAAAATCACGTTAACCTGGACCTGAGTTTGATCCTACCATTCAAGGTCAGACCATAATATGACCATTCGATAGAACTTTCAAGACCTTAAAACTTTCGTCTCAAACATTTTTGTCAAAAATACATTGTTTTTGAGATAATTCCCCGTCCCGGGACTTATGGAAGACCTTGTATAACTTCTCCTTTAACGAAGAAAGGTATCCAACGTTAAGGACGCGTCGACGATCGCGAGGTGATTTCGCGCGATGTTTCAGAAATTCCATCCGGCCGTTAGCGAGATATTTATGCCGGATAGCCGGCACCTGGGCCATCAAAGTTCGTAAATATGCCATCGATCGCAGATTGAACGTCCCTGGCGCGGCGATGGTAAACAGCGAAGATCGTCGAACCTATCCAACCGAAGAGTAAAATAAAATTCAATTAACACGGTTGCGGCAGGGTAATTTCAGAGGCGCTGCAACCGCGTCTTTGTTGCCGCATTGGCCAACGACGGCGGCCCATCTTCCTCGAGTCTATCTGGTTTCCTCGGCTCGTATCATCGACGACGTGTTTTGCTGCCTTTGAATCAGCCAAGTATTACAAACACCTGCCGCAATTTACTGTAATCCGCGTGCAGTGGTACGTCTGTTTTCCACGTCATCAGCGTTAACGGACGTTTCGCGGTTGAAGCGCGAAGAGAAACCGGTTTTCCCTTATTTTAACCGCCTCAAGTCTTCTATATTATATACTACTGTTGTATATATATATACTACTGTTGTATATGCGACTATGCGTCGCGTATATCTCACGAACACCGCATCGGTGGTGTAATTATAACATTACTGGGATTTAGCGGCGCGCGATCGGTAGTGGCCGCTTGTTGGAAGGCCGTCGCGCTTTCATACAGAGTTGATGCGTGTTTAGCCGGTTAACCTTTCGCAAGTTATGATATTTTGATGCATTGGTAGCTTGTTTCGCCGTGGAGGATCGTGTTTTCCACCGTAGAAGTGGTAGCTAAGCCAATGTCTTTATTACTATAAACGAATTGTAATCTTGTTGCTTCGTTTTCTCCTTAATTAGTTTCGAATTGCTTCAGCTCTTTTATCTCTACCTGTTAATACGATAAGGCGATCATTGTAATTGTTTAGTTCTCAACGAAGTTTCTCTGATGTTACAGAATACGCGAGAATCGTCGTAGCCGTAGAAAGTAAATCTTTTTATTTTCAAACAAACTGCGTACATTTCTTTGTACTCTTTGCTTTTGAAAAGACTGTTCGTAAATTTTGTGAAAGTAAAATTTGTCTTTATAATCTGGGCTTTCTAGCGTTAGTTAGCTCTAGCTAGTGTTAGTTTATAGTTTGCGCACATTTTGTTTTAATAAGCAAGGGTGGTAACTTTGATCATTTTCCCTAGCAAACACAATGTTCTTTCTAGAACGAGAATATTTCTCTTAATCTTCCACTTGAAAAATATAACGTTGGTTATTTTCCTCCGAACCAAATACTTTCTGAGCCTCAATTCTTCTAAGCTATTTCCAGTTTTTCCTTGCCATGGTCTCTATATGAAATAATGAAATGGTACTGAACTGAACTTTTCAAGTATCATTTTTTCAGCTTCACCAAATCTCTTCTCATTGGATTTATTCGTTTCATTGTACAGATGACTACGTTGGTAGATTGGAAAGATCTCCTCTTCTATTTCATTGCATAACAGCTACATTGTACATTGATATATTGCTTTTCAGTAGATATTACACTCATCAACCTCAGCACACGTAAATTATAATCGACGTGCGTCTATTATAAAAAAGTGCAAGTCTATCGATAATTATCCAACGCACAGTGTTCGACGATTAATTGCTTCAGTCGAGCGTTAACACGTTCGTTGTATACGATTCGAATTCGACTACGTAACAAGGATGATACGTACACCAAGTAAGTAAGCGAGGAATGTGGGCGATCATTTCATTTGTGTTAAAAAATGGCGAGAACAAAAGTGGAACGAGGTACGAGTCTCTCGAGATCCAAACTGATCAACTCGGCGTTTTATTAATTTCCCAACTTCGTTGCTAAGCAATTTTAATGCTCAATCGTGAAAAGACAAATATCGTACTAACACAACAATCGTGAAAAGACAAATATCACGACTAACTTTAAAATAATTCATACAAAGGATATGTTTCAAAATGATTTATCAACAATGATTTATCAACGCGTACATAACATTACGGTTACTGCTGATCTAAAAAGGTCTACCTGATTATATACATGCGACCATAACTTATAAAGGATGACACACGTCCTTAAAAACGGAGAAAAGAAAACGAAAGAGAAAAAGATGTGCAAACAACAAGCGTCGAGAAAATACTGAAATAACCGTAGGAAATGGCTCGTGACTGAAAAATGCGTTCAATTTTCCACGAATTCTGTCATTACTCCGGGGTGAGACTCGTCGAGAGGAGAGTTTCTGTGTAACCTGGCTACGGTAGCCATTACGAACAGGATTAGCCGTTAAAGAGGCAGCGTTTAGCAGCGCACTCATAAATCACGTGGAAGCGACAAGCAATTATAATAACTATCGTCGGCTATAGACGCATAAATAAAATAGTAGAACCCCTCGGCTAGGTAATGAGGCGTGCGAAACGGGATGCGAACCAGTTTCTCGACTCGTTAATCGCGACACGGGCAAACAGGGAAAGGTACTTTCACGGAAAAGATCGTCGCGACCGACGAATATTCGTCGAGTGTCAATTTTTTCAAAAACAGCACGGATATTAATTCCATATTTCGAGAAATTCGGAGCAATCGGTTTGATAAATTGGTTACGTTGGTCGATCAATTACGAGCAACCCTCAAAGGACGATTATTAAGTTGTTCGAAAAATGCACGTAAACTCTGTAAAAAATATTTTGAACAGAGAAATGGGGAAATAGAGAAAAAGAGAGAGAGAGAGATAAATTCGTCAAGGTGGTCAAAGAATTACAACGGGAAATCAAATAATAATTATTAGTTTCGAAAAATTCATAGTGTCTTTGACAGTCGATTTATGCTACCATATACTGTACGTTATGTTATCTACTATGTATTTTTGTAAAATATTGCTTCATAAGAAGGCTGCTTACAACTGTAATTAACGTCTAACTAGCCATTAATTAACATAGTTACTTAATCGAGCAAAGCAACCCAAAGTAAATAAGGACTTCAACGATTATATTGGCTGTAAACTGGTTTGTATTCTTATCTTATAGACCATTACCGCGTTTGATAGTTTTATATTAGAACTTTTTAATAAAGTTTTAAATCACCTATGTTTATGTTGCATTTTTCGTTTAATAATATCTATAAAATACGCTAACAAAGTTCGATTATTAAACGTTAGGTCAGTTATTAACCCATCAGCCATTGAAATGGAAATACTAGCAGCTCGATAAAAATCGCTAATGAAAGTTCAGAATTTTTTTTAATTATTTAATCTAATAAAAAGTAACCACAGAATACTATCCTTATATTATTTTCCACACTGATCGTAAAATAAAATTAGAAATAAATATCTTTCCACTAAATCATTGAGATCGTTTTGAAGAACAATCCAAAGAAAGCTCTTCTTACGAAGTGAAATTAGAAATAAGTAGCTATTCGCTAAATCACTTAAGACCATTGAAAAAAGAAGAAGAAAAACAGCTCAAAGAGTGCTACCAGTGTTTAAAGTTACTCGTCGCTCGAGTCTCATATTGGATCGCCAATCGCGCCTCAACGGCAACTAATATTTCAGTCAAGTATTTTGAAATGCCAATGGTAATTGCTGCTCGCTTGTCCATGCATAATAGTTTTTATAGTTCCATTAATTTCGCCGCAGTGTGTCGTCGCTCATGAAAGGACGCCTTTAGTTTTTAATATGAATGTTGCGATGATTGGCAGATCGATTCATACGAGCGTGAATTAGAGACAATATTTTATTGCAACGCGGCTTCTCCAGCGATACGTTATTGCTTCATAAACGATGATTCCTGATCTTTAACCGTGCTCCCGCAATCATTCCGAGTACGAGCCGGTGTTATTTACGGGCCACATAAATGCCAATTACGTATCAAGGCTCATAATGTGCATAGTCTGATAAAAATTCGATTCATCCCGCACGTTTGAAAAAGGGTTGCTATAAAAGATAAATTATGATGAAACGTTATGTAGGTACTTGTCTGATGTATGCACCTTAATGACTTGTTTATTATTTCGTTATTACTACGCTATTTCAGAATAATATTTGATTAATATGTATATTACATGAATTATATATAATAAGCATTCTATTATACAAGTATCGTATAATATTCACATGGTGTTCAATACATATTTAAATCCTTACGCTATCATAATATCGTATATCGTGTGCTCGGATGAAATTGAAATTTTTCTATTTTTAATTCCAGTGGAAGTACAATGGTGTCGAAGTGGAAACATTTGCACATTGAAATGTTAAGATAACAAGGTATTGAAATAGTGAAACCTTTACGCAATGAAAGTTCACACAGTACTGTCTTATTGTATCAATAAAGATATAAACACACCCAGTATAAGCTGCTTATAGATGAATAGTAAGTTTAAAACAATTCGCGTCAATGAATCATAAGCAATTCCCATTGTGTGTCTCAGAAAGTATTGTACATTCTGAAACTTCAATTCTCTCGGATAAAATGAATGATAAAAAATGAAACTCGAATGAAAAGTATATCATCTTAACCGATGTAAAAGTACATTCTAAACGGCGTAGATATGGAAATGTACTTCACTGTAATGAACATTTCAAAAGCGAATAACAGTTACGGCGGAATGTACGTTAGAACAGTGGAATGGACTTAACCTATTAAGCAGTTTAACGTATAATTAATAACCAAGAATATGCTTGGATAAATATACCATTACGCTTGAAATATTCACAAGTCACCATTAGTTGACAAGTTAGCAAGTTGACTGCCACGGTGATCATCGGCAATCCGAGTTCGCTAAACTCGTTAGAACGATTAAAATAAGATAAATTTTATTGACTAAAAAATATTCAAGAATGACATAGATGACGTTGTCGCATGAAAAGTACGCAAATACAAAATAATATTTTGGAAAAATTGAATCCTATGGTATATTTCAATCTACCGTGATCTTCGAGATAAAATGTATAAAATTCGCATGACGATCAGCGTGTTAACGTTAACTTCAAAACATTACATTCTCGAGCCACCAGTCAATTTTCCCCAAAGATATGCCTAATTTCCAATTCTATTATCCAGAAACTACAGTTTTATCGATCGACTAGCACAAATTTCTCTCAATCGAGCACAAGTATAACACAATTACGATGCAACAGCACGTGTCATCGAATGTTTGCCAGGGAACCACCGCGAGGTAGGATCGTTGCCCTGTCAGCCCCTGTTATACAGCACGAGATTAACGATAACGTGACTATGTTCTGTCACCTAAAGCACATATACCAGCCGAGTTCCCGGAACGGTGCTCCACGTAGTACTTCGTTCCTGGTAAAAACGCATTAATTAGATTTCCACTTAGCTGCCCTTCCTACCTTGCTATCCAAAGCGAAGCCTGTAAAGCCTCAAGGTCGCGGATACCTCATCGACGCTGGAATTCGAGCCGAGTTTCGAATTTCGAAGCGGAATGAACGCGAGTAGCTAGTTCAAGCAAAGAGGCGAAGAAGAAGAAGAAAAAAAGAATTGAATTGAAGATTCGAAGAAGAAGAAGAAGAGCAAGAGACATTGAAGGACGTGCAGGGAGTAGAGAAACTTGACGAAAGATGTGGATGAATAAAGTCGAATGTGCGGAAGACACGAAACTAAAGTAATTAACAAACTGATAGATGACATAGGTAGCATAAAAGGAGATTTTAATAATTATTTATAGAGCGGCGATCTCACCGATCTCAATGGTCTTGAAATGTGTTCTCGGTACCAACATTCTGTACAATTTTTCCCTGTACGTGTCGCTTGATATTGATCTTCGAGATATTCGCAAAAATCTTCAATTCAATCTACGTCACGGTCACATTTCGTTCTGAAACAGTCCGTATTTTCGCGTAGTTCGACCTAACTCATTTTCGATAATCATTTTCAACTCGCGTAGAAAAGAAACATCAATGGGATAAGTTCAAATGAGATAATTATTCGGCTACTGTGAGATAATTTAAGGTGTTACACAATAAGACAGACACGATTCGTATTAAGCTTTACGTTATATCAGCGTTATTCAAAATTGGAAACGCTTGAGCTATGACATTGAAGAAAGCGACTATTCGATTATCAAAATCGTATTGTCGTTGAACCAGAAGCCTTTACATATGTATAGTCAGAAACTATAGCTGGGTGATACCTATAGGGAAAAATTGATCAGAACGTTGATCTTGACAATATATTTCTAGATCATTGAAATCGGGAGTTTGTTCGCTTTGTAAATAAATTACCGAGATTTACAATAAAATCCTTTTCGATTGTAATGTAGTTGGCGTTTACAATTGTAGCTTTATTTCAGAATAGCGCTACAAGCTAAAATTATTCCAGCGTTTGTGACTTCTTTCTTTATATTTCGCATGGGATTTACATCCAGTTTAATTAAAAATTCGCATTCAATCTTTTTACACTGAAATCCTTTAGCTATTTGAATTTTTGATTTGAAGATGATAGTGGATAATTGTGAAAAAGAGAAACTAAAGGGGAAAATAAAGGAATAATAGAAGAAAGAACGAGAAGTAACATCGCTAAAGAAACGAAACTGGAAAAGTTCTATCTTTGAAGAGAAAGAAAAATTCTGTAGAAAAGAGAGAAGCAGAAAGATCGGAGAGAAAATGGGGATAGGGAACGTAAAAGAGAAATACTACATAAAAAGTTGCAAAATAAAATCGCAAGAAGAAGACAAACTGGTAGCAAAAGGCGAGTGCAATAAAAATGTAAAGATACAAAGAGCAACCGTAAATTAGGGGAAGGAAAAGTAAATTAGCGAATCTATTTCTGTCAGCAAGAGAAGTGCAAGAGAAGTACAAGAGGAGGAAATGGACGGTTCAATTGCAAAAGCAAATAACAAGAAAAAATTCATTAAGAGAACGCGAATCAGATCGTAGGAAGAGCGCACAAAATTGATCACCGAAATAATGAAAGTATAGAAAAACAAACAGATAGAAGAAATCACGGAAATAAAAGAGGGAAAGCAAATACAAGAAGCCAGACTTCTCTCTGAGAAGGGGTTTACAAAGAACATGCGAAGTAGCCAAGAACGACCACGAGGTAGCCAGGAACGATAGAAAAGGAATATGAAACAACCAAAAAAGGATTTTCACAATTTAAATATGGAATATATATTTATGCAAACGGATAAAATCATTTGCAGCTTCCAATTGGAAAATTACCGACAGTCGTAATTTCTAAGAAACGTTGTATCCGAAATTATTCGTGCGGAAATTATTCAAAAATAATGAAATACTCGTGAAACCTAATAGTTGATTTCTTGCGTCCATTACGCGATTAAGCATAAGAGAAAAAAGAGAGCTGCAGACGGGAACGAAACGCGTGGAGAGGGCAAGGAGCCACAGGGAAGGAAAGAAAAAACATGGAAAGACCGCAGAATGTGAAAAACGAACGAGCAAAACCCGGCGTAAAAATACGCGGAGGTGAAAGAAGAAAGCGAAAGCACGGCAAAAAGCGACCGATGCAACAGCTAAGAGGAGGGAACGAAACAAAAGCAACAACTTAACATGCACGGTGAAGGAATTAAAAGAAGTAAGAATACAGGAACTCGAAGTGAAGGGCCTGAGGAGAAGTGGACGAGGAAGAAGACGAAGCGGAGGAAGAAGCAGAAGTGGCAGAACAAAGGGAAGAAAGGTACGAAATAAACAACTTTGACCAAGTGGAATAAGAAGTGAAAGTACAAGATAACGTATCTAACAAGCAGAAGAATAATATAAAAAGAAGCGACTATCTAAAGCGAATAAGAGAATGAAATAAAAGAGTAAGATAGAAAGAAAGAATGAGAAGATAGAGGCTAGAGAGAGTACGTAAGTGGGGCCAAAAGTACATAGTGCGGCTCGCGGACCGCCATAACCTTTTATCAGTTATCTAATTAGCCGTTGCATTTAATTAGCGACCCGAGAAGAGGGCCGAGGCAGATAGAGCAGGCAGCGCGCGAGACCGACGTACGGTTCTGCACAGTCGTACGTAATTTTAATCGGTGCTCACGTCAGATAACGAAGGGTCGACGGATGAACCGGCATTCGCCGCGTTTGCAATTAGCCGTGTTTTTATTTATTCGAGTATCTGGCTCCTATTGCGCCGCGCACCGACCGCCAGAAAGAGAACCAGACACCAGGAAAGGTAGTTTCTCGAGTACGTATCTTCTTTGATTTCGAAAGATCCTCTGATAATTACAGCGTTGTTTGTTTTTTGTTTCCGATCCAAACTTTTTAGAGTTACTACGCAGGTTGCTTGGTAGGATGATGACGATTAATTGAAAGTAAAGATTAATAGTTGGAGAAATTGTTTCAAGTAATTGCACGGGGTTGACTTGTGAGAATTAACGAGCGTACTTATGGAAATACGTATATCTACATTGATTGACTTCCTATCTTCTATTTTGATCGATTCTCTAAATAGATCTAATTCTTCCAGTTTTTCTACTTTCTGATATCTGGAGGACGTAGAAATCCAACTGTATAATATAGCTATAACCACAAGATACGGTATTCTACGGAACTTTAGTTGGTAACATGATCCAAAAAGATAAGATAACAATCAAAATTTCCGTCACTGAGTCTCATCTTCGAGGTTTCAATCAAAGAATATTAGGATATTCTCGGGTACACTGTTCGATTATCACCAGCTTTTCTTTCAATTCTTAATTTTTATATAATTTCGGTACCATACTTTATCTCCAAGGTTTAGATATACATCATATTCTAAGGAACTCACGAAAAAGTTCGCGCATTTCGTTGTTGACACGAATTACAAAATCCTCTACATCTGCAACCTTGCGTGAAATTTCACGGAATGCAAACCTCACGATGAACCAACTTCGAGAACGCAACCTCTTTCATCGTTATCATTCCAAAGGCATCGTTCGATTTGGTAACGCGAACACGCGTAAAGAATAGAACGATCCATCGCGAATCCAGCACGATGGACGCGATTGCTACTCGTTCCAAGCAAAAAGAAAACGTTTACGTAACGATGGACGACTTACCTTCGCCGGATCCTCGATGAAGCTGCCGATGGTCATCACGTGTAGGGTAATCTCGCGCGCGTTTTCCAACTCGTCGAGAGTAGCGTAGAGACCATCGCTGACGAAATAGGGCTCGGGGCACGTAAGCCTGTAAACGATCGGCAAATTAGATAATGAACAGGAATGCGTCAAGTTGCATCCGTCGATGGCGAAACCGCTATGGACTAGGCTAAACTCTTCTCTACGTACAACCCCGAACGTATGTACGTACGTTGGATAACGTAATTAGCGTTATGTAAGCGGTCGAGTGAGTTTGCTTCTTGCGAGGTTCATTAATGCAACGCTATTAGAATAACGAAATACGTTCTTTATTGTTTCATGTAAAAGTTACTGTTAGAGTGACTCGAAAGGACTGGCTGTTGTTGTAAAAAATTTGGAAGAGTTATGGAAGTTGTAAACACGACACGAATCTGTCGATAATTTACAGTGGATAGGTGACAACTAAGAGTGCCGATAATTTACTAGCATGTAAATACGGAAAGTTCTCACGCGAAATTCTTGAAAAAATAGACGTAATTGGAAGTAAAAATTTGGAAGCTGTTCGTTACTTGTAATATCTCAGAATATAAAACCTATAATTTTAACTGTTATTATATAATAGAAAACAGTCGAAATGAAAGTTTTAGTTGAATTTAGTAGTATTTCGAGGTAATGTTATACATTACCTAACATAGTTAGTAATTTATTAGGAAATATTCCAACATTTTGACGGATTTGTGATAACGGTATATGAATTTTATCAAAATGTACGAATTAATGCGAAATTAATAACTAGGAGAAGTATTGGGTTAGCAACTAAGTGATTGTTTACTTTCATCAATAGAAGCTACGCTCACTACGTCATTGAAGAATTAATACAAACAAATTTACCAATGATATGTATATATATTTATATAATATTTTAGTCCTTAATTAACTTAAAATATAAAATATATCTTTATAGATCGTAACTACTATAGTCTGGATACTGTATTACTATAGCAGTGCATACGACTATATTCCAGAAAATAGAGACAGCTAGAGACAAGCAATTTGAGAAATGCCACTAGAACTCTATGTATATCTTTAGTCGAAATTTCTATAGCAATGCGGCTTACACGTGAAATCCCCTAACAGTTTTAACTCTAAACAGTAAAGATCTCGTATATAAGAAACGGCACAACCAATCCAATTTAACAACGTCTTCTCTAGACCAGCGACAAGTGCAAATAGAGCATAAGTACAATCACATATACCATTGTACAATTATTCAGAAAGCCCGTAAAGTACAGTCAAAGTCACATTTTAATTTCAATTACTAAAAATTATTGCCATAAAATTTCACAATGGACGTTGAATTTCTAAATTAACGTTTATTTTCCAGTACCTTTCTTAGCCTGATCTTCAACGAAACAAAGACGAAGAATCCATCAATGATGATAGCAACGTATATCTTTTGTACGTCATAAACGATATATCGTTAGAGAGATCGATCAAGCTACGCAGAAGTCATGTCGATCTACTCCATAAAGTAAACTACATAGAACAAGGACAATCGCAAAGATTACTTTTCAATACCTTCCTTGGAATTTACAATTACTTATGCTTCTTCTTCGCGGTAAATGAAATAATTCACAGAAATAGGTTTTCTTCTATCAGATGTTGGACACCAACAATGTACCTGAATGATGTGAAATGAATAACTTTGTAAGAAGCGAGGTTGTTGATCTTTCGCTTCGTAGAGGTTCAAATGAGACATTGCGAGTAGACATAGACGACTTGCAATAGACGTGAACACAAAAAGAATCATACTGGTCGAAACCACATTCTTAACTATAGTTCTTGTAGGAGCCTTCGTTACATAAAAAACCATGCTTCTTGCCCTTTCTTACGCAAAACCGCAACAACATTCTTGCGAAGGTATATACACGAGAGCATCGATATTATTGCCAAGGAGGAACGTGTGGTATCATTATCGCGAGAAACAAGGAAAAAAGAGAAAGGAAGGTAAAGCGTGCAGCGAAAGGGAAGCAGAGAAGGAAGGACTGGAAGGTATCCTCCTCCGTTCAGCTTCGTGCACCAGGAGGTTCCTCGATTACGCGGCCATTCGAAATTTTCGAGGCTCTTCCGACAGCGGCGAGAATCACCCTCGAAATTGATGTTGCCTGGCCACGCGATCTCTCCGAGCCACTCGAGCCTCTGCTCGATATTTCTCGCCTGCTCTATCCCCTTTCCGCCACTCGAACAAGACGCTGCGTGAACATATTTATTACAGCTGCCCGTGACCCCTGCAGCATACTTTATTGGTTATGGCCTCGTAAATAGGATGTTTTGTCGAGATTCATCTCGCGTTATGCTCGTTGTTGCTCGCGATGACTTAATACCGGAAGATTGATTACGTATGGAATGTTAGTGGCGTTGATGGTCGTACAGAAATTTCAACATCATCTGCGGAAATTTTATGATATTCGATCGATATAAAAAATATTCGCGCATTGTTGTATTTATTATAGTATCTGTATATTAATTACTTACATTATATACATTATATACAGGCACTTTTATATCACTGCAAATGTTTGATACGGTACAGATGAAATGTGCAGAAGCAGATAGAGAGGAAACACTTCGTTGGAAAGCAATGGAACGTGCCAGTACATTTCATAGCCGTTATATTTTATCGTAATTAACCTTCTTGGGGATAATGAAACGTTACATTTAGCTGGAAAATTTAGAGCAACAATGGACTAAGCAACATTTTTTTAACGAATGTGTGGCATGGATTTAATCCAATAAGCTGTATGGATCGTTCGTGAGTTTAGTACGATAAATGAAA
Organism: Bombus pyrosoma; assembly: GCF_014825855.1. Classification (NCBI taxonomy): domain Eukaryota; kingdom Metazoa; phylum Arthropoda; class Insecta; order Hymenoptera; family Apidae; genus Bombus; species Bombus pyrosoma. The sequence goes on from NC_057776.1 coordinate 15,863,101, forward strand.
AAATTATTTCGACACGATTATGTTGGAATTTTATTAATAATTTGGTCTTATCTTTTCATCGCGTTCTCGCAGACCTTCAGAAACGATAAAACGATAATTTAACGATTTGAAGTATAGCAAAACGTAAACGATGACATTATGAATGTACCAAATAGAAACGAATTACGGTTAAAAATAATAACAAACGAGAACATAAAACAGAACGTACAGTATCTTTATAGCAGTATCGTTTAAATTATATCGTATACGGACTCTTTGTTAAAATAAATTCCATCTCTCATAATACATATTAATTCTTCGTTAAAAAACTTCCTCAGAAATTTTCTCAGAATTAAACAAATTTACACATAAATCAGTATTCAAATGGTAGCTCACTAAACTACTTGTGTACCGTAAAGATCAAATCGCATTCACTAACTTCGCTAACTAAATAACCCTTCAAGTATGTTTCTTAATGCGCTCCCATTGGAAAATTTACGGCTATTAACAAACGTTCACAAATCGAACGGTATTAACAAACGAGATAGGGTCGTTAAGTCGTTGGAAATTGACCGCTAAAACGATAAATCAACAAATGTAACGATAATAAACGAAAACGCAGCGCGCACTTTCGCTTGCAGCCTTTTTAAAACACGATCACCCGTTTTCAATTATCGACTACGGAGTTACGCTTCCAGCAAACAAACGCTCCCGTCTCCTAGGTTGGGGCTTTGGATCCTTTTCAATTAGAAACGGAGTGTGAAAATTAATTACCATCGCCCAAAACCGGTCCAGCCACAAAATGCTCCCACGCGATCTTTACAAGCCGCCGCGGTTCCGTATAATTAACAATTTATACGAAGCAATTCACCGGTGGCCTTTCGCGTGGCCACGTAACCAATAGATCTCTTCGATCCTCGAATCGATCAATCGCCCACGTGGCTCTCGGTGAAATCACATTCGTTTTAAATACCAAGACCCACGGACCGTTTACAAATTTTCCTAACGATACCGTATTCTTTTTCTCTTCTTCTTTTTTTTTTTTTCTTTTTCTTAAGATAAATTGTTTCTTATACTAGATAAAATCAGGTTCTGTCGATTTTGATCATTCTCTTTGTAGAACTTTTATTTTATTTTACGTGAGACACGGCTGGTTAATACGACGTTTAGTTATTTGAATGAGAAGTTAAAATTAGCGTGTTTTAATCTTATTCTCGTTTTAGCAAACGAAAGGGACTTGTAACGTTTTAAGACGTTTAGTATGAAATTGAGACGAGAATTCACGCATACCAATAGAAAGTTTCTCGCGATTCGTTCATGCTTGAGATATTTTTTAACGTTAGAAAAATACAAGTCGGTCGAGGTTATTGGAAAAATGTGACGGGTTTAACATGTTTTAATAAGATTATTTCCTAAGTAGAAAATTATTATAAGCGTGAAATTAGAAGTTAATACAGAGAAATAAATTTCAATTGAGTTGGCTTGAATCCTTGCAGAAGTTACTCCGAAGAGAAACGAAACAACGTAAAAGAATTGAGAATTTTTAAATAAAGAAACTACTATACGTACTATATGAATGAATAAATTAACACGTCCTTCTGGTTCAACGGGTTACAGAAAGAAGAAAATGAAGAAGATAACGATAAGCAACTATAGGCTTCTTTCAATATATCAAGGTTGCTTTTAAAATTTTCTGAAAGTAATTGAAATTACACGAAGAATTATACTAATCGATTGTGGAATTTACACGCGCAAAGTGTTCGAAGATTTAAGAATCAAGAAGCTTAGATACTTAATAATTTAAAATCTCGAAAATATTCGAAAATGTAAAGGTTCAAGAATTTAATGGAGGTTCCATATAGAAAAAGTTGCATGAGCAACGGAGTAACGAGGTTCGAAGAAAACTTTCAGCACATAAGGAAGAATTTGATTAAATGCTATATAATTATTCAGAGGATTCTTGGACCGTTCATTAAATTCAATCTTTCCGCGTAACGACTTCAACGCCTATAATTTTCAATGTTCGTAATTGAAATTCGTCCGGTTATCCTGTTATTCGATCGATTTTATAGCATCGATGAATCTATAATTAAATAACAAGAAAGGTAAAATTGAAATCGAGATTTTTACATGGCCATTAATTAAAAAAGTCGAGAATTAATTATAAGAGGAATACACCGATCGTAAAATGCGCCTGGAGAACGAAACCGAGTGAATAACCATTTTTCGAGGTCTTTGCGATTCTCCAGCACGCTATTGAAATTAGTTTTATCGATTGAAAATTATCGTCGCATAAACGAATGATAGTTTTCTTTCTTTTCCTCTCCCTTTTCCTTGCCTCTTTGTCTGTTAAAGGGCGGCTCATTAGTTAAATGTAATTTCGATTTAAATAAGAATCGCCTCCCACGATGAAACATCTAATAAACACCTCTTAACTCTCAACATAATTCTCAGTCTGCCGTAAACATTTATATTCTGCGAGAGTAATTTACAAACGAGCATCGCGACCGAGGAAAACGCAACGCGAATGCCACTAACGATCGCACCTCGATGGCTCATTAATTTATTCGTTGCGTTTCCATGAATCATCACCTCGCCACCGCGTGTTTGATCATCTCTTAACGAAGACCATTGTGCGACAAGTATTTGTTAAATATTTTTATCTGATAGATTAGTTGACATGTATCCTTGATAAATATGTATAGAATGCATTGTTTCATACTGTTTCATTTTTTAATGAAACGTTTGTTCTGGTAGTTTCTCCTATCATCAACTCGGCTATTGTTAAATTAGATTTGAATCAGACCGGGACAATTTGATTTAGATTTCAGTTAATCTATTAGATGGATTAATTTTACGGTATTTAATTTTCATTTTTGTATTTTAATATCTTACGTGATGGATGTCGTAGACACTAGCTTTAAAATATACGATATAATGTAAATTAAGGTCAGAAATAGGCACTGCAAAATTCGGTAATTTATAATTTAAATTCTCGAGCGTTATCTGCGATGCAATGATACGGTATAATGACAGACAGAGTGTAATTTGAGGATATTCGATCAATGAGCTGTATGCACTTGAATAAAAATCGAATGGAAACCTCTCAAACCATAATCTAATAAAAAATAAAATTTTTACAAATGATAAAGAGCAAATTGCTCCAAACGTGCATCTTTTCAAAATATAAAAAAGTGAAAAGGAGTTATATATGGGATTATATAGAGAAAAATTACGTTATAAAAAATCTAAAATATTAATTAAATATTAATTATGTAAAGTAGCAAACTTAATTTAGAATACTGACATTGCAGTTGTTGGTGAGATATATCCGATATACGGTTTTATTGTTAGCTGTTCATCCTAAAAATGCTCCGTTATGATAGTCTCTTATGAACTCGAAGACACTGATGTTATCGTACACAGGCGAGCATGCACGTCCATTATATGCCATCGTTCAGCCAGTTCGGATAGCGTACACAATTCCTCCAGTCCTTATTTATTAAATATTTCAATCAAGTTGCCGGGTTAAAGAACTCCTACTCCTACGACAGCAATAGTAATAATGATAACTAGAACGCAGACAAGAGCGTACGATACAAATGACCACAAATCTGTAATTTATTTGCCGAGATAAAAGGTTAGACGTTGCAATATTGTGAAACAAGCCGTGTGCGTAATGATACTAAAATGGGTACGGTCCATGCTTTATTTACTAATGCTACTAAAATAGATACGGTGTTTCGCAATGCACTGTGTGTACAGCGTGTTCCATTTAGTATAAACATTAAATTCTTTCTCTTGGAAATATCTGTACAATTTCGAAATAATTTCGACAAGTGAAGCGAGTGAAGTTATAAACGAAAAATCACCAGAACATCGGTATTATAATACGATAATTTCGAGAAGTAACAAATATGTCATATTAAAATTAATAATAAAAATTGATATTGACCCTGTAACTAATTAATTTTGACATTACGTGATCTCTAAGTTACGTATCTGTCTATTTAATATTTTTGAAGTATTAGTTTCAATTATTATTAAATTAAATATTACTGAAATAAATTGACGTAGGACGTTGTGTCAAAGTATCGTGTTTGAAAGTTGCTGAATCTTACTGTATCGTCAAATATTTCGCTACATCATTAATATTAGTAACGAATTAACATCTTAACATCAAAAACTTCACAAAAAATTACCAACTATGTAGGCTATGTAGCATTTATTACTACCATCAGTTCACTAAAAACTCGCCTTCAAAAACTACTTCACTCATATCCTTCATATGTACGAAGATAGTTGTACGGTAAATACAAAGTACAAACTAGCCGTGTAACCACAACAACCAGGTAAAAAACTCGAGGCTCCACCCGCTTGATGGTTGACGACGATATACATATATAATATAATTTAATAATTTAATAATACCATACAGGTTGAATAAGAAAATATAAAATTCAGCGAGAGCAGGTGTCACGAATGATATCCGCTCGTGCATTTAATTACACCGCGATCATAGAACCTAAAGACAGCAAAACTAGACAGTGAAATATTATTACGAGAAGCAATTAAGGGATCGGTCTACGAGTTTGCGTGAAAGAAAAACGAGTCATCGCTCAGGAATTAACTACTTATGCATCTATTAATTACATATAATCGTACTTGCAACACTTGCTAGAAAGTTCGATATACGTAGATCGAATTTCAGCAGTGGAATCCCATTGCCAGGGAAAATGTGTCAGAGGTTTTTAAAATTGCAGGAGATTGAAAGTGAAAATGAAAAAATACATAGTGATGGGCATCGAATAGAGAATTGTACGATACAGCGAAAGTTGGAGTAATTTTCAATGTGATTTGATACTTAAAACCTTTAGAGTATCGAAGAATCTCGAATCTTCAGTCTCAAGATATCTTGAGTCTTAATAACTTTCGAAGTATCGAGAAGTCAACGATTATTCAATATCTTATATAAGATAATAAAGGTAGATATAAAATATTAAAGTTAGAATCTAACAATATAAGAAATCACATTACGGCCGTAAGGCTGTCAAGATTTAGATAGGTCAAAATGGCGCTGGTTATGGCATAGAATAAGAATGAGACATCCAGTGGTACGTTAGGAAGAGAAATCAGGAATAAAAATGTTTGAAAAGTAAACTCACGCGGACGTTGATACATTACGATTATATTACAATGAATTTACTGAAATAAAATTCCTAGAAACGTGGATCGTATTTCCGATTGCGTAACCGAGGCTTGGTGGCACATAATGAAGCGATGGATGGCTCTAACGACGCTCGTAAACACGAAAGTATTAAAGATAAATTCATAAATCATTTTATGCTAATGTTCAACGAAACATGTGTCCCGTTTGTTAGATGGGCGTAGAATCGTAGAAAAAATATTTCCTATATGTCACGTGTGTAACGTTGAACACTGTTTCCAGCACGCATAATTGGCGTCCCCACTATCTGATTATTATTCCAAGCTATTTTTATAAGCGCTGGTGGGACTTTCTTAAAATTTCTTTCGAGGCTTAAGAATATCTCCTGTTATTAACAGGACGTGTTAATTGCTACGACGGTTGATGTTCCGAATTAATCAGATTCAAACGTGAACGTATTATGTGCCCATAGGTATTAATGGTGTTCGTTTCTAAACGATGACGTGGCTGTCCCACTGTGCCTACTTCGTCGACACGAATCGCAGGTAGAATCAGCATAATTGCTAATAACATGAGAATTGTACGCATAAATGAATATCTTGTGTAAAAAAAAAAAAAAAAAAAAACAACAGTCACTGTGTTATATCTCTTCTTTTCTGTTTTACCTATATCATTCCTACCTACGTGTATTTTTCTTTCCCGTACATTGACACATTCGTACGAAATTCAACATTATTAATTTGTAATTATTATTTTTATATATTGGAATAAGAAACCTTCTTTAATTTTTATTTAACAATAAGCGAGGGAACGACGTTTGCGTCGGTCTCCATGAGTCAACCCTACGAACGTCAACCCGTCTACCGACAGTGAGATAAAGTGCGATGGTTTTACCAACATAATTACTCGAAGTCAAAATTTGGAAGTTGTTCTATATTCATATGATGTGGGCGTTCGATACGTAGCAGATCGAAGTGTCTTTGTTATCTAAATAGATCAAATAGAGAAGATGATATCAAATAAAGAACTGTAAAGAGTTTTGTCCATTTATGGTTATCTCTTCCTTTCGAGAAGTGCTTCAGAGTAATAGGAATATATCATTGAATCATACATAATAGAAATAAATGTTTTCATAATGTAATTAATTGAATTTACAAGTATTTCGTTAATTATATGCTTGCCATTATCTGTATATCAAAGCAATTTTTAATAAAATTTCTCATAACTAAAAAATAGACAGACAAAGAAATATACAGAGCTCACATTTCCCCTTAGTTAGAGATAATTCGAAATCGATTTCATTTCACGAAACCAGCTGTAAAAAATGTAAGTAAAATTTCAGGTTTCAGTTCTCGATCTTCGAAGCATATCTCGCACGCAAAAATTCTAATCGATCCTAACGGCACGCACGATGATTTGCAATAAATTTCACGCAATTTAAAGCAGTGAAACCGATTCGCACGCACGATCACCCACACGAAATCGCAGGAAAGCATGTGGGCGCCTCTATCAGCCACGCATGTAAGTACGAACGAACTGGTTTCTCTGGCGACACAACGTACAATTTCGTTAGTCTTGTGAATGACGGCCTATTTATCCGGCATCCTTTCCAGATCTTCCTCGAAAAATATATTTTTCAGCCATCTCGTCTGTCGTTCGCCAAGAGATTGTATGAATTTCATGGCAACAGGGTCATCGACTCTAATGCACTTTTGAATTTACGATAAGAAATCTGAGACGTTCAAGAGAATAAACATAGTGTTTAATCCTGTAATTTGCAATATGTAGATATAATTGCGTAATAGTCACGAAGACTCGTTTTTTAAACAGCCTGAAATACATATACCAAATGTCATTTTAAATTCCACATTAACGACATTTAACGACAGGACACACGAAAATAATCACGTTACACCGTGTAAACGTGAGATACAAGTATTTCAAATAATATGTAATATTTTAAAATAATTTTAAATAAATAATATGGAAATGATGATGGAAACATTTTTAGGTATCCTTAAATTTCTGTATCAATGTGTAGGTTAATTTAAGAGATACAGTTTTAACAAAACGACCGTATAATTGCATCCTGTCGAGAAAAAATATTAAGGAAATATAGAATTTTAGATGAAAATCTTGGTAATCGTAAGTAAATATTAAGAATATTTTTCTGTTGCGAAAGATTCAATGGCTTGTAATAAAAACTAATTTTCTACAGTACATGTCATATCGTCGATTACGATCAAATTTGTATGATTAATCGTTTACTATATAATTAATTACAAAATTAAGAAAGAAAATCTCTTATTGCGAAAGTATCGTTGGTGGAAAGAAACATGCAATGTTGTTCATTGTTTGAATATAATATTTAAGTATTGTTCAAATATAATAATATTTCAGATAGTTGGTATAATTACGTATACGAATTTTAAAACATTCTGATCTAATATTAGGCGAGGAACGGTTATTCAGAGAATTAGAAAGTTCAGATTATTCAGATTGGGTCTAAATCTAGTAAAGGACGATTAACATAATAATTTGTTTCGAAGAATGCTAACATTCGGGGAAAGTGTACAGTTCGTTTCGGAAATGATATGTATGTCGCTAATTTGAAAATAAATGGGTTTGCGTGGTAAGTTAATGTGGGATCAGTGCCGTAAATCTTTTTGATGTTGGTACTTCATCATTTTAATCACTGCTATCTTTCAAATTACCTGCGTACCGTCCAACTTATCCTAACTTTTTCAATCTTATACAAATTTTCATCAATGTCCAAAGATCGGGTCAGATTCTCTGAATTCTCTACAGAGCTGAAAACAACTTCTACATTTAAGGAAATCTAAGAAATCTTAACAATTTTCTAAACATTGCAACGCGTTATCTCTTCCACAATAATTTCAAATCAATCTGAAAACTGTGAGCTAAAAGAGCTGAAACACGCAAATAAGCATTAGCAACATTAATTGAGAGGCTTTTTGTAAAAATAGCGGTCTGCAGTGGATATACAAGTGCCGAGTGTATTTTCTAATCAAACAGTTGAATAATTCTAACATTTGTTTCTTTTTCAAATCTAAAATGATCAAAGTTCTTCAACAATCATTATGATTACCAATTCAAACATGATTGGCCCTTTCCCAGATAGTTTTTCGATTCCAGCGAATTATTTCCACTAAAAAAAAAAAAGAGAATAAAAAATGCCATCGCTGAATTTGGATGAAATTAAATCCAAAAATCATAGTGCAGTCCAGGGAATCATGGAACGCTAAAACGTACACCAAAACGCTGAATAAAAAATAAATAAAAATGCTTCACCTTTAAAAGTAACAAGTAAATATCACGCCCATATTACATCGTCGATCGATTTTTATGATCCTGACGCAAATACCAGATATTCTTTTTAATCTCACATCCAGAATCGTTACCAAACACAGATATTAAATCGATACCGCACGTGATTCAACGAGGCGCAGTTCGTCGTGGGTTCCGTGCTCGCGCGTACAACTTTGTACGCACCGTGTCTGCACGTTTCGAACTAAACGAACATTTACCCGCTGCGTACACGTTACCATTAATCTTCGGGCTCTGCCACGAAAGAACGGGGCCTGCTTCCCGATAATTCGTTAATAGTCGCTTAATTACGCCATCGATCGACTTAACGATTCACGCGTGCGCTGGGAAACGCGGTGAGGCTGGGCCGTTTCGAACGAAATCACCATGGCCCGTCGCTTCGGCTAATTACGAAATCGCTTCGCGTTCACCTCTTTATCAACCTTCCCGTTTCTCCTTCGACTCGCGCGACACGTCTTTCGTATTCACTGATTTTCACATCATTTCTCCATTCGCGCGGAATATTCCTGTCGCAGAAGACGATTAAAAAGGTTTAGAAGTAAAGCGCGGAATTTTTTGCGTTTATGGAGAATCTGAAAGCGCAAAAGGTACACAAAAGTACACGAATGTATATAAAATAAAATTCTGTTTAAGTTGCATTCTCTTCTTTATAGAAATATGAATTTGCATAAATATATCGATAGCTGGTGGTGTCTAGGAAGTAGAACATTTGGACGTGGATATTTTGGAATTCTTATTGGAACTTTTCTAACCATTTTTTGAACGAAGATTATTCGTGGAAACTTTTTTAGAAAAATTGCTTGCTGTGTGCATGTCTAATACCGATAGTTAAGTGAGATGGCTATTCTCCAATGATATGCAATGTATTTTATTTATTGGTTAATCTTCAAGTGGTACTGTTAGGTTCTAAATTACTGAATTCTGAGATATTTAATTTTAATTTGCATTATTCATTTCATACGATAAAAGGTAAGTAACTGCCTTTTATTACATAAACTGTAGAGTAAAAAATAAAATAAAACAATTAACCGTTGTAACCAAAATTGCTATAGTTGCAATTTTAACTTATATTTTATTCATTATTAATTGAATTAATTGGATATCATGTTTCCTATCATTTGTGAATAAAGTTTACCATTTATGTTCCTTCTACCGAATATCAGTACATTTCAGATATACTTCGTAATTTCGATATAATTATCTATTAACTAATTTTTCTTCGATATGAAAATACTGTAACTCACTTCATAAATCAAACTGCTCCAGCTTCGTGTTTTTCGGAATTTCGCATGCTGTTTTACCAGTTCTACATTGCAACCTAACCCGTTTTTTCCCTCAAAATGATTATATCAGAATTCTGTTGTGATCGATATTAAATAAAATATTGAAACGTTGATAAAAATCTGCCGATCATGTTTGCCAAGTTGTCAACAGGGAAACACGCGTTTAGATACTTGTTACTTGGATTGTCAATATTTTTGACGTAATAATTTATTTACTCAGGGATTTGTCATTTCAAACCTATCTTTCTAGAATTTACTAAATGACGCAACTATCATAAATCTAATTTCCAATAATTAATTCTTAATTCTTCGATTAAAGAAATTCCGACCAAAAGTAACGTAACACGTTAACATTAATAATTAATATTTCCTATATATACAGAATAGGTATTTCGAGAATTAAAACGTGTTACTCTTTTTCCCATTAAATATAAAGATTAAACAATTAATCGTCCATTAAACAAGTCCATCTTCATAATTATAGTTCATACAGCAAGAAGAATTCACTGATCTCTGTGTTACTTCTACGTTTTAATTCATAGGACGAACATATTGCGATTTTACGTTCAGATAAGTAGATTCAGTCGACAGAAGTTCATTTAATAGGTTCACCACTACTAACGCACGTGTTGCGTCGACACGATTATTCAATTAATACTACCAATACAACTGTTGTCTTCTAGATTCTGTATTCTTCCACGAGTTAACAATTAGGCAAAAAGAAGAGGAACAAAATAGAGAATAATGTATGGAAACAAACTATTTAAGATATATTATTTTAAAATAAAGAAATTGTTTACAAAGGAAAAATACGTCTCTAAGAATAAGCAGCAACGAATGTGTTAATCCAATTAACTAAAACCAAACTAACTAAAATTTCGTTCCGTATACCGTAAGTAATAATACTGTAGATTTTTACAGAAATTTGTATTTTTAAACAATCAAATGGAACCTAAGTAGATGTTTATTTCACTGAATATGATAAGCACTATAGTTTCAATATTTTGTATATCTTTGTATATTGTGTTAGTGCATTACGCGCATATTTGCAATTTCAAATTTCCTATAAACCTATAAAAAATTCGCAATAATAATTAATAATAAATAGTATCTCACAACCAAACTATTTCAAACTGGTAAAAAGAAATTTAGAAAATAAAAAACCCGATATCTATCTATCTATCCGTGTTACCAAAATCGCTATAAAAAAAATTTCTTTGACTCATTCCTGACGATATTCCCCTTTTATCGCAGACTACGTGAAATTTATTTGATGCTCATCGTATAACACGCGTGTGCCGGTAACACAGCATTTAAAGCATCACGTTAGCCAGAAGCCGCGATGCGGGTAGTATTATGGAATCAATTTGCTAAATGGACAGACTAGAGGGTGAGGATAGACGATGAGGGCGGCAGAAACCGGCAGAAAAACGACAGAAGACCGATGACGAGGAGTAGGCCGAGGGAAAGACGCGAAGAAACGCAAAATAGGCAGAACACACAGGGGCAGGGAGTCAACACGTGGCCGCACCCTGATTTCACGCATGCGACGACTCGTGCAGAGGAGGAAACCGAACGTGGAGTCGCTCTGCCTCCTCTGACCACGCGCGCACGTGAAACGCTGCGGCTATGCGGTCAGGACTGATTCATAGGTTCTCCTGCGTCACCCTAAGCTGCTCGAACTGCGTTTTATTAACGCGACGATGAACCTTCAAATTGCATTACACTGGCTCACGAAAGTATTCGTACATTTATCGTAGAATATTTGTGTATATATATGGCGTATGTTACATAAAACATGTTGAAATTTCATTTAGACTGTAATCTGAAAATGTACGTAGAAATTACAAGATATTTACAAACCCAAATATATGTTTGGCAAAGATTGCAAAAGTAATTAAACAAGTTAATAACTCACTTGGTTAATTAGTCACGATATTTAATGGGACCATTTTTAACGCTTAATGTACGTTTGAGATTACTATTCACGTTGTATACTAATTTTATATTAAAAATACATCTAATTAGTATTTGGTAGATAAAGAATTTTTAAGTTTGTATAGTTTGCACAAAATGTTTCGATTCAATGGTCCGTCTATACTTACTCGTTAGTAGGCCCTGACATACGAGAATGTCTAAACATTTACCATATGTATTTTCTACAAGCCATTAATTAAGATAATTGAATTTAGATAGAAGAAAGAGCACACATGTGATTAAATTCTCCAAAGTAATTGATTAGCTCATCGACGTAATACGTTACGTTTGAATACTATTCGTTGCTATACATAGTTCCATATATCACAAACCTGATTTATTTTATCCTAGCGAAACAAGCGATCGTACAAATTCCTAAATCCAGATATCATCTGATATTTTATTTACGAGATTCTCTTCTGCGACTGTGCCGTAATTCTTACATAATCGAGAATAATTATTATGCTATAACTTCGGTTAATGGAACGATCGATTACTGGAGGAACATCGATCGATGGAAAATTTCCGGATGATCCTTTGTAAGAAAGATTAAAAAGCAAGTCAAAACAATGAACGAAACTATCACAATTTTATTCCAGACTTTACGTTTCTACTTAATGTCAATGTTTATAAAATAGTTAAAATAAATTTGTTTAATACGAAAGAAATATTATATTCGATCATGAGAATAATACCAAAGATGCAAACATATGTAACGATTAGTTTACATTTATTAGTTGGTATAGTCAAGGTACGTACTTCAAAACTTCCTCCACCAGCAATTTATCTTCAATTCACATTTCAATCCTACCATTCGACCAGAAACTTTTCTCTATGATTTAATTACACACTATATTAATTTCAATATTAAGGCCAGCGAAGAAGACGAGTCAAAGTAACCCAATTAGTTATCTCGATCGTCTACCAAGCAAAGCTTAAGACTCCATTATTCCCACCCAGACAACCGTATAACCAATTCGTTTTCTCCCGGCGTGGCTCTCTTCGTGTTCGTACGCCCGCTAATTGTCCACATATATTGTTCTACGCGTAAAATCAACCACGCACACGCGTGTATACCGCTATACCTCTCGGTCAACAAGCCGGCATCTTAGGTGCAAACGCCTCGAGTGTCTACCGGGTGGTCCATGAGACGGATCTTGTAAAGCAAAATGTCAAGTCCTCGATCTTCCTGAACAATCGATCATTTTAGGTTGCATCACGAACGCCGCGATAGAGTGTGATGCAATCCATCGCATCGTCTGCGGAACGACAGTCACGTGTAACCAACACGGGCAATTTCCTTCGCTGAAATTGATTCCTTTCTTGGGACCGATCAATTTAATTGATATTAATTCGATCGTTTTAATCGTTGATTATAAGACATCCGCGAATCGCATGTGTCTAGAGAAAGAAAAATGTATTGCGTGTGATGAATATAGGTAATTTATTTGTTCATAGCGAATTCATAGCGTTCTTTGAGAATTTCTGATCTTCTTGCCGTTTTAATTTATTGAAAGATTATTTCTTACGAATAGAACTTTCCGTGAGAAATGATTTTTTAAATAGGAAGTAAGTCGATAGTCTGTTTCAGATGAAAATTAAGATAAGAAATTTGTAAACCGTAATGTCGTTCTCCAAGTATTGTTTAGAAACACTATCTTAACATATATCTCTGTTTCGTTTTTAAAAAGAAGAAATAAAGCGATTTCTGTTGATAAAGGTAGAAACACTATGAAAGAGAGAAATGTCTATTTTTAGTGAGTTCAAAGTAGGCACGCGTGTTATTGTAGCATTTTTGTTTCAATTGTCTAACTAGCGTATAGACTTTGTGTTACGAAATTTAGTAAAATTAGATTTTTTCATTCACCTTATTAATAAATAATTTAATTATTACTTTAATAAATTGGAAGCATTAAAATTTCTTGTCTCTTTCCTTTTGTTTTATATTTTACTTTACAAAAATTCCCACATTAAAATATAATTCTTCCAATTTCTTTCTATCAGATCTATCAATTTTACTGAACCACTTATAAAAATAATATGTTAACAGAAAAACACGAATATTCCTTCCAATTAACACAAATATACACAAATTAGTCTACAAATTGTTCAATAATTTCAATGTATCTATATCCATGACACCCTATAGAAGGTAGTATGCGTATCACGAGTTCATACAACTCACGGCAATACAAATCGCTTGATTAGACGGGCATACCGTTGTTGATTGCACATCAGCTCCGATGTTAATCGATCGACAAAAATATTCGTCTGTGGCGAGGCTCCAATTTCTACCATCGTTTCTCTGACACATTTTCTCAACCATTTTGATCGTTGCCGCAACCTGGCCGATTTGCCGGCCGCCAAACTTTCAGCGTTCTCGTTAAACAAACATGACGCGCGTTAAGCTGTGAATTAGCATTTTTATTATGCCTCGCGGCCTCTCATTGGCCTTTATTGCTCCTCCGCCAAGTACATCCTGTTATCCTTGAGTAAAGTTTAGTTTTCGAGTAAAGTAGAAGAAGCATACGACGCAAAGGAAGAGCAAAAGTGTGCGATAACACGGGGTAGAATCGTTGAACGTGTATACGAGCGGAATCGATGTGTTCATTTATGATTAAACGTTAAAAAAGTAGTTGAAACGATAATTGTTTCGCAGGAGTATATGACAATTTAAAATACTCGTTTGATATTATCGTACTATTAATTCAACGCTATTAATTGGAAATATTCAGTTGCGAATAAATTACAAAGAGGCAAGAATAGGAATAAAAATTAATTTGTAGGAATTTATGTCGCTTTCTTATAGTTTAGTTGGGTAAAAATGTAATTTTGCTGGAAGTAATGAAATTTCAAGGAAATGTTATATTAACTCGTACGGTTATGATATAATTTCATTGAATGCTTTTTAATATTGATAAAATTATTTCTTCTGATCGTATCACTTTAGAATTGACATCGGATTAAGAGCGACGTACAATTTTCACATTATTGGAAATATTCAACTGAATAAATTTTAAGGAAACAGTTGAAATGAAAAATAATTCGCGAAAGCATACGTCGATATCATTGTTTGAACAAATTTTTTGAAACTCAAGTGAAAGGTACTTCTCAATAAGTAGAATATACCTACTGTATATAAATAAAATATTTATATTTTATCTTTCATCCTTGTAAGCAAGAAACAAAAATACGTTGCATATAGTCGTCCTTATTTATTTCCATCTTTTCATTCGAAGATTTCATTTGAAAGATACACTTTTATAAATTTAAATATATAAAAAATATGTTGTTTAAAACTTCCGAGTTATGGGAACCTACGTCGTACAAGGAGCAGGGAAATTATACATTGTAATAATCTTATGATCTGAATAACAAGGAATCATTTAGTTTCATTAATCAGTCGTACAACCTGAAAAATGATAATTTCGAAGAATCCTACTATCATTATGTTTATCATCTCCGATACAAGATTGGAAAAGCGATAAGACAATACAAACAAGAAGATAGGACCAGGAATAAAAGAGTAAAGGAAGAAAACTGAGAATACGTGTGAGAAGGGGAACCTATGAAAAGCGCCTGCGGGAATAATAAAATCGATGCAAAGTTATCGTGAAAGAATCGTTTAATTGCATTATTAAACTTTATCGCGTCCCTGTATCATAATTATAATGTTATTTCAAACAGGTCTACTATTTAATTAAGATCCTTTATCGATCATCTTTAACAAGACCCTTTGTCGATCGTCAGTTCCAGCATATTAAAGTATATTTATTACGTATGATAAATCTAATCCTAACCAGATATTCAAGAAAACCTGACTTATTTATAAACCAACAGACCGATGCTTTTATTAACGAAATAAAAATATAGTTAATTTTTAAAAAATAGATCTAAGCTTTTCTATTCGCAATCTTAAAACTTCAGTTCCTAATAATATTATATTCTTAATAATCTCAAATTTTAATTGTTCAAATATCCACTATTATCAAGAATTTAGTCTTTGAATTCGCAGTATAATTGCTTAGCAATCACAGGATCCTAGTAATTTTGAATTCCTAAGATAAAATTCGAACGAAAGTCGTCATAATTTCGAAACTTTAACGTTTCCAAATTCAAGCTCCTAATCGTCTTCGAAGTTTTAACATTTCCACGGTAAAATATGTTTCCTAAATCTCGCTATTTTCGATTCAAATTTCCTTCAATCAAACTTCGAAGAATATTTCAGTTCAACGATATTTCAATGATCTAAAAATCAGTATTTTCGTAGGAAGAAAAATGTCACTGGCTCCGACGCAACCGCACCGTGAACGTTTACAAATTAACTTGCAAATGGTTGGTCGCTCGATCAAGTGGCTGGAATGGGAAAGCTCGGCCGTAAGTTTCGCCAGTGGTGGCGGCGACTTGGCAGATAATTGCGTTCTGGTCGGTAGAAAACTTGTTATTCAAAGGAAAAACAAACCTGCTATCCCTGGCCGCTGGATGGCTCGCAATTAACACAAAAGCGAGCAGCCAGGAAATTACGTTCCTCCGCAGCGCCTTTATCATCGGGCAGCGTGCGTTGCAACGGATTGTCAAACGATTAACCGTCGTATGGAACAGGCCATGATATTTTCGACTGACAAGTCCTGCGGTTAATTCAATTAACGGCCCTTAATCATCGACGCGGCTTGTACACGCTTGAAATTTTGTGGAATTCCATCGACTTAAATGGCACAGGTACATTGGCTTGCGAAAGTGTACGTATTCGAACTCTTCTCCCAAAAAAAACTTTTATGTGTGTATCGTGTGTGTTATATAAGATATTTTGAAATTTCGTTAGCAATTGTAATACGACACGACTGTGGTGATTATATCGGCGAAACTTGAAACCGATATGAAAATGAATACAAAGGTTACAACCTTTATATTCATAAAAAGATTCTGCAAGTGTTTGAACGCTTATCGTAGAAAATTTATACATAAATATATCGTAGATATATGTTAATGAAATTTCATTAGCATCATAGTAATAAGATACATCCCTCGTGATTACATTCGCAAACTTTGAAACCAATCTGGAAACGCATATAGATATTACAATAGAATAAATAACCATTCAGAACATGGTAAGAAATGTCTAACGCACAAACTACTAAGAGACTCGCGTATACAAGTATTAATTTCGAACTTTCAGAATAATCAACACTCGCTTGATGAATAGAGTTCGTTGTGAAGACTTGGACTATCTCAGATTCCTCTTTACAGACGTTGTTATAATCTTCGATATGGTTAATCCACAATATGGACATAAAGGTTCGTTATAGTAAGCGTTGAAATATTTTCGTGAGCCACGTTACTTTACTTGAATAACTTTCATAGCCAAAAAAAAAAAAAAAGAAACAGACTAATTAAGGATCCTTTATAATACAAGAATCTAAAGAAGACAAGAATTAAGTACCATAAAATAATGAAAATTACAACTTTTTCACGATCTGATATCCTTTTCAGAATACTGTGCGATGCCGCTAATGTAAAATGCATCGTCTTCGTCGGCAGCTTGTACGTCGTATTACACGTGAGATCGCGATTGCGTTGGTGCTTTCTTGCGACCCGGCCATCGGTAATGTAACGAGTGTCATTAAGCGACGTTCACTTAATTCAATTATTATCATACCGCTCTCTATCTTCGCGTTCCTGCCTCCTCTACTTGGCCCTTTTTTCTCGTCCGGTTCACCCGTAGTCACCGCGCGCGTTCCGCAATCGTGATTAGAGTCGCGGACTGACTAATGCGGCAGGAGAATTATTCTATTAGAGCGGAGGCGCATTAGAGGGCCGCCAGAGGATTTTTCTAGGTTCAGCAGCGACTAATAGGATGCCCATTAGCCACGCGGTACGGTCAGCCATAAACAAGTCTACGAGGCAAGGAGACGATAATGTTCGCGAGGGTGTTACGCGGTACAACGGTAATTCGCGTTTCGTTCGACTTGCACGTGTGACCATCACGCCGTGCCAAACCTTATTAGCCCTTTCGTTGAGTTGCAGTTTCGTACACGAGCTGCAGGGTGTGTGTCTGTTATGGCTTTGTATTTAGGGTGGGTTAGGATTAGAGACTCTAGTATGTGAGCTAGATGCATTCTCTGGTTAATATGACAAACGTTTAAACGGTTTTTTCATGTGCTTGTGCCGTGTTATTATTTAGGATTCTCATGGTAATTTTGTTGCTTACATGGTTATCTTTCCCTTCGCCTAGGGACAGGAATTGTTTCGTTGGAATATTTTCGTTGTTCTTGAAGAAGATATAAGTTGATATATTTTGTTCACGTTGCCTATCGCATACTCTTACAATGTAATATTATATATTCATGATATTTGTATTATATTGTATGTTATATTTCTCGAAGTTATTGCTGCGTTTGTTGTATTACTGTATAAGAATCAATTTTTAGATCATTTTCATATGACTTTTTATAAATAATCCATTTGTATTTAATATATAGTAACACACTGACAGTAAAGTAGTATAAAATACCGAATACCGAATAGCTTTTACCAATAAAATCGAGACACTTGTAACAAGAACACATGCTACCGCGATCACATTCTATACTTCTCGTGAATGTAGATTGATTGTGTTTCTTATGAAAGAAAATTTGTCTGTGGTTAAACATATATCGCGTATAAAAGCGAAATGGATTAATTATCTATACGGAATGATAATTTTGCTTCAGACTATGTGCATGAAACGTATTTTACAATAATACAAACAGATATTGCAAGGAACGAGAAACGACAACCAGTTACGTTCAGTCTACTACATTTTACTCTACTAAATAAACTGATAATTAATACAATATCATTTCCACAAAAGCTACGAGTTCGTGGTAAACACATCCAGCAGTATGAACGAAAAACAGCAACGTGTAATAATATTCCACAATATCGCGTCCCCTTTTAAAACATTCTTCACTTCATCAACGAAACCCTATTATCCCCGAAGAAACAGGAATTCGCATACAGGCTGATTTACGCGTTCACGCAACCGACACGGCCTGTTATCTGAAAATCGTAAGCGGCCGTAGTTTCGTTATGTATTCAAAGCCAACGAAAAGAATTCTTATTGGCGTGCGCTGACTCGGCGCAATTAAAGTTGGCGCTCACTCGGGTTTGACCCCGGAATCCGGAACGATCACAATGCGAACCGTCAATTATTGAATAACTATAATGAACGGCCGTATAAATTGTGCTCGTTAAGAGGCAACGAGTGAGCAAGCGGAAAAGTATCGCGCGTGCAACAACAATTCGCTTTGGCTAACGCCTCGATCGACTTTGACATTAGCGCGGTATAACTGACGCCCACAGGCTAACCGTAACCTTTGCGCCAGGCTGTTGCCGTGTTTTTTCAGGAAATGTTACCCCATTGACACCGATAATTCGATATTTTCGCAGAAAACCTGTGTCCTTTTCCTGCAAGGAAAATTCGCCTTGAGATTCACTTTGGATGATGTTAGCTGTTGGATGATGTTAGCGCGAAGAACAATGATTCATAAGACGCGAATTATGACAATTTACTGATCGGTAACACAACAAAGTAGTAGCTAAATCAGGTCGTATTTTTCTAAAAAATTTAATTGAGACATCCAATGCAAAACAGAAATATGTCACGACAGAGTAATATTGGGTTGGCAACTAAGTGATTGCGGATTTTTCCATTAGGTGGTAATGACAAAATCCGCAATCGCTTAGTTGCCAACCCAACATTATCGGAAGAGAAATATTACAATTTTGTCGGAAAATTTGCTAGGTACTATTATTATTTTAAATGATAATGCAATTACGTGATAAATAATAGCTGCTATCCAACTTTAACTGTGTAATTCAGTTGTACGACTTGCTTGCTTCATCATGGAATATCGTTCAATACGTTTTTAACAAATAACAAGGAAATAACATTAATAATCGGCAAAAGTTTGAAAAACTCGATCTCAGTTCACATCATACAAGCCTAGACACAGATCTAACACGAAGCACGTCGATTACTGCACATTCCTCTTCTTTCAAATAGGATAATCAGAATCACAATTAACTCTTGTCAAATCAACTTCTCGTAAGAACATTATAACCAACTATCATAAATTAGAACGCCATCCAAAGCACATGACGTCCAGTCTGAGAAGTCGTCAGGAGGATTAATCCTGCCCATAATAACCGTTAAACGGTTTCAGCGCTGGATAAAAAGGGGACGACTTTAATAACTTAATTTACACCTGGCATCATCGTTCTCGCAGCGAGATCTCCTTCAGAAGAAACGTAAGAAATCTGATAGCGAAGTCAACGGTTGCCACTTGCCTAAAAACGCCACGAGCGACTTGGAGCTTCTTCGCGCGATCGAAATAGAGAGAAACTCGCGTCGCGGCGAGTAAATTGCGGTAATCACGCGGCTGGATACCTGGAAGTGCAACAAGGGATCAACAAAAAGAGGAAACTCGCGGCCTAGGACGAGGGAAAGAAAAGTTGGTCCTCGGGGCAAATAGAAAAGCGAGGAGACGAGCCAAATGGTTGGACAAGGCCCACAGGGCGGACAGAAATCATAGAAATTAACGTGTTGCTTGGCCAGCAAATGGGCAATATTGCGCTAATAGCAAACATTTCCCGCGCCCGTTAAACGATGTCGTGATATCATGAATGTAAACGGAACATCGGCAACCGAGTCGTAATTCTTCCGTTTGCTCGTTAGCCGATAGCGTGCCATGCCTAAACCGTCGCGCGCCTTTAAACGCTGTTAATGATGTTTTCCAAGGTTCCTCCGCCTGATAGCCTTCAGCTACCTACGCGAGGGATCGAACGGGATAGTTCGTTCCTTGATTTTCTTCATCAAGGTAACAGACCAACGGGCGCGACAAGATGCGTAAGCTTCGAGTTGTTGGATCGAGAAGTGCGTATTACAGAGAAGAGAAGATGGCTAGATAAAGAAATGCCACGTCTGGTTGGTTATTTCTGTTGGAATTAATGCCATCATGAAAGTAAGCACATGTATTGGCGGAAAGTACCACGCATAAAAATAGTTCGTGAAACATTGCGTGACGTTGGCGTAAAAGTGCAACACAGAATACGATTCCGAAAAGCCAAAAGCATAGCGCAAATCGATCGATCAACGTGAGAGCTTAAAATCTAAAAAGACCGTACAGTATCGTGGGCGATAGTGAACAGTACTTCCCTTGCTCTGGCACGGTTCATTAGTATCTTCTCATTTTGACGATGTTCTCGATCTTGACAAGTTTATCTTGATTCGATATGTAAGGTTCGAGTCATTAGAATGAAAAATATGTACACACGTGGTTTAATTTTTGTTTGGTTCTTTTTCGACTTATCGATAAACCCGTAACTTTTTATATTGTGATAAGATGAAGACACGATAAGATATGATAAGAGTATGTGTTTGAACGAGCTCGACATTCGTAAACTACACTAACAAATGCATTAAACATTAGAAATAAAATTCCTGAATGTGAAAATTATTTCAGCCATCGAACAGACCAAAACGACGCGACGCGACGCGACGGATATTATTTCTCCATACGAGTATAGCAGATACTCGTGCATCTAAATCTCCCAAAAAGTCCATCCATCAACCATTTTTTGCACTCCATCCATTACCATGAAAATTATACAGGATTTTTACATTCCACAAATAATCAATGCCACGATAACCAGATGAATTACTCGCATAAATCGCGCGACCCTTCATGTTCGTTGTTCAATTAATCCGCATTAGACGATGGCGGAGGGAGTTTTCAGCGGAATAAATTGAGACGTTAAATGTATAAATTAGAAAGTAAGGATACACGATGCCACCGGCCTGATGTCCCGATAAATTGCATCCGTTTATCGGTCGCGACTAATAAATCCGTAGAACCACCTGTCCCATCTCAAGCTGATCTTATCGTTTCAGTATAATAATATATTTTAATAATACATTAAAATTTTCTATCGATCTTGCCCTCTGCGTTATCGATCAAGCTGCACTTTGTTGCAGGCTGTAATTTTATCCCTTTTTTCATTTTTCTGCAATTAACTACGGTTCGATCAATTTAAAAACGATCGTTTCATTCGGTGAAGTTGCCTGTTCAACTGGTGGATAAACGTCTGAAGGGAAAGGACGTGGATTTCCTCGTGTCTGCGACGGAAACCATGCGTGGAATCTCAGATACGAGGTTGGCACGTTGTTTGTCCCGCAGTGACTGATTTGCGGTATTCGCGAACACGTTTCTCGCAGGTTTGCGAGAGATTACGGATAAATGCAAGTTCCCTTGCCAAAAATACGGAATCAGCTACACGATAAACTGTGTAACCCAGACGCGAACACGTCCCGTGATGAATCGTGCTTCTGGATGCTTCGGTATTTTCTTGTTGCCAGAAGAAATTTCGAAAGAAAAGCTTTTCTCGAAATATTTGTGAAACTGTTCGTGGGAGGAAATTTGCATAGAATCGATAGACAAAAGCGATAAATAAGCTTGTAACGGTTATTTGTCTCTTGAGAATCGAATACTAATCGTGTACTTATGTAATGAAATTAAGAAATTAATAAAAACTGGAATTGATTAGTGCGACTTCCAGGGGCCTCATATGTTGGTAATAGAGAAACGATTTGAAAATTAAACAAAACTTCTTTTTCTTTTAAAATTGAAGCATGCGAAAAATATTTCGAGAAATAAATAACGAAACGAGCATTATCGTCCAAGAACAAATTAGATGGAATAGCAAATTACTTAATTAGCGGTCTCATTACCTCTGCTTAAATTTCATTCTTCGACTCCTATTCACGCTAGACATCTTAAACCAGCGAACGAAGAAGCAGTTCGCCATCATCAAGACGAATTATGGCTGAAAACCAGCATTTACCACCGTGAGTCAATAAATACACAGTCTCTTTCAGCGACGACAACGAGAAGCAAAGTCCTTTAATTAGTAGCGTCTCGTCCTGGATTTTCTTTAAAAACAACAAAAATAAGAATAATCGAAAAAGGAAGAAACTAAAAAGGAAAACGCTGCAGTCGAAGAAGATATATTATAGAAGAAAAGAGAAAGCATTCTTTGAAGCGTCGTTTCCGGAGATGCAGGCGTCTGACAGACAGAAAAGGCTGCCTCGGGATTCAGTTTAATATCACGAGTTTCCTTTCACACTCGTCCAGTGGGACGTTCTCATGCGGAGAGTGAAAAACGAGTAATTCTTTTATCGCAATATCCTGGCGGAGCTGAGCGAGAAACGCGACGAAACGAGGGTTGCGGTGGCTAGAGGGTGGAAGCATAGAAAGATACGGGAAAAGGCCGGCTAAAAGGTAGATACGGTGGCTGGCAAGTTCGCCAACTTTAATACCTCAAGTTTTCTCGCACGTATCTCCTCCTTCGCTTCCTTCTCTACGTTTGCCTCGTTTTTATACTGCGTAGACAGCCACGTTGAATTGGAAATGTGTATATTACCGCGATATGCAGATTGCTGGATGTTTGTGAACGTTTTCGATGCTGTTTAGTGCATGGATGAAGTTTTATAAGATGAAATATCGATAGAGTTGTAAGTGTAGGTATAAAGGATAAGAATATCGTTCAAATTTGTATAGTTTCTCCGGTAATAGTTCGATAGTAATATTATTATGGGAAGAACTTTTCTTTCGTGCCGTAATATTTATAAAAATTTATAAAGGTTACGAAGATTGGTATTAATATTAAAATCACCATAGAATTAAACTAACAGAACATTCGGTCAAAAAATCGTCAAGAACTCTTGAACAAAAAGTTCTACTCACGATCAGAACCTACACCCCCGTTCATAGGTGTTAGGACAACCCCTGGTTTCATATTAGATGTGATAATTAATTTAGATTATGAAAGAAATGATCGATCGATTATAGTCTTGTAAAAATGCGTAGAAACTCTGTTGATAAAAGTTACAGAAGGAACTCCTGCAACGCGAGCAATTATTAATTATACTTGTTGACTGCCATAACGTACAGATTGCGCGCGAGATTCAGAGAAGTTTACCCAATATGAATCGAAACTTAGGAATAAACAGGAACGAATAAAATATAAAAGTTATATATGAATTTTTTATATATGTTAAAAATCTCTATCAATCTACGTGCAAGTTTCAAAATAGATAATAATTTCTAAACGTTTACGAACGTGTATATACACGTTATATTTATTCTCATCCAAACTGACATCAAACTCCTGGATCTAAGCCAAAGTCCAAGTTACACATCTTCTGATCGACGTCGATCCATCACAGTCACAGATCCAATAAAAACCCGCATATCCACCCCTCGTCGCCCCTTTTACGCCATACGACACGCATCAATAGCAGACGCAAGAACAACGCATTCGTCAGAAAGAAAACGAAAAAGAAACGAACAAACGAAGAAGACTAGACGGTAGGAAGAAAGAGATTGCTGGCAGGTTCGAAAGAGAGAAGCCGCGTGGAGAGGCAGGAGTTGGAAAGAAGCGAGGGCCCGCCGCTTCAAAGGACTATAAAAGGCTTAATCCTGGCGGCAGGAGTTATGTACGCTTAGAAGGGACGCAGATAGAATTGCGGTGGTTTATAGACGCCGTGCCCTCCGGTATATTGCAATGTGGTTAGCGTCCTCATCCTCCTTGTCCTCCTTCGTCCTCCGTAGCCGTGCCTCCTCCACCTCTTCCACCTCTTCTTCTCGTTCGTGGGGTGCGCCGACAATGTGACATGCAATATGGTAATCACCGTGGAACGCTCCGGGGCCCTATGTGGATGCTGGACGTCGTGGCGCGGCCTCTGAATAGACTTCCCGGGGCTCACGGGAAAGGAAGTACGACAGGCCAACGACATACGTCCCCTTCTTGGCCCCGCCGCCCCCCGTCTACGCTCCGTGGCACACGCGGCGTATGAATCACTCGCAATTTTTTCGTACCAGCGAATTGCTTTCCTTCGCTACTCGAAAGATACCAAGTTTTGGGTACACGGAAACATTTTGATATTTGCCTTGGTACAGATAAGCCTATGTACGTTGAGTGCCAGTTCTGACGAACCAGAGCAACATTTTTCATCTTCGTTTCGGGATATACAGTTGAACTAATTACTAAAATTGCGCAGCGAAAGCACTAAAGAATATATTATATTCGGTGCAAGGCAGCTATCATTATTTTTATTTGACAATCTAAGGGAAAGAGCGATTAATTAATTAAAAAATCGCGACTTCAGTGGAATCATAATGTAGGTTCTTATGAGTGTACGTATTTCGAGCATCAGATATTTCACAACACGCATAAACTGTAACCACAGCTTAAGGTTTCTTCTTTCATCCCCAACGCCGAATTATCACGTGGCATATATACACCACCTTTCTTAAATATTTTGACACTTTCAAATTATCGCAAATACATAAAATATAGGGTAAGCTAAAACTTTTTCGTTTTCGATATTTTCTCTTGCCGGATTTAAAGAACAGAATATTGTCTCATTCTATCGATATTATATTGTACTAAGGATTGATGATGTATCATAATATACCATCACAAGCTTGATCAAAGTTTGCAAAGCAAAGTTCAGGATTGAATTTTAAGGTGTTGAAGTTCAGGTGACTCAGTAACCTTGACTGACTATATATTTTATCTTCAAGGTCAGTGGTTATGCACTAAATCAGGGTTGTATTTAAACATATCCTACAAAACTTTTACGTCTATATTTCAACGAGTCAAATATATATTCAGTAAAAAATGAATATACAACAGCTAAGCGCATAGTATCAAAATAGGTATTAAGTATAATTTCACCGAATATTGAGGTTTATTGATATAACGAACGAATATACCTTATAATTTCCATATATACGAGTATTTTCAGACTTGTTTCAAACTTTTCCACTGTACCTAATCCTCATCCGCAGTGGCAATGAAATTTCAAAATGTTTCGTATAATACACACAACATATTCGTAAAAGGTGTCCGCAATTGTTCCAAGCCAATTGTTCCTTCAGCCTATATAAATGTCGTAATCGAGCGTGGCGGACAAAAGGGATGGCTAATACGAAATTTCTATTTGCCTCGGAAGTGGAAGCCAGCGAATGGTTAACGATGTATGTTTTCCACATTCCGATGAGAGAGAGTTCCGGCATGCGACGCATTGGTCAGCCTCCTTTGTGCGTTTTCGCACCGACGATATCGGTTGGCCGTCATCTATCCTTTTACAGTACAATCGCCGACGCCGCGCAAAAATTAAAAGGAAGTCTCTTAATTCGTGTACCACAATTTTTCATCGGTAGCGAGGACCGCCCGTAAAACGAACAATCGCGTATCCGGGATTCGAGCAACGCCACCGACCACGATAATGGGAAGGCGTTCCCGGAAAGCCCGCGGGAAGCAAGCACGCGACACCGGCCTCGAACAGACAACGCGTAAGTACTTACTTATACGCCATCCGCGTATGTACGTTCCTGGGTACACGTAGTGCGTGAATCACGGGACATTTGTAGCCGTCAGTGTGTTACGTTTCTCCGACAGTCGCGACCACGCTGATATCCAAGAATGCGAGTCTCTTGACTAATTTCGCTGGTATACTTAACGATGTATAATATCAGGTTGGCGCGTATGAAATACGCTTTCTTTAGAAAGTAAATTTAACGGACGAATAAGGACCATTGCCACGTTCGTAGGATTGTATTATTTTAAATTAAAATGAACAATGAAATATAGAAGTAACGTTTTACTATTACAATTCCACGCCATCTGGTTTATATCGCGTGTTGTATATATTTTACACACTCGTTATATGACCTCATCGACGACGGATAACAGCGTCGAATGTATTAAATGTTGTCCTATCATCGAGGTAGGTGCGTAAATATTGAATTTTACCGAGATCTATATTAAAAATATCTCGGTAGACATTAGGAATAATCAGAGTGTCCCTGCTATCTTTTTGTCAATTGTCAATTACGTTTGTCATATATTCATTATATTAAGATTATGAATAAGCGAAATGATACTCTGATTTCTTTGTATGACTTTAGGTTTAGATATGAGTTTAAATTCCACCTGGATAATATTGTAATGCATAATTATTATACGAGAAACTGTAATGAGTTTAGTCGAAGAATTTTTGAATCCTAGAAATGATCATTCTTACGGTTTTGAAATAATGAAACGTATAACTATTGCGACTAGCTGTGAAAGAAGTAGAATAAAGTTAGTCCATGACAAACAGATCGAAAATATAATAAATTAAATCAGTCTAGTAGATGGTTATAAATTCACAAAATAATTAATCATTGATATATATTTATCTTTCTACGGCAGATATTTTTTAAAGTTTCTTTTATCCGCCATTAGATGTCCTCCTCAAATTTGAAGGGAACACCGTACCCTATATAAACAAAACCAAGGATTTATCAAATACAAGCGTACTAAATCCAAGTGTAATTCATCGTTTATAAATTACCAGTTTATAAGGTATTAAAGACTCTTTATACCAGGTAATTGCAAAAAAGAAAGAACTCTAGATCTCCGTGACCGACGTGCAATTGTTCGCGTAGTGGAATATCACGCGGCGAATCATTTCTAAGATGTTGCTGGCGATGTCGCAATGGCGGATTTACCTCATCCGCCAGCACGACATTTAGATCGAAAGTCCATCGAATGATCTCGTCTCAGGATGATTAATTCGACTCATTACCAGTGAGTAATCACTATTATTATCCACGTGTTCTATGTAGCCCGGTTTTGTTCGCCCACGAACCTAGCTGGACCAGTACACGCAATAGTACGGAAAACGGTGTTTGCGAAATCGATCAGGAAGAACTAGCCTTTCACGGGAATCCGTCTGATAGACGAGACCTGATCAAACGCACGCGTGATTCTTAGAAGAAACATCGTTAACTGAAAAACTATTGGCGACGCAAACTAACGATGTTAAGTACAAGAAACTTGGTGTTTTGGCAAAATTTTTACTCTTCTCATGAAACACTCGAAGACAGGATAGAAATGATACATGAAGAAGAGACGAGGAAGGAAGATCGGCACAAAACAACTAACATTGTCAAATATAAATTTCTAAATTTTTAGGCATTTTTGTACGTGTTTTTCAAAATGTTCAAAGATAAAGTAAAAATGATGCGTAGAATAAAACACGAAGAAGGAAAAGATACCTTAAAAAGATATTCGTCGAGCAACAATCAAACATCGAAGAGAGAAACGATATGAAACAATATTGAAACGACTGTAAGCAATTTTATTATTATCAAAATATTTTCGTGAATTGGAAACGTAAAAGTCGATTAATCGCAGTATAACAACGTAAACGTCATTTTTAGATTTCTGTCATTTGCAATCATAGAACCAAATATACGAACATCCCTTTATCAAAGGAAAGATTAAATTTTGATAATTGGGATGTAAATAAATCAATAAAAAATTATTTCGTGCGCTTGGTTACTTAATAGCTTAATTAATATTACGATAAAATTATGAAGCAATATTACCAGATAAGCGATATATGTAAATGGAAAAGGAGAAAGCACAAAATAATTTCATCTACGTTTGTATCTACTTGTAGCAACATAATAACAAGATATAACGTTATAATAAAATATTTACGATGAATATAAACATTTCAATTCCTGTAATACACCTTAATACGTTATAAACTCCTAATGCCCGTCCAGTTTACTGTACACGAGCCGAGCACGATGACGATGGGAGGGTACATACACGCGTTTCTGAAGGATGATTCTGCGTTTCGTAATAGCCTTTCGAGACCTGTCACACTACGCCACGTGTACGGCTAAATTTATTTGCTTCTGTTCGTCGTATATTGTGCGGAAACAAATGATTGTCATTATAGGTGTAGAATTGCCTTATTGTCTTTGAGCATGAAAAAAAGATTCGACCGATGGGATTAATGGACTAGGAGTTGATCTCTGATCTTTCGTTTGTCGGATAGTCACTCTATTAGTTATACTATTCGTTTACGGCCTCCATTGTTCGAAATGATAGAAAGATATTCTTATTCGAGTAAGAGAATTTCTTTTCATAATGGGAATTTAAGCTTTCCATGTTCGAATACGTAGGTGTGGTTTCCCAGTATGTGATAAATCGCCTATCTGTACATTTTATAGTTACTTTTGTCAGCCAAATAAATTGTTTATTGTAAATACACAATTTCATTACATTTACTTTTGTGTTAGAGGCAGATGGATCATCGATGTTCGTTGTAATATTTCTGCAACGGGAAACTGGGCATAGTTCAGGCTATGAAAACAAGTTTCACTTCCATGAAATATATGTACAGGTTTTGTATGTAAATTAAGAATATTTTCATAAAAGGATAAAAAATTCATTATACACGAAAAGGCATATCAAATACTGCGATCGCGCATGTTGTAGAAAGTTTACGAAGCTTATTTTACAAAATTTTCTGTGTACCAATAAATAAGAAACTCCTACGTACTAATTATCGTATCTTGCTTCTACTAATCTTTCAATTAATTTTGAAAAGAATAGGATTCGATAAAGAGTCAACGATTAATTTTTACGAGTATTTTCCTATTATAAAAATGGACAGTCATTTAACGTATAAATAAAACAGCAACCAAAACCGCAAATCTACATATATTAACGAACAATTTT
Source organism: Bombus pyrosoma (assembly GCF_014825855.1). Classification (NCBI taxonomy): domain Eukaryota; kingdom Metazoa; phylum Arthropoda; class Insecta; order Hymenoptera; family Apidae; genus Bombus; species Bombus pyrosoma. Next base: position 15,892,483 of record NC_057776.1, read on the forward strand.
CAAATCCTGACTGCTTCGTAAATCATATCACCTTTCTGTACTCCTGTACGAAGCAACGATATGGTCTATTAGGCATACAGCGTAAACGAAAAGGCTTCTTGTCACTAGCTGTCAGCGATCGACGAAACTCGTCGAGTACCTCTGTCCCGGTAGAACACATGGAGCCAGAACACAAAAGTCCCGTTGCGGCCGCTGAGGAACGCGTAAGTCCTTTAAGCGTAGTTAGAATAACAGAGCGCAGGGGTCAGAAGCACTTAGAGGAGCGTGACTGGAGATGAATTTATAATGACCTCCTGACATGCAACAAGAAGCATCGCTTCCGCAGAAATTCACCAGAGATTATCCAACTCTCCGTTGCTCGAACGCAACAAGATCAAACGGCGGCCGGTTTGAAATCGTTCGTCCGATTCCTCCAGCTCGAACACGCTCGCGGAAGTACGTCTCACTCCCTCTCTCTCTCTCTCTCTAACGAAATAAACAAGAAAAAACAAGCAAGACAAAAAGAACATCCGAACGATCGAATCGCGCGAGCCATCCAACCGTTGCATCGTCGTCGACCACCATAACCGTGATCGAAGATGAATTTATAATGACCAACGAACGCGTAACGGTTGACCACGTGGACCTAGGCGGAGAGGAATAGCTCCCAAGGGAGGATGTATCGCGATGATCCCGAGAGACCGAGATCCTCTTTAGCAGAGAACAACTCTCCGCTAAAGTCAGTCTTTGCTCGCGAAGCTTTGTGGCTCCTATACACAAGATCAGATTCATACAAATGCAATCACGACGTAGAAGTCGCGGCAGATGAGACTTCGATGCGGCGTGGCGTATGCTCGCGAAACGACCGCGCTGACTGATCGTGCGCATTTTTCAGCGGCTCACGCGGTGCGAGATCCAATCGCGTATTAACGTCGACACGACCGGAACACCCGTGGTCCGATTCGCCGACGATGCACCGGCTGCTCGATTTACCCAAGCGCAGTCCCATCGGGGACGTGTGTGCATGCGAAAGGTCCGGGTGCACGCGATGAACGTGGATTGCACCGGCTACCGCGACTAGGTTGGGCTTTCTAGCTTTCTGGAAATTTCTTGTTTGCGACGGATTGATAATCTGTTCACGGCAGTCAGGGTTGACCGGAGTAGATAAAAAGGATTTAGATATTGTAATCTGCAGTGCGTGCACGTGATATATGTTACAATCTTATCAAAAGGAAATAACTGTAATTATTAATGTAATTAATTGCATAAATTGAAAAATGGAAGAAAGTTGATATTAGGGACACTATATTCGATGACTGATTAGAGCAATGGCGATCAACTAGACAAATTATTTAAAAAGATATTAAAATGCTCCTATTTTCAATTTGTAACGTCATTCGTGTAAAAAAATTGTCACATTAGATAATTCTGGCGCTTCCATCTCGATGAATAGCTTACGTTCAGATAAAATTCTAAAATTTCAAAACGTCTTTAAAAGCTGATGTTTAAATTTTTCAAAATGTGTCGTTCATTTATTTACCAAATCGATATACTTTGGCACGTTTCATTGGAACAAAAATTTGTTTCTTAAATCGAGGTTTTCCTTTCCACGTAAAAGCAAGGGGATTCGATTTTGAAGGGGCGTGTTCGAGCAAGGTCTCTCGCAGAGAACGCGTGCACTCTCGTATCTATATATATATATATATATAGATATATAATTGCAGCAGGACACGAAGGCGTGATGGATCGACCGAAACGTAGGAGCGTGTAATGTAGCGTGAGCCGCGGCCTTTTACATGTCAGTAACTTGGTCCGATGTTGGCGAGCTTGAAGAATGACTGCCGCCAAGGTATTGGTTTGTTTCTTCGAAATTTCGACAGCTGATTAATACGATCGCAAGTGTTTCTGAGGACGATTCTACCGTGCAAACGCCGGTTCAAATGATATTCGACACTTTGTTCGCGTATTCTAATAGCGTCGTTTATGGCCGGCTGTAACTTATCACGCCGTTTCGCTCTCTTCTTCGCGAAATGTGAAGGACTTCGATGCCATCGAATAAACACGGTCGCTTTGGTCCAACGAGAAAAGTAAGCAGAAGGACATCCTGGATGTTAAGAGTTGTGTTGGTTGGCGTGATGTCCAACTTCTCATAGGTCAGCTTATTTATAAACTAAAATAAATCTCTGTTTTATCCATAGGTTAGTTGTGAGAATGGAAAAAGTACTAACAAAACGGATAGACGCGAAACTTATTCGAAAATATTTATTATAGGAAACATTCCAAATGCAATCTATCAACATAAATTGTATCATGAAACATGTAATTAGGAGATAAAAGAACGTGGATATGTAATCAACAAATAAACTAAAGTTTAACAGAAATATATCATCGTCGTTGTCATATGCCTTGTGACTAAAAATATACCAAAAACATATTTCGAAAATATCTTTATATCAAACATACTTGCATCTCGATACCGATCATAAACCTCAACAACGATCTTCAATGATAAATGGTCAAGGAATTAACAATCATAATTGCATCGATCAATAATCTTTAATAATTTCGTTAAACCTCTCGACGAGATAAACGGAGAACTTTGGATGACTTTCACAATGCGCGTTAAAAAATCTTAGAAACCGAGCAGGGTGCTATCTGATGCACCGAAACAGCTCGATGAATGTTTAAACCATCGTCGATGCACCTTCAGCAGTTTCCTGATTTAAACAATGACTGGCTCTCTCCTTTATAGTCGACAGACTATCGGAGTCATCGGTAATCACGTTGTTCCCGTCTCTGCGCATTCAGAAGCTGATTAATCCTGACCGACGTCGGCGAGGAGAAACGACCGTTTCCACGATTAATCATCCATATTCGAATGTATTTTTCTACCGGTATAATTACGAAACTGAATGAACCAAACATCGCGTCGTTGCGTTAATAATACTATTTCACTATCTGAATGCAATCTAATCTTGCTCGTTTCGATAATGCACGGTGTTGATGATTTTTGACTGTGCGAAACAACGTACGAACGTGATCGTGTTTCTACTACTTGCTGTTATTTCCGTGGCATATTAATGATTATTCAAAATGCGATTAATATAATGCGATAAAATATATTTAAGAACAAGTGACATAGAATCTTCAACTAAATTTGATTTAGTGAAACACGATTAAAGTATTATCGTTTTATCAGCTAATTCTATATACAGTGCGAATTTTTCAAGTTGTTATTGGTGTTTGATTTTGTGAGATATAAGGCTTTTCGGTTAAATGAAAGGTATCGTTGAATTCGAGTATATACAGAGAATATGAAGTAACATAGAATTCGCGTTTAATCCAAGAATTTGCGATGCGTTTAATCGCTGAACATTTAGGTTAATTTAAATACTTCACCCTCATATCACCCTCTATATCAATTTGATAAATCGCTATAAATGTAAGAGGGCAATGTCTATATCCTGCGCGTTATTATTTGCGAACGACGTGAACAACTATCTACTCCAATATCCAGACACGTCATTCTTTCGTTTTCAATACGAGAATCTGCAAACTATCTACATTCTCTTTATATTTATTTTGTATCATACCGCTGATGAGTATCAAGGTCGATTGATATCAAGAAGAAAATTAAACTCAGAAAATGAGCAAGTCCTCGGTCTACTATCTTTTCCGAACACTCGTATAACGTCCAACAGCCAACATTCGATACAAAAACGTCCACAAACTCGGCCATTTAATTAACCTCGACCAGCACAAGATCAGGATCAAGAGCTTTCAAATTCAAAAGGCGAGAACCATCATATATCCGGCAGCTTAGTAAATCTATCCTGTGAGAGAACGATTTCGCGGGCGAAATTCAAGTTTCACATGGATACTCGCCCACTCGCCAGCTAAATCTGGCTCAGGTTAATGGCGGAGGGGGGGGGGAGGGGGGAATGAGCATCCTGACAACTGTTCGACAGAATAATCGTAATTTATCCGCGGAGTTACTTGCCGTCAGGATCTCTTTCAAACGGGCCAAGTCATGAAAATTCATAACCGCTTCCATCGTCATAATCCGACGCCACTCGACGAGATGTCACCGTTCATTTCGTAGTGCCGTCTGCTCGTTATCATCGGTCCTTTATTCGTGTCTGTCAGTGAGCCGACTCGAGCCATCGTTTCTGCTGAATCTACGAGCGGGACGAGCTTCGTAAAACGTCTTCGAGTTCCTTCTCATAGCTTTCGTGCTCCTCGTTTGAATTCGTACACGCGGACATCACGAGCATTCCGAGGCTGAGAAAGAAAGGAGAATGCTAGAAAACCGAGGAGCGTTTCGCCGTCCAAAGCAACAGTCGTCCGAGGGGTTAAAGGTTTAGTGGGCGCGTTTGCCGTCGATTCCAAGTGTATCATTGAGATTTGATCAAAGTGTGCCTCGTGGTTGTTGGTTGTAATGGATGTTGGGTAATTCTAGACTGCCTAATGAGTTGCTATGATTGCTTTATTTCGTTTGAACTGGGATATCTTGTTGATTGCCTGCGAGAGCGATCTTTCTTTCGCGACTCGGATCTGTGCGATTATGGTGCGTTGGATGATTTTGTAATGAATTTTGAACGAAGTACAGACAATCGCGAAAGCGTACATACTTGTAAGTAAGAAAAGTAAAAGTAAAATAAAAAGTAAAAGCAACTATTCTACAACCTTAAGGTTGTGTATACTTGCACGTATTATTGAAATTTTATCTTCTATATACGTAGATGCAATAAATTCGTCAAATATACGCTCAAGTCACATTAATACAAGATTTATGCCAAAAATATTACTGGATCTAATGTTTTGTTATAACATGTGAAGTTTAAGAAAAGCACGTAGATTTTTATAACCGACTGTACATCCTGTTACGTTTCTTTTGTTCAGCTGAAAGTACGAAGATTAACTTTTGTATTAAGCTTCACGCAACGACACGCGAAATGAATTAAGATTAATTCATATTCCTCAAACACTTTCCTCAAGAACTATTTGAAGAGGAGAGTGAATTCATAGAACACGGTTGATTCAAAGGAAGAAACTTTGCATTGAGAGTAACATGGTATTATGTCACTACGTCATTAGTGTTTGAATACGATCTAAACATAGAATTTAGTTTTATCCGAAAGGATACATTATTCGACAACTGAAGTTTCTAACGTAAATGACATCAATGTATCATAATGTAAGAACTACAGAAAGTATTGAAAATGTAATAAATTTCTCGCAACATGTATTGAGATAAAAGTTCATCGGTAATGAATAAAACATGCCAAGTCAAATGAACGTTATTTGTCGATTCGAAGATTCGTTGAAAACGCAAAAGTAAGTAAGTAGTAAGTAAATATATAACATTATCTCTAGCAACATCGAATTATGCAACAACATTTTCTGAAAGTCACGTTCCAGTCATTCGCCTGCTATAACGAAAAGAATAATTTACCAAGTTCTTCACTTTGTCGACAAAGCTATCATTTTTCCGCAACTTTCTTCTACTCTTATGCAAATCACGTCAGTTTTCCGTCCAACTGTTCGTCATATTCGAAATGATTCGCATAGAAGCGAATGTAAACGACGCTGGCCCGTAACTAATTTTCCACTTCGTTAGAAATCGTCCGATTTCTATGCGATCGTAAATGGTAATCACTGGTGAAGCAATTGGAAACAGCGCAACGTTGCTCGAGTAGCTACCTCGTTCCGAATGCCAGTGATTTCTATGGTATTACGCTTAATCGAAACAACCACAAAACCAAAGAAACGATTGTTATCGTTGTCGTGTCATAATCGTAGGCAATAAACGACATTTGATACTGAAATAGGAATATTTATTGAAATGGAGATTGGAATACGTAGAAATTGGAAACTCGATAGTGATATGTGACATTAGAGAGAATATATTGACGAATAGTAATCGTAGACAAATTATTTTGTTTCGTCGTGTTTGGTCGAAGACAAGTATTCGCATTATTTCTAACAATCAAACAAATACAAATTATTTAAATTGTAAGTAGGGAGTAAGTCGTTTTGATTACATTTGCTCTCATTTTCAAAGGATGGTCAGATCAAGTTATAAGAGCAATTTTGATCAAATTTTGACTGAATACTTTGTACACATTAAATGAGTCAAATATACATATTGATTTTCTATAAAAATTTTCGAAAAAATACTACATGACGTTTAATAGATTTGCCAAAACCTTACGTACATATAACGATTCGGTTTCTTTCGATGGATATGTCCTGCATCTAGTGTAGTCTAGTAGTTTGTTAGGAATTACTATCTAAAGTTTGATCGAACTTGCTTTCCTAGGTCCTGAGGAGGAATGTCAAGATAATAAATGATCGTAATTAAAGTGATTAGAATGAAAATAAGTTTCTGCATCTGATCATCAATCATCACTCTACATCAAAATCGTCTGCCTATCTTTTGTAATTATGAAAGCAAGCAATCCGAAACTCATCAATATAACAGATTTAATAATACATTCTAGTGTCAAGGGGCTGGAAATTCGGAGAATTTTGTCCAATTAACATTAATCTGAGAAGATACTTTTCTAGAATGGTACGTACAACCGAATTACTTGCCATCCACACTAAATCACGATCTCTTAGAAGGACGATGTTCCGGAAACTATGGTCAACACGTGTCGCGCATAACGTTCAACGAGATCCAAACGAATTGGAGACCCGAACCGTGAACATTAACAGTCCACTCCTTCCATCCGCATTCCTCGGCTAATTTTATTCTCTCGTAAGCGGCGTACGCCAGTGATACCGCCTCGAGAACCCTGAAATTCACGCTCAACTCGTTTCTTTTCTCACGTGGTCTGTTGCTTCAACGGTAGGAGTCCCCTTTTGCCACTCTCTGACGAGCGGTTTACTCGCCTCCATAAAATTTCTGCGATCGCGGAGAGGAAGGTTTCGCGAGCGGCGAGAGAGACCGCAACGACAATCGTTTCGAACCGGCTATTCTCACGCCGTGCACTGCGGAACTCTGTTCGCCGCCTGTGTACCGACTCTCTCGAGTGCCGACTAATGAACACAAAACATGTCAACAGCCGTGGGAAGTCGACGGAGCGGTTTCGGCCAGCGTTTGCGCTTTAATCGAGCAGCCTGATGAGGAGCGCTCAAGAGTCGGTGTATCGCAGGCAATACCACTTACGTGTTCCGCACGAATGTACAATACGTCGTACAACGTGTATACTGTATAGATTCGTTGGTTTTGGACATTGCTTCGAATATCGTATTTAAATTCTATTTCATCGAGTTTATGATATGTTCGCTATACACAAATTTTGTATGTTTCGTGTCAGAGTGATGATATTCTTCATAGTTTGCTAGGAGTGTCTTTTATTTCAGGAGGATACATCACTATACATTTTAACGAAAGAAACAAATTTTTTAATTTTGTATTTAGTTAGTATTATATCGCTACCGTAATATTACAAATCTGAGGAATATAACGGTTCCTTTAATTTACATACTTCGATTAATATCAACATTGTCGGTCAACCGATGACTCTTTTGGAGTTATTGTAAAATCTAATGCTGGTCACCGGTAACGTCAGTTAAATCCAACATGTTAACGTATCGTCAAATATTTTCTTCTCTTTTGGTGAACTGTACTAATTGCAGATTTTAACAGATTTCTGGCGAACAAGATTTCTGGAAGATTTATCAGATTTCTCGTAAACAAGGAATATTTTCAAATATAATGACGTTAATAAAGGCACAGGATAAGCACATGTCAGACAAAAGTTGCAAATATGTAGAGATGTTCTTAAATTATTGGAAAATTTAGATTTTATAAATACAAAATAATAATAAATACGAGGAGAGTACAATATGAAGAATACTATTCGCAATTAATAGAAAGAGATATTGGAAAAGATGTATCTAAAATGTTCACGACACAGATCATATGAGTATAATAATCTTCCTTTACATAAAATACTTCAAACAATTTATACATACAACAGAATCCATTAGTTGTTAAAAATTTGATATTATTTTTTAATCGTTTTCCATTTGGGAAAAGACAAGAGTACAGAACCGTTTCTTCACTTTAATTGTCGCTTGGTACTTCGAAGATTAGAATTATCTATATACAGTGGTCTATTCATAGCGCAACCCGCAGCCAACCTCACAGTATATTCACCTCCTGGTTTATTTGCCGATATAATTGCCATCGAGGCGCGCCATTCTCCACACCTGGTGAAGTGGCCCATACCTTTGATAGTCCGTGGTTGGACCTCACACACCAAGCCTTCGACCCACACGAATTTAGCGTACGATCCACGGAAGCATGCAAAGAATTACTATACAGGGCGTTTAGTCTCACCTTTTCCTCTCTCGGTATTCCCGAAAATTTGTGGTTCGTTTTGACAAATATCTTAAATTGCGAGCGAGCATGGAAACTAATTAATTTCTATCAACTGCAAGAAAGAGATATACAACAATTTAAACAAAGAAAAAGTAAGAGAATATTATATAAACGAAAACTTTGCTGCAGGTGCTGTACTTGATATCAAACGTCGATACGTTTCATTTGAAATAAACACAGAAAACAAGAGCATAGAATAACGCATCGTTTCAATAAATTTCTTACTTTTATCTTAACAATAAGTTAGAGGAAACAATGTTATTTTATGTTCAAATCAAAAAAAAAAAAATATAACAAGTACAAGATATAAAATAGAATAAAAAATGATTTCATTCGATAACTAAATAATGAATTAATTCGTTATAAGTAAAATCATTCTCTCGTTCAAATAAACTCACTCGTAACTATTTCAAAATAACATCTTGCTAAACAACATGACAAACCGTTTAAATAAACATTCCTCAAATATTCCAATTCAATAATACTCAAACCTGTTCGACGTATCTAATAGCAGAACGTTTTTTTTCAAATTATAAAATATCTTTCAAAAAGCGCCATTAAAACTATGAATACTAATAAAGGAGAATATTCCATTATATGACTATAATTTTCAATAATAATCAATTATAACCGTCGATAAGTAATTGCTGTCATAAAAGAATATTTCAATATTCTATTACAAAATATCATCATTTTCCAAGCGTACCGCGAGATTAAGCATGGAAAAGCTAACCATAAACGTGTTATTCAAATCGTACGACACGATATACCGCAAGGATCTAGGATCTAGAATGCGCAACCGCACAAATGTCGCAACGATTCCACGCAGCCAGCGCGCATATTCACACGTCGTAAATCCAAAGAATAGTAGCCCGCGCATATCCCAAGTGCAACCGGTCATCTGGAAGTTCGTAAGTCACTTCAATCAGCTAGTATCGCCGGACATATCGCGAAGCCAGCTTCGTTAAGCACAATGCATACGAATGCAAGAAATATCAACCACTGTAGCCCACCTAGTGCTCAGTCATGCGATAAATTTCAAGCCGTGGCAAACGTAAAAGCGAACCGAGAAATACTACTGCAAAAGGAATCGCCTGACAGAGAATGCCCGCTTCTAAGCAGCAGCCTTTAAAAGTTTATGGCCGATCTTTTATATCTTTTAAGCAAAAAATAAGTTATTCTTCCAAAGAAAATTATACGAAAAGAATAATATTCTTGCTCGTTAGAATAGAATAGATATCTTCTCGTTTACTAATAGTAATTCCTATGAATTACCATCTACGTATCTCCCATTTTCCTCATGGTATGTTGAAGCATCTTTTTAAAAATTGATGGATTTTTTATGATTCTATGAAATAACAAAGCGCTCAAGTTACAATTATATTTTAAAATGAAAATTGGATTATTTGCAGTAAAAAGAAGCTGATGTTGAAAATTCTCCGTTTCCAGAACGTTTTTTTCCTACGTTAAGGATCGCTATTTTTTAAATATTATTTGATCAAAGCAAGTTTCAAGTTGACAGGGTCACCATACACAAGAATACAATATATCCCCTTCAAACTTTTCATCTGCAAAAGACGAAAGAACAGACCAATTGCTCAAGATAAACACCAACAGCAGATGAACGCTTGTTGTTAGCACCCAACAAATTTCTGCCAGTACCCACAGTCTCAGAAATATATAAATCCCGGTAGAAAATCGACGCCCCACATTCCGCTAATAGCTTATCGAAAACCATTGATATTTCAGAATTTCATGGCAACGAATAAGAAAGAGAAGCAAGAAAAAAGGAAATAAAAACAGAAATTCTCAGAGGCTCTAGCCACTATATTCCTGTTCGTTCTCTTAACTAAGCTACCGGTCTCGCGAGCAGATATAGACATTAAACGTAAGTATAGGCATTGGAAATAAGTCGTCGTGCGCGCACAGCACTCACAGGAAGATTATAGAGTCGCGCGCGCAATAAAATAGCTTCGCACATGGACACGCACCAGGTTCTACGTATGCGCGGTAAAGGCTTCCGGGTCATCGGTCGACGAGGACAAGACGAACCTCCGTAGAGAGGTCCTCGAGGAAAAGTAATGCCTCTTGTACGAGAGCGTCGAGCTTACGAGAGTCAAGGAAATGTAATAAGCAACTGGCAGACGTACCTATGTACGTTACTGTTCATCATTCTGGATGGTGAACAATGATGTTTCACTTCTTCCATCAGACGAGGACAATTTGTCCGGCAAAGGATCCCATCTTCCTTGTTCTTGGAACGGGAACGTTCATACGCGCGTTCGTTTCTTCTTGTGGGAAACGAGTTGGGGAAACCACTGATGTTTTGCGAATTCGCGTGAAATTATGAAGATCAGAGGCAAATTATGGAATAAGAAGATGGTAATGATTTTTTTTCTGATAATAGCAATGGTTTGTTTCTATTGTGAGCGAAGGTAGTAGTAGATGTTTTGTGAAATTGTAGCTGGTCAATGAGAATAATCGAGGGAATTAGCTGGGCAATGAGTCGAAGAAGAGATTCGTGTTTTGCGAATTTTGATGGAATTAGTAATTAGTAATTCTGTAGAAGATGAAAAGATATTACTTTGAACAATCAAGTTTCTGTAGAATTCTGTGTAAATCGTACGAGTGGGCAATTTTCTTATATTGCAAATTTCTTTGCATTTAAACCCTTCAAGTACGGAGGATTTTATATTTCGCTAGTGAAAAATGAGAAGCATAATCAATGCGTGATTTAATAAAACAATCGCTCAAGTCATAGTTCATCCGATTTTCATAAAATTCTGCAACAGTGTTGAAGGTTACGTACAAATCCAATTCTATTACGAACAGAAACATATACGCTACTACTCAAACACATCCGAATGCTTATTTTTGAGAAGATACACGTAACCTGATTACAGACCCAGAGACAAAAATATCGACGATGATTTTATTTGTTACGATCATTACACAAACTGATCCTCAAGACTTGATTCTCTCGTTAGCTGAAATGACATACTGATACTGAAAATAGATACATTCGCTTCGAAATAATATGACTTACCCTCAAAGTTACAATTTTTACGATTATGAAATGACATAAATATCCTCAAATACTAAAATAAATTTTGATAAAACAACATTTGCCACGTCAAGTCCTCCCATTTTTTAGCTTACGATTAATTTGACATCTAAGCGACTCGGATAAAAGTGACAAAAAAAAGTTACAATCTTTGGAAATAAATTAGCTTCAATTTCATCAAGCTTCGTATCAACAAGCACGTAAAGGAGTCGAATGACGTGACTAAATTCCTCGTAACGATAAACCGCGGAAGGCCAGTGTTGGTTAAACGGCGGCTACCTATGCAATAATCGTCCCCCTAATTGCATCCGTTGGCGCGGCTTCTCGTCGAGTTTCCCCGAACGGTGGATACCGGCGATTTCTGTATCGCGAGCCGTAAAGCATGATCCTGGCCGACGATAACCGACCATAGTATTCAATAATCTTGGAGGCGCGGGCCGTTGGTCGGCTGACCGATGATCGCGGCCCAGGCCAAGATTAAAGCAGACAGTGATTTTACGTCTCTATGAAGCGCCGATAAATCCGCATCGGGGAGGCAAGCAGACGAGGGTGCTTTAGCCAACAACGAAACACTCGCGAACCAACCGAAAGAAAAAGGCGAACAAGAGGAAAAGGAGGAGGAGGGGCAGAATGAAGAAGAAGAAGAAGAAGAAGAAGAAGAGGACGAAGAAGAAGCTTCATTCAACCTCCTCGAGGCTCGATTATCCCCTGCAATCGAGATGACCCGTGGTGCCTCGACGACGACCGTAACGATCAACCTGGATACGCTTCCTGCAACCTCGGTAGGTGGAAAGTTCACGGCCAGAGATAACTGATTGCTTTTGCCTCGCGGATGGGACCTAACGGGACGAACAATCTGCCTTAGACCCGGCAGGGTGAAGCTGTTTTCACAAAAAAAAAAAAAGATAAAACAGGAAAAAAGAAAGAAAGATGGGCCTGTGCATGCTTGCGTGGTAGATAGGCGTTCACAAAGAGGAGGATTCGGGGGAAACGAGCGGTCCGCAGCCTGGTATCGGGTTGCAGCGTGAAAATTGGAAGATCCGCGTCACGCGTGCCGGCGGTAAGCGTTGACAAGCGGTAATTTCCTGGTATTAGCTTGGTACCTACGAGCTGTCGAAAAGTCGTGAACAACAGCCGCTGGGGATTTATGCATCTTTCCAGGCGAAAGAATTGTAATTTTTGGTTTCGAATGTGGAGGGTGTTCGTGAGGACCAGATGATAATAACGAGTCGGTGGCAGAAAATTTTTGAGAAGGACGAAGAAACTTGGACCAGCGTATTAGAGTTTCCAACAACTGGTTTGTAAATTTGGAGTATGACGATCGGAATCGTACGAAGTTTGCAATTTTTTATTGATATGCAATTGTATCGCTGTTGCAAACGGAAGAATTAGTCTTATGCTGATCGTCGCGATTATTAGATGATATTCATCATATATTTAGATATTCTAGTTTCTCATAATTGAAAGACGAAATAAAATTAAAATGCAATAACTACATAAAGAGTTCGTGATAAAATTAAAATAAATTAAGATGGTCACTACATCAAAAACAATAATTAAATCAGTCGTACGGCAGACACTGACATTGGTCAAGTCTCTCAGTTTAAAGATAAAAAAGATAATGACGTTATGAACATTTTTTTCTATATGATTTATGTTATCTCCTTATGATAAATGAATTTGTGGAAATGTCATCCGTTTCTTGAGAGATTGAACATTAATCGTATGCCGGAGTAATGAAATTGCAAAGCGTACAAGTAGAATTGATTAATTTGATTTCTGAGAAACTCAAATATCCATGCTCTTTCAAATAACCTTTATATTTATCATTTTAGATATTTATCTAAATAACATCTGTTAGAAGTAACATTTAACATGTTGAATAAACGAAGCAGACACAACATGGGATTTTAGTGAGATTAGTGCAAGCCGACGATAAACGATGTTGATACGTCAATCCGTTTACCGAAATCAACAATGGTTGTTGCAGTAACCAATTCCTGATCCTCCTTTCTCTATCGAGATCTATCGATGTCGATACACCGAGATACCCCGGTAACCAAACGAGCATCGTGTATCGCGATAAACTCGTTCGAGCCATTGCAAAGCAGGAATAACAGGGTTTCGCGATCGGCTTTCCGAACCCGACCATCCGCCACGTCCAAGTTGCATTGCAACTACGAAAATTTGCTTACAATATTAATTGTAATACGTGTAACTTTCGTTTAACGATAAGTATGTTCAACGATAAATGTAAAATCGAGTCATTAAAATACTGTTTTAATTATTTCTGAATTATTAACCATTCGAATTTCAAATTCTATAAATATTTTTCTCCTTATTGCTTCAATATAACTAAAGAGATATTATAGACTTTGTAGATTTTTGAAAAAGAATTGGTCAAAAAATATATTTTCACTGCGTCTTCGAGATAAGATTTTCACAGTCAACATTGAATCATCAACGTCAATATTTGCCTGACTGGGAAATAATATTTCAAATACAAAATTCCAAGTACACGTAAATTCCCAACAAGAAACACGGCACATGTACGACTGTCTAAATTTCTCAGAACTTTCGTTTCCACACAGACTTCAAAGATACAACGAATAATACGAAACAGATAAATTTTTGTAATATTATTAATGTCGGAAGTTATTATATGATTTTAGAGGAATCATCAAAATTTGACGCTATAATCTTCTCTGATATATAACTACTATAATTTCTTTGAAACATGTACATAGATTCATAGAATCCGAAGAATGAAAGGTACATTGTTAGTCTTAAGAAACCATTCTCTTTCATCCACGATCTTTTTCATCTTGTCGAACTTACAGGTGGTTGAGAAATTGCCTAGTAGTGTAACAGAAAGGCGTACCAAGAAATTGTTTTCTTTAAAATAAAAAAAGGAGCAATTGATTCGTTGGCTCAGTTTTTAATCGGTAGATGTAGACGAACGACTTATAATTGCGACCATCTCAGTCAGTAATCAACATAAGCGTGTCGTCTCCTTAATTCTGTTCAACTAAACTCGACCACTATTTCATTCCGCCTTTTTTTATTTTGTCGTATAAAATTTATCCCTTTACTTTGTATTTAATTTAATCGAAATACGTCAACGTAGATACGCCATTAGTTACAAAAATATAAAAACACTTTCAAATTATGAATACCTTTGGAAAATAGCTTATCGAGTATGGAATCAATTGGGGCAAAATATCGAACGTTGCTCAGACTACAAAGCATACAAATTCATCACACAAGACCATCCTATTACCAACCATTAGTATAAATCAACAGCTTGCATCTCTTCCTCTATCCAACCTTCCAACCACAAACAACAAGTACTAACATCCTCTTACAGATAATATCGGAGATATTCAGTGATTTAATCGAGTGGCGAGTAATTTAGAAACTTGTATAGATACTAGCCATGTGTAGATGCTAAACCTTCGCCGCTCACTACTAACAAATCAAATCTGTAACTCAACTGTATCGATTCCGGACACTTTCAACGCACTAAAACATTTTATAGTAAGTGACTATTATGGTAAGCTCGTAAAAGCCTTTTTACGTACAAGCACAGTTTCTTTTCTTTTCTTGTTAGCCGCCTTATCGTTCTCGTATCATCCGAGCGGAGTGCAGAATTTCGTAAATATTTTGTGGCACACGGTAATTTTTCTCGGAAACAACGAACCGCGTTGGTGTTTGTCTATTTATCTTCGACTGTTTGCACGCCCGCATGCTGCAACGATGCAACACACTCGTCACGGCCACACAAGCGCGCGAGTTCACGCTCGTGTTTGTACCGAGAGCACGGAGCGGAGGCCAGGCAACGGCATTACGACGAAGGTGTATTGCAACACCCAGGTGTTTTGCAACGCGCGGCTCGATAGTCGATACGCCGTTCGCGCTCTTATCGGGGTGTCTAAAACCGCATATAGAAGCGCATTCAGGGGCCGTGTAAACACGCGCGAGCGTCCTCGAGATTCCGACTCCGGACTGCGTAAAAACCGGCCAGTCTCAGCACATACGATAGCCCTCTGTGTAAGCACATGGTATTCTGTAACATTCTTCGCCTAGTCACCCCGTTCCTGCTACATCACAGCGATTTCTTCTTGCTGAGACATTGCTCGCTACTTTTTTTCTTCGACAATTCATTCAGCGTTAACGTGAGAGTGGAATGAGACTGAGAAATGAATGGCAACAGAAATTTTTTATGCCGATTGATAAACGAGATATTTCCGCGAATTCATATTTTTATTAACAGAACCGAAGAATAGAATTTAAGTACGGATTTATAAAGAGCGTTTTAGTTTGGATATTTTATACGTCCCTGTATATTATGTGCCGTTTTCACGTTTTTGTACATTTGGATTTCCCCTAAATATATACATATTCACAGCCTGGTGGTTATCAGTAAGAAGAAGGTTTTATTTTCTCTGTTTATATATAAATATTTTACTATGTAGATATATAATGTAATATGGTATAGCAGTGTGCAATTAGGTCAAGGCACAGCTCCTTTCAGATTGTAATTAGAAAAACGTGCTAGAGAAGAAAAGTGAATTCTAAAGTCGTCAGAACCACGCTTTTTCACGTATGTTCACAGTAAAACGTATGCATCATACAATTGTATAATTTTTCAGACAGAGAAGTATATAGTATAGAAGTATTATATATATATATATAAGTAATACTTCTCTGTCTGAATATAAGTAATAATAATATATATATATGTCGGAGATGAAGGAACACCGGAGCCTTCCTTTGGAACTTTGGGAAAATCCCGTAATATTGTAATTTAGATTCTACCGTAGCCGTAATTAAACAATTGTCATTCAACCCGAGTGTACTTATTTGGGATCCGTGACAATGAGCTTGGGATCGAGGCGACAACCAGTCGCCAACGTAGCCGCGGTCAAGGGATGAACGTTTGTTTAACAAAGACCCTGTTCTCCGGGTAAGATGGTCGCCAGATGCCGATGCGTTTCCGCAGTGCATGTTCAGCTAGCCTGAGGACCCGTTGTAAATCTTAAGATTTAGTTAATTACAAGTCCTTCAAACAGAAAACAGTCTTTGTCCCAACTACGGGAAGATAGGGGAAACCTACTTTCTCTCGAACGACGCTCCTCATTAGCAACTTTTCCCTCAAGGACGGCTAGCATTCTTTTCTAACCATCGACGTGGAAATTGACCAATTAACAGCAACGTCAATTTCCCTCACCCTCTGAACGAAGGCATAGCTCCACGAATCCGATGACCTCATGTCCTTGGGCACACCCCGCCATAGTTTTCCTCGGTGGCACCATCGCGACGAAGATTCATTCCTGTTTGCGACTTTACTAACGAACAGAGTACCGTCTTCACGATCCGGACTTAGATTTTGGGAGAGCATACATCTACGATCCCGTTGACCGCGGATTCGTCATCGGACCTGGGGTCATTGTCACTAACTTCGCGAGCGCACAACCACCGTGATAAACCACCAAGATTGTAACACCTTCATGGCAGCAATAAACTTCACCTGTGTCGTACCGCATCAATGGCTAACCCCCGTGAAGATTCATTAGACGCCCACGACCCTAACCCCAGCGCTTCTCCGACATATATATATATATATTAGTGTACATTCTGTGTATTCTACTTTTACATGTATCTTATATTTTGTTTAGCGTTTTGACACAAAAAAGCGTTTTGATTTCGTAACAAAGTATCGGTCTACGATTGTATCACAGAAAAGATCATAAAACTGACAATTATCTTACTTAAGCGATAATCTTTTTCAAAATTTAACATTCAAGAACAACTGTGCTGTGTGAACATAATGATACCATCAATGATGCGTCGAAAGCATAAATAAAGTTAATTCGTTTGGAGAAATATCCCGAAGCAACAGGCAAATAAATAAATATCAAATATTTTTCGCGAGATTTAAATGACAATTTCTTTCAATATTTAACACTCAAGAATAAATCTGCTGTATTTACTTACTGATACTACCAAGTGTGCATCGAAAACAGAAGTGAATCTAATTTATTTGAAGAGACATCTGCTATATTAAACAAAAGTCGAATGCTTTACTTATACGGCGATTTCTTTCAAATTTCACAATCGAGAATAACTATGCTCTATACTATATCTAGTTACACATTCGCGCCATCGACTATTCATCAAAAATACAAATGCTGAATTGCTTCGTTTAGTTGAACATTACTATCTTGCGTGAATAACTGTAAGTTACAGGTATACAATAAACGTGTATAAGCAAAAGGAATGCGTGGGCCCTAGCAGAAATAAATGTTGTAGCGCGATGTGTCGCTCGTTGTTAACCTATCATGCAGTTAAGTTGAGAAATTAATACCAGGCACCGTTGAAGGATGATTGACGTGCGCCGCAATTCCTCCTGAACGTACGATAATGTAATGCAACACCGTGCAAACAAGATAGGGTACCATTAGCTAGGAGAAACATTACAAACAATTGCAACATCCCTCCGATACAGAATTCACCCGACAGCCGCGCTATTATTTGACTAAAACGCAAACGTTCCATCGGGGAACCGTAAATGCAATCACGTTTTTGCTGTTTCATAGACATTTACCTGGTTTGCCAACACCGCGTACATCGAACTGGCGGAGATGAAAATTCGTTTAACAACGAAATCGTGTACAGAATGGAGTAACGATCCAGCCAGTGAACGTGTACTGTTCGTTTAAGTAACAGAATGTACCGTGTTTACTTTATTAAAAATTCCCGTCTAACACGACCAATCTACTTTTCCCCTACTCTTTTCACAAATTTAAGAATTACGTTATTACGTAATAATATAATAATAATAATAACTTTAGACATTCTCTTCCGAACATTCGCTTACGATCAGTCAAAAAAGTCTACGTACATTCGACTTGTCACGGAATCCTGTACATTTAAATATCAGTATGGAATGATTTATATTAACGTACTTTAAGAATGAATTCACAAAATATAAAACATTTAAATCACAGGAATCTTCGAACGAAGTTACAGCAGAGATTACAAAATATTTGAGTCTATCAATGTCTAATAAGATGTTACATATAATGTTAAATCCAGGTCTCTTATAATTTCATGGTGATATAACAGGCTTACGTACACTTTTGTGAAATTTTATTTTATACTTCTTTTACTTCTTCTTTCAAGTATGTATAATAAATTGCGTTAATCTTTAAATATATATCTAATTTCAAGTAGCCCTGCTGCGCTCCTTAAATATGTGTACGTCAATCTCACTGTCGTTTCAATGACATAAAATTGAAATATAAAAATGTACATATTAATGAGAATTCTTCCACTTTATTTGCGAGATTAGGAAACTTTTTAGCAGTGGAGAAAATACGATTGAGTTGCAAATATTTCAAAGAATGTAACAGGATTAATACAAAATTTGATATTAAAATATTAACTAGGTCTAACGTTTTTGTTATATTCCAAATTTAAGGAGTGTATAGTAGGCTTTTGCGACTGACTGTATATCCAAACTTCTATCCTGTCTACCTACATCCTCCAACACAATAAAATTCCATGGCGTTAATCGAGACGATCTAGCCGCGATCAAGAAACGTTATTCATCCACCAAGCTGCACCTAACGAGGCGCCGGTGTCGCGAATATTTCAACGAAAGAATCGCGGATTAACCTTTGCCAACCGATAAATTGAATCCCCATTAATAGCTATAGAAGCGACCATGATATATTCAACTAATAGACGGGTCAGAATCTCTCGGCGAGCCAGATACGATCTTATGCTAGAAACGCGTGTAACTTCCTTCTTTCTTCTCCGTTCTATTATCTTGATTTCCCTTCGTCGAGCGATCACCTCTTCACGAATAGAGCCATTACAAGATGCTTAATAGATAGGCCAAACACGCAGAATAAATTCAGGAAGCTGACCGAAGAGCGAGAACACCTCCATAGAAGGGATTCGATGCGTTACTTCACGAGCTTGAAGGTCTGTGAATTATTCAATTTTTAATATCTTTTTTAAAAAGTTTATTGTGTTTTGATTGATATATATTTCTACTGTGTATTTGGTAAGATTCAGAAAGAATTATATATGAATTTTTCTTACATAATGAAGTGATGAATTGAGCAAATGGTGTTCCTAGCTAGGTGTTCCAAAAGCTACTTGAAATAATATGCAAATATAAATAGCAAAAGAATGTGAACGAAATAAATATTCATCACATTATTCAATGAAATTCTAACCTTACGTAAACGCACTGCCTTGTAATTATTCTTCGATTTCACTGCAAACTTTCCAAATGATTCAATCTTTTGCTTCTGAAGAAATTTCTGACAAAATATTTTACTTATATGAAATATTGAGTCTATAATTAATTAATAATATACTTAATTATAAATAATTCTGTCTAAACTACATGTAAACACAAAATATCCAATACACTATTTGTCCAATGTTATCCAATGAATTTCGTTATATTATCTGACTCTAATTTAAAAAAAGAAGAATCCTTCCATTCTGGTATTATCAATACGACACACTGCAATATATTAAATTAAATTATTATAAATTAAAAATAAATATACCTTAACCTAAGTACATAGCTCTACTCCCAATATGTCATAATTCATTAGTTTATTATCTTGTTACATACCAAGACGCGTTTAACCGGACCTTCCACAGAATTATCATAATACCTGTTTTCTATATTCGTTCTTGCGATTTCCAGAACCAATTAACTTTACGATGAATAATGTCAAATAAATAACTAACCAGGGCGGGCAACATCATTGCAAGCTATTATGGCGCGTTGGATGCGCGCGCATGTTTGTCCATGCTCGCTATATAGCTTGCTAGCACCGTTACCAGTGCACCGCGATTTATGCGCATAATTACGCCACGTTAATGGTTTAGATTACACCACTTATTGCGCGATTAATAACGCCGTCGCGTTAGCGCGCCGCGGGCTGTGATTTTGCTTGGCCGTCTCGAACATCCCCGGTTTTTCTTCGCGGCGCCACTGAAAAATCTATGATGAATTTTTGAGAAAACAAATGATGTTTGGAGGTTAGAAGTTTACAGGTTACTTCTATAAAATAGATTTGAAAATTTTAACAATGGATATTTTTTAAGGGATATGTACAGAATTATAGATATTATTCGTAGATACGATTCCAGTTAAGATTTGTGAATATCCTAGCCGAAAAATTCATTCTATGTTATATTTTATGTTTTTATGTTATTAACGATTCTTATATTTATCGAGCAACAGTCTGGGAGTTCTTTAGGACTAGTTCTTAGGACCCACTTTCGAAAACGGTAATTTTTCAATGTGACCGCAAAAATGTAACACTATGGAAATAAGACATATAGAATTTGATAAAACGACGCTTTATCGGAAAATAAAAATATGTTTAAATACTTTACGTAGCTACTTTATAATGATTATTAATTTTAATTTATAGGTGACCGTGTAAAGTCATTCTTGCATATTCGTAATTAAAGGAACGTACATTAAATACAAAATTCTTGAAAGTTCTGACTAATGATCTCTTTCATACGAATATATCTCTTAATGTAGGTAGGCTCTTCACTATCTTAACGTTTAAGATATGGAGCTGTTAGGAAGCCTTTAGTGATGAATCCACTAGCAGGCAGCTGGCAAAACGCACCGTCCCGTCTCCTGTCTTTTCTTTATTTCGTTCCATAATGTATTTTGAACATTTCCGTTGTCTGTATAGTACGACGTTGACTTACTCGGCTCGTAATTACAGCTATTCTTATTTCGCGATCCTTATGTTATCCTGACCTACATATCCTCCACGAAAGTACTTACTACTTAAGTTACGATATATTCTATCGCTGCTTTTCTCTAGACGTTAGAGTACTTAAAATTTTTGACACGCCCTAAATTTATTTCTTCGAATTTATCAGCCGAATTATCTCTGTAAATATCTAGCCTTATATGAATCACATAGGTTCTCATAAAAATCCTAAAAATAAGTCAAAATCTTCTAATTGTCTTCGTTTGTCAAGTTATTGACAATCCAAAACTAAATCACCAAAGAATTAATCTCTATTCCCAAGAACAAATCGTCCCTTGCCCCATCGCCACCTTCGATCATAACGCAACAAGACTAACTATCTTCAGTGAGCAACATTGTAGTGGTGCGATGAGGGTTGGACAGCGCCCTTTAAAGGCAGCGCTCTTTCTTGCGCAGAAATTTATCGTCGGTTAGCTGGTCAGGTGCAGAAACGACGCGGCGCCGTGCTCGGTTCAGGGCGTAGGTAGCTTCCTCAGCCTCGGACACACGTTCACGGTACTCCGTATATACAGTCTGTTGAAAACAAAACTGTCTCCCTCCCTCGCGATCTTTTCCTCTCTGCTGCATCCTCTTCCTGCCTATTTCACTGTGCTGCCTTCTCCCTTTTTCTCACTGGTTCCCGGCCATCTGCAGTTGCTACACGTGTGCATTATACGCGTGATGCACCGCGAGAAGGTGGAGAGAAAGGGAGAACAGGATCGTATCTCATCTGCTTCCCTTCTGGCCCTCTTCTCCGTTCCATAGATATCGCTCTCATACATTTTCATTCGGTCTTAGCGCTCGTGGGAGGAAGAGAAACGATCGAAACAAGACGAACACAGAGACAGAGCAAAGGGAGGAAGAACACAAAAGTTCTGTCCAAGAACGGAGGACGAAGAGAAGAGAACCAAAGTGGAGTCAGGGGGATGAGAACAGCTCAGCGAGAACGTCTCTACGAGTTTCTCCTAATAAGGGGCTCGTCTTATCGCCGCCACTAATCGACCTGGCCTTACTGGGACACGAAATAGACTCTCCGAAACCTGGTCGCCGCTTTTCCCCGCCGTACAATTTGTTATTTGCCTGGAAACGGATGGTCGTGGGTATCGTGTCGCGGCTGTGATCGGGGACGAATCGTGCCGTAAGGCTTGAATGGGATACTGCCCACTTGGTTCCATGTAGAAGGACAATGACGAGGTGTGTGGTAGAAAGTGACTATGGCAGATTGCCCAGAGAAATTGGCTGGTAAGTTGGTTGTAGTGTTAGCAAGTTTGAGATTGGGGGATACGAGTGAGAAAGTTCGAGAATGTAGCGATGAAAGTTGGGGGATTAGGTCGGTAAGTGTTACGATAAGCGGCTATGATAGCAGAGGTTTAGAGAATGCGTAAGGGAAAGTATACAGGAACCGCTGTATATTGGGAAAATGGATAAATTAATTTAAATTTATGTATAATATTATAGTAATATTTAATAGTTTGAGGAAAAGTACGAGAACTATTATCAGTGTTTTCTAACGTAGTAATGTATTAATTGTTAATATTATCAATATCGTCTATTCGAGAGGTTTAAAGAATGCAGAAGCAAACATGGAAAACTTTATAAGCTAGCTATTCAGTATCATCAATTTTCTTAATTTCATGATAATTTTAATCCCTCTGAATGAGCTACTTTAATAATTCTCGTTTTTTTCTAAGAACATATACAACGAGCATATACAAGTTATAGATTGTAGACTTCTGTTTTCTTCACAGTTTTCTAATTTTGCAAGTCACAAGCAAACCACTAATGTCTATTCTCCAACAAGCTGAATTGACGAAGATAAGATCAATTTCTAGGATGATCTTCTGACATGTAATTATTAAAATATTACTTCTAGAACTTGCTTTGTTGTTATTGTGCAAAGGAATTTATTAGTTTAGAAACTCGTGTAATTTCACTAATAGTATCAATTTCTAGATCTATAAATAAATGAAAAACACATATTCATACTCTGAACATGTTTTATACAACATGTAAGTATTTACTTACACTTGTCGCACTTATTAATCGTAGCATGCAATGCACTATTACCAAGGTCTCTTTACGCAGCAATCTACGTACTCATAGTTAGGTCTATCAACTCGCATGAAGCATATCTACAAACACTTCAGAAACTGGCGACACATATTCGAAAAAAAATGAAGACGACACTGAAACGACCAAGTAGAAATAAAGGAAACTCAAAAAGCAATCAGAAGAAGGTACAACGATATAACGTTGAAGTAAGTCTCAGTGCACATCAATAGTACGCTGCTCATTGCAGCCACGTAGGCTTGTTATAACTGATTTATGTTTAATATAATTGCGCCAATATTCTGAGAACTTGTCAGCTATACCAAAAAGTGTCGAGTGATGAATGATGCTCGACGTTGCCCGCTACACACAGCCCCCTACCAGCAAGAAGACGATGAAGACTAACCGAGAGAAGCATATTGAGAAAAGTAGTTAGAGAAGAACAGAGAAAAGTGAGAGAGGGCTCAAGAGGATCACAAGACCCGTTGAGGCAGAGTTTCAAGATTCTCGCGTCAATGTTACATCGCATGACGTCGAAGACTTCACGACGTTGATGGTCGAATAGTTCGTCAACAGAGAGAAGATAGCAACTTCTGACCTAAGCTATATGGTAGGCTGGCTCGTGCACAACTAGCTAGGCGTAATCGTAATAAATCACGAGCGACGATAGTCGGTCAGCTTTTCTGCAAACATTCTTATCAGAACGGTTGCTTGTACGAGCAGCCATCTAGAGGAACGAGCAGTTCGGCAGCGTCGCGACTGTCTGTCGACATTAAAAGCCAGTCTTGAACGGGCCCGACGAGTCCGTCCAGCGCGCGTCAACGATGATAAATTGCTGGCCTAGCACGAACTTCTGTGTGATGTAGATCACACAGAGCATCGGCGCCCCGGCGCCACTCTCGTTTCTACAACCCCAGGATCTTGCCTCGAGTGGGAAATTCAAGAACCATCGCGTAATGCCCCGTTTCTTTCACTCGTTTCGCGTACCGGTTCCACGAGATACGAATCTCGTGCTGCGATCGTGAATCGTTAGCGTTTCCACGAAACCATCGAATAAATTGTCACGGTGAAACCGAGCCGCTGCCTGACTTGATCTATCGCTCGTAGAAACTTTTCCAGTGGCTACGTGTGGTACGTTGAGTAGGTTTTTCTCGCGCCACAATTGACAACACACGCGTCGCCTAGCCTCTACTCTCGCTAGACCTCCTGCATTCATGGCGTGTTAAATTCAACTTTATGATCGTCTATGCGTCACTTCTCGCGCGGTTGGCTAAGCTTTTCTTCGTGTAAACAAACGTGATGCAAGGGTTCGAGAGTCGAGCAGGCCTCAACAAAGACTACTTTCCTGAACCTCGCGTGTGTCGGTCTCGGTGCAACTCGCAGCGATGACATCAGGGGTCACGCGGCTACTTGACCCGCGGCTGTTTTCCATAATATGGTCAATTAGCGCATGTCGGGCCAGTGTCGAGTGGACATTCTGTCTTTTGTACGGGTTTCTATGGGAATGAATTTATCACGGAATTGTGCGGTTCTTAATTTGTTCTTTATTGGGTCGTGTTTGCTAGTATACGTACGTTAATCATTCTGATAGTTTATTACAAGGAGATTATTATTGCTAAGAATAAATTGCATACAGCCTTTGTTTCTGATATTTATTGATATTTATGAGCTATTTAAAAAACAAACAGAACGGTATTTCCTGAAAATTTCGTATCTTTTGCATCATAATGCGTGACTAGTGTTTAGTTTCTGAGAAATAAAGAAAATGTACATGTTCGTAATCAGCGTATCCATCATATGTGTCACCAACCGTGTATCTAATGACTGATACACCATCGATTCTCATGAAAATATTTCTGAGCTGAAAGAAAGATCTTTACGAGCAAAGGAGTTTGCATGTGTACAAATTTTCAGCAACCTCGCCTAATTAAGTATGGATGTTTTAACTTGAACGAAGTTGAACAGCTCGGCTCCCGTGTCACTCATACAATTAATGTCTCTTTTGACTTCAAACGAGTATATGATTTATAACGATATCTCGTAAGCAAAATGTTGAATATTCGTTTGTTTCTTTTCAATGCAAATTTGACATTTCAGCATAAGAAGATTTTCAATTTATGTCGAATTGTTTTACAAGCATTGCATACTTCGTATGCAATTGGCATCCATGTACAAATTGCAATATGGAAATACCTGTATGTATTTTCTTCATAACCAGCTCGTAGGCGTATGTCGATAAGGCTAGAAAATGTCCTTTTTCAACTCATATTTATACATTAAGATAAGCTATATTTTAACTCTGTCGCAATTCTCGAATTTTCATATTCCAATCTTGTTACACAATAAAAAAGCCCTACGATATTCGAAACACATATCCGGACAAAAATATAGCCGTTTGTGCATACTCGTATCCATCTCCGCAACCACAACCCATATCGTGAAGAATTTGAACGCGAACGTGAATGTATTGTAATGTTACAAATTAAATCATGATATCATATAAACATGGCGTCACGTAAAGTATGATAAGACATTAACAAAAATCTTAATCGCATTATTTAATACCGTAACATGTATAAAATTTGTTCGAAAGAAATAAAGATGTAGAGAATATGGAAAAATATATATTGCAAAGAGAAAAGCACTCGTTTATATATTATAAAAGATCACACAAATTCTCAGAAATACTCGGCTGAAAATTTTCCAAATTTCTATAAAAAATAACGATTTGGACATTTTGACCACTTCGCTAATTCCAATATTCAACCCAAAAAGATACAATTCTTAGAATAATTTCAAATCTCTGTAAAATTTTGAAAATGTTCAACCACCTACGACGAATTTAATTAACACTATAGAGGATACAACGCGCGGTGGCGGGAAATTATCAATAACTTATCAACCAAAACGACTAAACGTTCAATTTAGCATCAACAACACGGAGAAAGCAACGCGTACAATATACTGAAAGGCTTAGCAAGTGATCAGCGGATCGGCTAATGAGTGATTAACATTTCAACGTTAACGAACCACTCGTTACACGGTCAGCTGGTTCAGCTCATTATTCGACGAAATTATCAAACTCCTGATGGCCAATATCAAAACAGACTACATGCACGATCAGCGGTACGTGGACGTGACGTTTACAACGTTTAAAATCGTGAAACGAGTTATCCCTCTTCGTATACGTTCGCTATGTTAATGAGCCTCTCGTTAAGAAACAAGAAAGCGCTGGAATGCGCGCGATAACTGACATTTACGAAACAACCATACGAAACGAAAATCGATACGCTGTGGCATTAACGAGCCATTAATATGTCATCATTAACGACGTGTTAGAAACTACATGAATAGGCGCAACCCTTGTCCCGATTAAGAATAAACCAGAGATTGACTTTCCCTGCAGCGACACGATTTCGACGTGGTATTCTCCTTATCTACGTCAACGTCGTGTCTTGTTCAAGATTTCTTAGCGCTAGCCGGATGTGGGTGTTTGTTCGTGGTATTAATGAAGCTTGTAACATGGCATGGCTGGTTAGGAGTGAACGTTGAATCTTCTGTTAACCCTGTCACGGATCTCTTGTCGTTTTTGACTCAAGTGTTAATAAATTCTCATGAAGAGATTGTTGGTGGTATACTTTGACGTGTAAATTGATTCTGTGCCTTTCACAATGATATTTAAATTTTATTTATGGTTTGATCATGAAGTAATTTCAAACCAAGTGACAGATAAAGTTTCTTTGATATTGTTATAGGACAGTAACCTATTTGAAAGCGGTATACGCTTAATGTTTTGTTATTTCAAGTTTATAATAAATCTTCGCCTTTCTTAAGATTCCATACGAGATTCAAGATAACAAGAAATGCGAGTTGCGTTAAAACAACTTTTCTGCATGACACAGTAAAATTAAATGTAATATAATACAAGCTTCTTTTATAGATATTTCAATCATTTGACGTTTACAATCGCGACATATAAAGGCACAGTTATACCATCATCTTAAATATTTTTGCTTAATAATTTTGCTTATTTTACATCTCCACAATTCATAATTAAGGTTATAATAAATATATTACATTTCATCACTAGTTATTTCTTCTGATAAAAAGATTTTACTCGTAAGTAAAGGAAAATTTTTACGATAAAGAGTTAAAATTTGGAAATTGATTTACTTCGTTGATAAACTTAAAAAATTCTATTAATTTTCAAACTTTCTTCCTATGACTCGTCAGAAAGTTACTTCAAAATCCATTTTCTCTCCGTAAATCGCTACTCAAATCCTAATCGAATTTCGATGTTCAATTTCTAAAAATTCGTTCCGTATTCCAATATTCAATTGCCTAACACATTGCCTGCCCTTCTCTCTACAAGTTTCGATGTCCAAGCAAAGTAGCAACGTTGTACACATTATGCGAGAGCGTGTATTCCCCTTTGCCACCCAGGCGAACGATTCCGTTTCAATGGTTACGTAACTACGCGTAGAGGAGACGTTTTCGTTCGAGTCAGCCAGAGAATTCGATGTTCGACCGATAATTACATGCAAAGAAGCTCGCGCGCTGGCTACCTCGCGGAGACACTTCGGCACGTAGCGTAGACGGGGCGGTAATGCGTATGGACAATTTGACATTTGCAAATAGGGCATCGCTTGTATTCAGTGGTCGTATCGGCGAGCAGCCAGCGTACGTGCAAATTACTCTGCCGCGTAGGCGGAACAACGGGTTGATGCAACGTGAAGCACGAAAGTAAAGTCGCTGTTGCGGCCGTGGAGTCGGAATGAAAACGCTTTGATTGCTCGATTCTCGCTCGAAGCCGGCCACGAATAGATACAAACAACTTTTATACGATTAGTACAAACAGTGTAGATTGGGATATTAGCTTTAACCATGAGTTTTTCTTTTTTACTTGTTATTAAGCAGATGATACGGAAGAATATTTTTCTGATTTTTTGACCTATTATGACAATGACAAACAATAAATTTATTTCACGGATGAATTATTCTACTTGCATACAAAACTTCGTCTAATTTTTTCAATTTCTATATTATCCGACTTTTCTTATCGCATATGTACGTAGCATTTTCTAAAGTCAGTTTTTCACACGAAGTTGGACAGACAGATGTCCGACATCGACGAAATATTTCGCCAATACCTGCGCGTTTCTGTAGAACACGGGCAAGATTGGTAGCGAAAGCCTGTCCTGCGGGGCTTATCGAAAGTTATTTATGTCGCATACGGTAGCTACTCCGCGTGCACGCGGCAGACTGCACGCGTGCACGTGCTACCGAAAATTCCGTCAACACCCACGCACGGCCCAAGAGCACCTGGCCGACGCGATAAAAACACCGAGGAAAGAGAGAGTAGTCGGATCTTGATAAACTCGCAGACATCGCGAATCCGCTGATAAATCTGTGGCAACAACTTCGCGAATTTTAGTTGCCTTATTTCATTTTGGTGTTTCCATCTGTTTAATGTTTCTATCTGCGAAGGAATTTCGGACAAACATAGAGTAATTGAAGAAAGTGAAAGTTTTAGAATACGAGTCAAACCGATCAACTGTATCGGGACTAATAGAAATAAAAATGAGAAAAATTAATCAAACATTGCTTAAATATTCTGAATAAAATCAAGAAATTTTTAGAAAATTAAGCTTTCTTTCAATTTGTAGAAATGAATTTGTTCAATGATTTGTAAATGTGGTTCTATATTGTAAAGCGAAGATTTTGTTTTCCTGCGGAAACCTACTGGGACTGGGACATTTATTGGAATGAGTAAATTAGTGCTGAATTAACTAAACTCCTATACAGTGAATCCATTCATCTGAACTCCTATTATTCATCTCGACTCCTATTATTTGAACGAGAAGTCACAGGTAGGGGATACAATTGGTTAACTCCTATTATATGAACTACAGTTGTATGAATTGTTTATCCCCTGATGGGTTCAGATAAATGAAATTCTACTGTAAATAGAAATCAAACATTTCCCTTCTATTGGAACTAATATATTTATCGATTTCATACATATGTATTATGTACATAATACTATTGGAAGATGATAAAAGGAAGACGAGATTGTAAAAATAATTCAGAGGCGAATGAATTAAATGCATAAAAATTTTAAATAAGATTTGAAAAGTATATGATACGATATGTAATTCAACATGTACTAAATTTCTTTTGTCAGATCAGTACTTAAAATTGAAGCTCGAATATAATAATAACGAGGCAGTTTTATATAGAAATTACATTATAAAGTACAATAACTCTATTAGGGGACGATTAAGAGATTCTTTGCCTCTCAAAGCACGATAAAAAGATTACAATAACTGAAAAAATCTAATAAGAGACTTTCAAATCTTACTTCCATTGTTAATAAAAAACCCCGGTAAAAAATCCCATCTGTGTCATAAGTACATGATTATTTTTTTATTACATATACGTTATTTGATTATCCAGAATCAATTCAAGATAAGACTTCAGATCCGAGGTCCTAGACAAACTACGTACACCTAGATCCTATCTAACGCAACGGCCTACCCTTCCAACCCACATTTTTCCGCAACTCTATCAGCCAAAAAATTACCATTTTCACGGACCATCTCTCCTAGCAGCCTTTTACTGAGAATCAATCATCCTTCGTCTATTTAAGAAGATTCGACGGAAAACACGCACGGCGAGGAATTTCATCGAGTCGTAAGCTTGAGAATGTATCGGCGGATCGTCAAGGTCGACAATGGCAAAGGGCAGGGTGCACGATTCCCAATGAATCCACGATGCGTTGAATCGCATATTTACGGGACACTGTCACTGGACAGTTTCGTTTTATGACGAGTATCTCGCCATGCTGTATCTTCCTGGAAGAAACGTGAAAGAGGAAAAGAAAAAGCAGATGGAAAAGAAAGAGGTGACGGAGCAAAGAGGGCTCGAAGCTCGCGGGTAATGGAACACGTCGGTGTTGGCTATCTAGCCGCACCCGCCACTAAATCACGAGATATTACCGGCATTGTGCTCACAATCAGTCGTAATACCCACCACCGACACGATACGACCCCGTGTCAGAATATACCACGATCGTCTGGCTTGGTTACCGTCGATTTCCGATTATTATTCGTGGCGGACGATCATCGGTGCTCTGGCACGACGGTTAGCAATTGCACGCCAGCCTCGTTCGGCCATTCGTAAATCCGTACCGGTTTTCGCGAAACGAGACGAGAAACGCGCCGCGAGAAACGGATAAACAAGTCGAGAGGATGCGTTTGCGCCGGGTCGAAGAAAAGTAAAGGAAGATGAGATTCGATTGGAAAATAAAAAGCCTGCCTTGGAATGCGTTCGTTGTTCCAAGACCAGTTCTCCAATAAGCAAGTGAGCGGCTGTTCGACGTTTTGACGTATGTACGCATTTTTTGAGACACGTTTTACTAAATGCGAAGAAGTTTCTTTTATTAGGATACGTTCCGTGAATGTTTGTGTCTGGGGGCAAGGGATAGCTCTTGAACTGGTTTTGGTAGTTATATTAATGATTCGTTTCACGAACTTCGTTCCGTTCAAAAAGCAGATTGCAAGGTAATAAGTTGGTCACTTGCGCTTCAGGGCACAAGGCGGGTCTTTGAGCCGATGTTGGTGGCTATGTTAATGATTCCGTTGAGAAACTTTATTTTAATTACGAAACGAATTATAAGACATTTGCATTGATTTGAAAGGTTTCTGTCGCCAGGTTATCATGTACGCTTACAATTTCATTTGGAGACAATTGGAGATAATTGAACTGTGTGTTTCAATCATCGAAATATTGGTTATAGAAAGAAGATACAATATCGCCACGAGGATTATGCGTTGCTGAAAATTCACAATCCAAACGAAAACCAACCAAGAATGATCCCTCTGCAACTCTAAGTAAAATATACTGAATTTATTACGCTTATTATTACTGTAATTTCTTACAACAGCGCGACCACGCGATATATTATTAAAATAAAAAGGTAATTTGTTTATCACGATATTAAGCGTTCCATTCACATTGCTTCGACATAGCCAGAAATATCGGCATAAATGAGCAATTTTCTTTGAAAAGACTTGGAACGTCAGCATATTTTCTCTGTAGAAAATTCGTGTGTACGATTGCATCGTGACGACGATGAAGTGCGCCATAAAATGGTAACGAGGATCAGTATCGTGATAATTAAGCAAAAGGTCGAAAGTGAGAGTGAAAAGTTTTACGAGCGAGGTGGTGACGCAGATACGCATTTATCGGACGGCAAGTACGAAGTTCGTCGCAATGAAATTCATGGAATTCAGGAGGTCACGCCCAAAAAGTCTACGAGTGCCGCGCGTTTGGGTATTCTGATGATAGCAGGGCGCAGCAGCTGCGCTGATAACGTCGTATGATAAATAGACGCATTCGCCGCACGTGACTGGTTGCTAATAAATTCGATGACGCTTTCCGTGTGCCATCGTGCAAGGACCGTTCTAAATACAAAAATGAGAAAGACAAAGACCGGCGGAGATAAAAATAGAAATGTTGGAAAACATTGAATTTTCGTGCAATTTAACCTCGTCACTCAAATATAATGGATTGATAATTTAGCTGATCGATACTAAAATCTTTTAGAGGAATAAGTGAAAGTTATGATATATTAATTTTTTTTCTATAATTATGATCCTATGCGATGCAGAAGATTCTAGCATAGCAAGAGTGCATAGTATTTAAATTTATTCTCAGATTTGATATCAAAATTTATTCAATGCGATAAGTAAGCAACATAATTTCCACTATAGTATACATATTAATTAAACGTTAAGTCATTAATTAAGTTGATAGGCGATCTTTTTCAACCTAAAAGTAAGAAGCTAATGTCAGACGTAATTCTCATTTTTATCGGAATCCTATAATTCTGAATTGAGTTTTTGAATCTTTAATTTTCAATTAAAATTCTCGAATTCCCCGAATGAAATAATGTGTGCTATTTTTTTCGAAAAATTGTAATTGTATATATATG
This sequence comes from Bombus pyrosoma, assembly GCF_014825855.1. NCBI lineage: Eukaryota > Metazoa > Arthropoda > Insecta > Hymenoptera > Apidae > Bombus > Bombus pyrosoma. Next base: position 15,924,774 of record NC_057776.1, read on the forward strand.
GGTGTGTATAATATTAAATAGACAATAGTGAGTGCATTTAATATAAAAGTGGATTGAGTTATTAATGGTCAGACCACCTGTATAATAGCTTGCGTTACAAAGAATTTGGTATATGGTATTTTCTATGATACGAGAATTGCATGGAAAGGTGGTACTCACCGATTGTACCAAACAGACTCTTTATCTTCGTCTACGTTGCGCTAACAGTGATAACTGTTATCAGGAGGCCGCGCGGTTGACAGCAGCCAGACAGGAAAAGAGAAAACATGTGCACGTATAGGATGTTTCGTCAACATGAGTCAAATTTTTTATGATATATTACCGAGCAGTTTTACTCTAGAAAATAATGAAGAAAAAAGAACAAATAATTTTTCAAAAGATTTTCCTCTCTCAACGAAAGCTTCCTAAATCCTTTATTAAACCTCACATATATATTTCTGGGATGTTCTCAAAAATATAAAAACATTTCCATATTACCTTACATAATGTTCTAAATTCGGTATACTTAATAATATACCTTACATCGCTAACAATTGAGTAACTCGGTGGAAAAAATAATACAACATTTTTGTCCATAAATGAGACAAGTACAGGAAGTGACACGTAAAATCCGTATCAATCTAGAGAATTTTGTGATTTTTATTACGAAAACCTTCGTGAGTACACGTGAAACTTGGAATATAATTCTCGCTAAATTGCAGAATCTAATTTCTATTTTTGCTACAAGTGTTATTTTTCTCCTGAAACCTCTACTTATAATGTCTAAGCTTATTTTCTCCTTATAATGTTTCAAGCTTATTTATATCCTTACACGTACTATCCTTATTTACGAGCTTCAAACAAAAACGCAAGAAAGCAAAAACAAGTCGATCAAGACTTTAAAATGAACGCGAATATATTATTATAGTACCATGCGATTACCTTGACACGATTAAATATTCATAAGCAGATTGGTACCAGTTATTCACCGAGTTATTCGTCGGATTAATTGCACGTATTATAAAACAACGTAAAAGTGTACTAGTGTGAAAGGTGTACTAGTATATTCGCCAATGTTATTAGGAACGGCACGCTTTTCCGGCGGCCGCTTAATAAAAACTCGCCTTATTAACTGTACCTCTGGCACTCGCGAGCGGATCTTACAGTCTAGACTCGCGAGACGAGGCAAGGCGAGGCGAGGCGAAGCAAATTTATTGTGCTCGGACTTATATTGTCCCGCAAGAACAAAGAGGCAACACGGACAAAGAGGATCGTACTACGAGGAGAGAGGAAAAGAGCTCGAGAAGATGGAGACAAAGGAGGAATTTATTATTATAGCAGTGGACGTATCATCGGTGCCATGAAGAAATTAGACAAGAGCTCCGAGCTGCATCCGAATAGAATCGGTTTATTTCCCAGAAGGACCATTTTTTGTTGAAACGATTTGTAACGGGACATCGATTATGTCCTTTCTCTTCGAAAATGCGAATATTAATCCTATACATCTCTGGAATCATTTTTTCATTTTTATAATATTAGAAAGCTTTATGCTGAAATACGAGATTTGTATCGTCTAAATTTTATGTCATAGTTGCTTTTAGCTCATTACAAGATTTTTCGTTGTTTGAGACGAAAACAAGATTAGTCACGACGATTGCGTTAACCCAAAATTCTAATTGAATATTTTTTCAGTCAATTTATATTATTGCATTCTGCTGTGTAATTCTCATTACTATTTCTTCTTTCATCTGGACCTTATATAAAATTTAAAGAAATTGCAATACTGGAAATTGCAATAAATTCTGGTAATGTTATTTTATAATTTCCTTCTCTTTTTCTAATTTGTATAGTTGATCGCATTGCGATGTGTGTACATCATCGTTTCAAATCATTTTGTTTATGCTTCTCAATAACGTTACATTCGTGCAACTTTTACACATTATTTCACTGCTTCGTGCTTAATAATTTAACGTAATTAAAGCAACTAAATTAATAGCGAAGACACCCAAGGTGCCTCGTAGATTTTGTTCGTGACATCATTAGATGTGAAATTGTTATTCTTCGACTTATTGAATTATAAAATCAGACATTTAGCAGTGTAGTATTACACTAATATTTTGACGCAGTTTTTAGCTTCTATTAAAAACTTGTCATTTTCGTACACTATAAAGACATAGATAGCACCCGCAAAAAACGAAACTTCTGAGATAACATTTTCGTTAAAATTTCCTGGAAAAAATTGAAGAAAGTCATTAGAAAAAGTTTCTTGCTTGAAGTTCGACGATCGTTAATTTGCAATGTATTTCGTTCGAGTACGTTGCCTGGCTAATAGAAATAAAATTCTCTTCTTGAGGAGAGTAAACTAATACCAGTTGCACAAGTCGATCGCTCGTTACGACCGCAACGAAATCCTGTTGCACGCTATTCAGACGAATAATTACGACACATCGCGCGACCTTAATTCCATTATAATTGGAGTACGCAAAGTCTGCGGTTGCTCGCTCTAGCTCGCGAGTGCGAACGACCTCGAGCTCGTCGCTGACGCCACAGCGTCTATCCAGCTGTGTCGCGACTATGGTCGAAGACAACAATACCGACTGTGAGTCAGAATTGACGACAATGAACAATAAAAATTCATCGTTAAAGCTATTATGTGCTTATACGTTTGATAAAGTGTCTTTACTATTTTATAATTGAAATATTTCAAACTGGTTATTGTTACAACTTTACTTATCATTAATACAAAAATATCTCAAATTTTTACCTTTTTATTGGCTACTGAAATGAAATATTTTTGATAAATAAAATATAAATTCATTTTTAACGTCTTTGATAATCGAGGCTGTGGTAGAAGATTCGATCAGTTTTTAAGGTTGGACATTTTTAAGAATAATATAGAAATTAATCTTTGTCACTTTTGGTATTTAAGAACATGGTTGTAAACTACCTATCTACTTGAAATAGAAAATAGAAAATAGAAAATAGAAAATAGTTAAGGATCAATTATGATATTCCCAAAAGTCATTTAACAAACAAAGAAGGCTCAAATCCACCGTGTGAATCATCTAACAGCCATTGAATCCTTTTCATCAGCCTCGACCTATTAATTAGTCCAATGCAAATTTCTAAATATACTATATGTATATATTTCTACAAGATGAGCATCATTCGCAACCACAATGCAAACATTGCACTGTCCTCTAAATAATCGCTAACCAAGACACCTAATCGCAATCTAACAAACGAAAGCTATCGAAATTATTTAGATATAATTAATAATTGACCATCGTCAAAGATAAATCGTTTTTATTAAAGGGGTTGATGCCTTTGTTTCAATTTCTCAACCAAATAAAATTAGCGCCGCTCAGCGACCGATAGAGAACGGAATAGGATAATAACCTGGCGTATCCTCATTCGGTGGATTTATAGGCACGATCTCAGATTCGAAATAATTGATAGAAGGAAACCGCAATGAAACGAAACGGAATGGAATATCGGACGTTGGCCGTTCTACGAAGGAAGGGAGAGTATACATGGGCTACTCGATTAGTTGCCGCCTTGCTCAATGCGCTGGCCACGATTTACGATTCGAACACGTCAGCCAGACCATTATAAACCGCTCAAATACCGATATTCGTCGGTTGCATGGTCGAAACGAACGATAATTGCCGGTCAAACTTGTGATTACGCTACTACGTTGTTAATGAGTTTGTCATTTCCATGCGCATCGACTTCCGTTCGACGATATGTCTTGGATATAGATTATGTCCAATGTAGTTAGTGAGAGACGTACAACGTTGTCTTAAAATTGGACAGGTGTTGCAGTTTATATACGTATTTCGCGAGTCGAATCAGTAATTTGAAAGATATAAGGGGAGAGAGGAAGCTCGAGACATCGATTAGGATCATAAGATGTCAATTCAGGATTGTTTCTTCATTCGTAGTGTCTACTACATTCAAACAAATTATATGTAGCATATGTAGAATATATATGGCAAGTAGATTTGAAAAATTCCAACACAAATTTGATATTAATGAGTTTTGCAATTTGATCGATTCACAAATGACTTTTGCAGTTTGAGATTTAAACTCTTGTGTAATAGATAATGACATATAATAGGTATCGCTGATTAACCCCTTGTCTTATAATATCGAGTCACACTCACGATACAGATTAGATACGATTCCAATTCAGCGAAGGCAGATCTCGTTTGTAGTGGAATTTAACTCGAACTCTGACTTGAGAATTCTTCAAACTGGAAATTACATAATTAAAATTATGTAAAGTTTGTCCGTATTTTGTACCAAATACGACGTAGCAACAATGAAAATCTAATTTTTAGTACTTTTGTAACTTGCTAATTGAATAATCGATAAGCGTATCTTTTTCCGATAAAATTGATCCCAATTTTTAGTACAGTAATATATCTTCTGTTCAAAATTATCTTAAAAAAAGAAAAGAAAAAGAAACGAGTCTATCGTTAACGTAACTATTAATAAAAAAAACAATGTTTCTAAATGTTAAACAACGTTTAAAAAAGATTCAATTCCACGATTAAAATGCCAATGAAAAATATTGCGAGGCAAGAGATTAGAATTTCAATTTGCAATCTCGCTATGTAAATATATCTCTTCCAATAAGTATACGTATCACCGATTTCCTGTGCCACGTTTCCGGTGTCGTTGCACGACGAATTCCCGCCTCGAGTTACCGAAAGTATCCTCTTCTCGACTCGCGATACTCGAGTTCGTGTTCCCGCGCGAAATCGGCAGCTGCGAGCGCAGGATGTGATCGACGAGTACACATATTCGTATCGAGATTCAAGTATGTACCGACAAAGATAGCAGCGGTAATGGTTATCGCTACGGTGTCACTGAGATTACTGGGAATCGGAGAAATTACAGAGCACGCGGTGGAGAAATTTCACGTACTGGGAATTGTTATGGCAATTGATTCGAAGAAAAGACAGCAGCAAAGAGGTAACCATTGACAAGATTGTTATATAAACGTGGATAGTACTTTCCTTTCTCTCTTTTTCTTGTTTAATGTGAATGATACCAACGTATCGGAGGTATGTAGATATTGGTACCAAACGGTATGATTATTTGGAAAATGCAGTACTGAAAGGTGTTATATGATCATTTATACCGTATAATTTCACGTGCAACTTCAAGATGGCAATGCAAATGTGAAGATGATGTACCTGATGAAATTATTCCCAAGATATCAGAAGAGATAAAAGAATACGAAGTCATTTCTTCAAAATGCATCATGTTTATCATAAACCCTGAAATGGCGGTACGACACGGAAAGGGTAGAATCTACATATAAGAAGACTTTGTAATTACCTGGATAGAAGCGACAAGAAAAGGTGTACGAAGTTAAACCTGTATGTGCTGATATATGCATATATCACGAATTTCATCGCGTTTCACGTAATATTGGAAAATGATCACCTTAACATTAGGAAAAGATGTGACTACATATCTATCCTGTGGAATATCTTGACACATTCCTGCAGAAAATTTAACAGATTTTCTTAAAGATAAATTAACGAATATATAATCATATTTTGATGTCTATATTGATTTTGCCAAAAACGTTTATACGTTTTCACGACCGGTAAATAAAAAAAAAAAAAAAGAAAACTAAACCCGCATCTTGGTAGTTTTGGTGTTAAAGCGAAACAAAATGTTCAGTTCCATGGAAATATTTTCTGGTAAAATACAGCAAAAATATAATAATTCTCAGTCAACAACAGTCGACTTAACAATTTACATGTTACGAGAATGTCTCTAGTAGGAAACAAGTGTTCTCCACGGGCGACCCTTTTCACGTATGACTGTTCCCTCAACTTCTGCCGCTGCGTGGTGCATTTTACGCTCGAGACTAAATAATTCCGCAATTGTACAGAACAGGAAAAACACGCGCCGTGTTGGAACAACAAATCCTCGTCGACTGCACCTGCGTTCCCGCCGCGTCGCTTTTCATAAACTTCGATTCTCTTTCGTAAACGCCATTGCGTTACCATATACACATCGCTGAAACTAAGTGCATTCTCTATTTACAAATACCTAGATACAATATTTAGGTCTGCCACGGCCCCACAAATATTATTATTCTTTGCGAAAAATGATGTTTTATTTTCATATTTCGTATTAATTATAATTTACTTCTCCGTGCGACAATTCTAACGTAGATTGATTATCGTTTAGCCCCGGAAAATTTGTAATATATGTTAAAAATAATATTCGCAGGTACATTAGCAAGGAATTCCGAAATATTTTAAGCAACTAAATTGTTAAGTACATATTTAAACTGTCACGTATCATCTACGCGAGGAAGATATTGTTGATGTAATTTGAAACTTTAATTATACAGCACGAGACTGGAAAGTTAACATAATGCTGCTATCGAATATCGTACACGAAGCTCATGTAGCTCAAACTTTTCTACGTATATAAAGGATTGCATAAAAATTTTACCCAGACTACATCGTTAGTTTTCACTTCTACATTAACTTGTTTTATGAAAATTTTGAACAAATGTTCCCAAAAAATCCCTTCGAACCGACAATGCCTGTACGAAAAACATGAACTGCGAATAAAAGTAAAGAGATTAAATTTTAAAAGTTCAGTTATAAAATTACCATAAAAATACCAACAAATAGAAGATGATAAAAATACGTATATCGCGTTGTATCAATTTTTACAAACTCTTTAAAAACCACTTTTATTATTATAACGTGAAACAAATATTTTAAAAAAATTGAGTTAAAATTGGAACTTACATATACTTCAGTATTAGTAACTGTGTGCTAAACACTTTTCATTTATTCTGGCAAATACGTATTTTCTATATTGCGGCTATTCATTATCTTTATAATATAGAATTTCGTTTTCTAAAAATTATAACAAAATTATAATAAAATAATATCTTTCAAATTTCCATTCGACCATCACTCTACAAGCATAGATATGGGATTTTAATTTTTTCCTCATTCTTCCTTAGCATACGTATATACTAATATTTTATACACCTTCATTAATATTAAAAACACAACGACCGTCACGTTCACTTCACACCAAAGTGTCTACACACGTTCGCAGTGCGTTCTGCGTTTCGTATGCGGATCTCTATACACACGTGTTACGACTGTGTGTGTTGGCCAGATGCTGGCTGACCCTACACGGATGGAGATTGCGTGCGGTTTCGCGTGGATCGTCTACTGATTGACGTGAGTCGAGACCGCAAAAATGAACGCGGCCAATAGTGCGCTGGTCGTGCGCGTTTGAACCGCAGCTATTCCGTACGCAGAGAGCGCGTTTTCTCTTTCTCTATCGACCCGAGTTAGAATAATTCATAAACGAAGGTATCTTCGAGTCTACGAATACCGAAGAAGATAATAAATTGAAACGATTACAAGTATAAAACGGAATGTAAGACGATCTTAAGAAACTCATAGAATTTTATTTTTATTAATTAGGTATAACATGTTGAGAACATAGATACGTGTATGATGTTTGTATTTAGTTTCGTATTATAAATAATTTTGACAGTGCATATAGTCTGTCTAATAAATTTATTAATCATGAATTTTTGTACGTTTCGACTTTGCTCTTTCAAGTAGTATACAAATGACTTTTCATATTTTTAAGGACATTTTTAGCACAAAATTAGAACTATTATATTCTCTCTCGTTTATATATTTTACTTGAATTTAAGAAATCTTCTATTCAGTCAAAAATGGTATAGAAGTGTAACACTTCTAAACCAATAATCATAAAATAAATAACGATGTGTAGTTTGTAATTCATTCCCTGACTGTTATCGATGAAATGTAGCGTAAGTAAATATCGGCCACTGTTTATAGATTTTATAGATCTTTGCAAAATAAAGAGCGACAAATTTTTACCTTCGTAAACTTATCCTCAAATAAAGTACCGCCTCTCGTATCTTATACTATTTCAAATATCAAATTTAGTTTATCTGTCGTAAAACTCAATTGGACGGTCAGAAATTGACGATAAATTCAAATACACGTGTCAAAAGTCCTCATTTTCTTCCTCCTTCCTACGTATGTAAACCATGAACATCCACTTCATCAAACTTAGCGTGCAATATCAGCGTCGGAATAAACCGTAGTCTTCAACCATATGGCAAAATGCACGCATACGATCATTTAATAAATATAGATCGTAAAACGACAAACGGCGCTTCTGATAACAGAGCACAACTGTAAAACTTATCAACATTGAACGTTCTACGTTCGTATAAATTTCATTATTATTACCGTGCTCTTCACTACCCACGAACCACAATATTTCCATTTGCTAGCTGAAACATTTCTTCTCCACACGCGGGTATACTATTTTATACGCGATTTATAACGATAGAAAGAAACAGAGCCGCGTAACAAAGTATTTTAGTGCGATAAAAATCGAACTCGGGATACGATAAAATAAAAGCCTAACAATATTGAAACAATAATTTTTATAAATCCAAGTATTCAATTTTCTGTACTTCGGGTTTGATATTGTCGTTTGCATCTTATACGTACTTCGTATTCGTGTAATAATTGAAAATTTCAATACGATTTTATGGTTGGAGAACGCGGTGTATTATTGGTTAATAAAATTTAATGAGATATATATTGTATTCTGGGAGAGGAGAAGAGTGTGTCGCGAATACGGCGTTGAACGTAGCCGATCCGAGATAAAGGCAGATACGGCAGATTACAGATAACGCGAGACGCGTGCGTCTCTGGCAGACGATGTGAATGCACCCTTATCTCCCTTCCCGCGACGTCGTTTACAGCCACCCACTCGTGCAACCCGATTGCAATAGCCTTGAAGTTTGCAGCATGGAGAACCAAGGTCGCTATTTACAGCGGTTCGCGCGAGGAAACACAATCACTTTCGAATTGAGCGTATTCCGCTCGTTGCATGTACAGGGTGACCGGGAAAGTGGGTGACCATCGCATAGGATCGGGGAATGAGTATCCAACTACATGTACTAGTGACTTCGTTTCGTTTGAAATTCAATTTCAATTTTCGTTTATTTCCACGGTAATTCAGGGGTTACTTTGCACAGAATCATAGTGTTGCGTTTCGCTTAACTTACACTTTCCCTGATTCTTGAATACATATTTCCGCATACAGCAATATTTCTTTAGTAAAAAGATTCTTTCATTTTTCCTTTGAAAGTTTCATTTCGGTATGTAGAACGTGTTATTTATAGAATCTTATTTTGCGGGGTGCTGTTACTTGGGTACCGTCAGTATTCTTTTGGTATTCTTACTTCACAAGAAATACAAAAGTTGTTAATATTATATAGAAAAGCGTAAATATTTAAGCATCGACGATATTTAAAAAAAAAAAAATTAATATCGATAGACTAAAATAAACGCAAGGAAATGAGTATAGTAAAAACTTCTGTTGCACACATTTTTAGCCTAAAACATCATATCCAACTAACAATAAATGCCACATAAATCACTAAGATAAGATATACTTGCACACGTGCAATTCATTTTTCAAATTGTAACACTTCATTATCTTCATTCCTTCCTAATTAGTAATTCGGAATGAGGAAATGAAAGATACATAAGGGTGTACGTTTCTAAAAAGGATTTCTACGCAAAAGAAAGTAAGAACAGGTGATAGGAAGTAATATGTACTAAGTACTATACTATGTACCAAATTTTTGGATGATTTTACTATATCACGTTGTGTAGTTTGCCGCCCGGTATTTGCGCGATCGTTCATCACGCGACCACAGTTTGTCGCGCGTTGCAGCACCATCGAGTATTTTAGCAAATTACGGCAATTGCCTTGCAACATTATTCTCCAATAAAGTCATTTACTTATCGGTGTATCCTGTCTATCTCTCTGTTTGCCCGCTTTTACCACGCGTTCTCAAACCAGACGTACTTTATTGAAGCGTATAAAGTTATGCGTTTATTAATATACAACTGTCTAGACGCGATTTTCCCGTCATATGCACTTGACAATTTTTCCACCCCAGTAACGACGCTAATTAAAAACGCGAATAGAAAACCTGGATTACGAGGAGGAAGAATTTATTACAATTTTCAAGATTAATGTGCACACAAAATTTCATTATCCTTTCTTAAATTGCATAATTTAATCACACTTGGACGATTCGCTGAAATTCAGATACTATTTCGACGTTTAAGACTATCTAAGACGTTTACTTTTTCTTCGAATTTACACAAAGTCGCAGTAAGCAACGATAGAAAACTCGACAGATGTCGAATTTTTGACTCGACATTATTTTCCAACAAATATTAAATACTCGAGTTGGTCAACTTCTCAATCACATAAAAACATCGTTATAATTATCAAGGTGAAATTTCAACGCAAAACTGTAGAAGCCATTTCAATTGCAACACTTCTCACAGAACAAAATCCTACTTTCAAAACGTCGCAATGAGATTTCTATTCTAACCAATTTCCACCATCAATTTCCTACGATATTTAATTGCTCTCGAATTTCGAATAGCTATCTCTCAAAATATTCGGTTTCGAAATATTCAGCGCCTCGAAAGTCGCATAGGATGTTTCATCATTCTTTGTGACACCGGCAAACAGTGCGTTACGTATAGTCTAGCTTTCCGAATTTGTTTTCGCTTACGACTAAAAAATCAAATTTTCAGAATTTACATCAACAAAAATTTCTAGGAAAACCGGTTACTGAAATTCCGATTAGATAAAAAGATCTGACAATTTTCAATCTCCTGTATCCGTCTCATCCTCCCGCCCACCCGATATCCTTTCCCTTCCATCCAGTCCGTTTAATCACGCTCTATCGACTATCATAATTTCCAGCCAGTTCTCTCAGAAAGAGAGCAGAGCGGCGGCGTGCGAGGTGGTTGCACACGCTTGGCGTTCGCGCGCGTGCATAAGCGGCAGCTTCTCGTGCATTGTATTAATATCTCGTTGTCAACGATGACTGGCTGGCGGGTCCGGACTGATATACTGCCGACACACCCGTCACATTGCGATATGGCAGATAGAGCCTCGCGAAGCCGTGCCTGCGAGCTCCGGAGACCGTGTTCCAGCGATACGCTTCGCGTCTGCTTCGCGGTTACATACATATATATGTATATATATATACATATATATATACGCATATACACAACGATGTCCCGTGGAATGGCATCACGAGTCACAGCGGTTGATACTCTCGTGGACCCTGATCGCTTCTTCTCTACCGTCTACGGAACGAGTGAAACGAATGGGGAGAGTGGAAAGAGGGAATTATAGATAGAAGGAAGCAGGTGCGACGAGGAGAAAGGATATAAGGTGAAGATTGAGTGGAGGGAGGCCGAGAGGCGGAATGATATGCGATGGAAGAGGCGGTCGTGGAATGGGAGAAAATCGTTTGCAATTTATGATAGCCTCCAGGACATTGTTGTTGCGTGAGATGGTGAAGAGAGAAGGGGGCGAGAGGGGAGGTTACGCGGCTACTGGAAGTGCCAGTCGAATAAGACGATCGTCTAGGATGCTTAAAGACTTGGCGTTTTCAGGTTGATCATTTTTTAAGATGGACGTATTAAGAGTATTGATAATTTATTTTCTTTATGTATTTGTTTGAGGGTTGTTTTATTATTTTATCGGAGAAATTTGTCATTAACGTCACTTTCTTTGTCTAACGATAGTCATATCATACAAGTGTTGGTTGGTTGAATCTTATGGAAGATTTGAAAAATGATCAATGAAGTTGTCAATGAAGTCGACTTATTAAATGATATTTAGTGTGCGACTTTGTACTAAGGTTAGATCACTTTAGACTTCAGAATAAAGATACAGTCTGTATATGAATTTTACAAATTAGCCATATAGTAAGACAGTCGTCGATCGCTTGTGACACGTAATATCGAATCACACGAGTAACAGACTATAGACAAACTACCAAGAAACAGGAAGTTCGTTGGAGCTCAGTTTTTATTTTAATTTCAAATTTCGTTGAAGTTTATAATATCGGAAATCATCGGAATCAAGAGACATAAGATCTCTGCGATTCTCGTATTAATCGGTGTGTCGAAAGCCATACAATAAATCGTAATGTAATGTAATGTTAATGTCCTCCATCGAAACCGATTGATTAACCCTTTGCATTCCGAATTTTATTTCAATTTTGTTACCAGCAGCTTCCAACGCTTTTTAAGTGTTTTATCTGAAATTTGCTATATCTAAAAAATAAGACAATTTCAATAAATAAAGGAAGGAACAAATTCACGTAAATACCAGTTTTATTCACACCATTGTTGTATTTTGTAATTTTTGAGTGTACGATATATCTCGAAACAATTTCCAGGATGCAATCCTGATTTTCTTTCGCACGTTTCACAAAAAAAGGTGGCACTGAGAGAATGTCGAGTGGACATTCGACAAAGGAGTGCAAAGGGTTAACACGAATATTTCTTGTTTCATCTGCATATCTAGTTCAAACCAGAAAATTCATTCCAATATCCCTCTTTCCAATTTTAATCACGATTTTGCACCCTAAACAACACAGTCCGACAAATTGCACGTCATATCGGCATAGCTTGTCCACGTCACGGCGACTAGTGTTTACCTGCGTGTAAATCGTCGGCGAGACGAAGACGTGCGACGAGAGCGAGCGCGCGACAAGCCGTTAATTATTAAGAAAATCGATAGGGGAAGAGACGTCAGGATGACGAGCTACGAAAAAGGAAAGGTACACAATGAGATCGTGCAAAAGGGCCGTAGTGGATGGACGTAACGTGAGAGCGATCAATCATACTTGCCGATTTAAAGACTATCGGACCTCACGCGTTACGACTAGCACGGAACGAATAGAACGATCGAGTAAATTGACGAGCGTGTTGCTTCTTAAGAAACGTTCGATGATGAAATACTTGCACGAGAGAGAATGGACCAGATACCAGGATGATTCTGCGATTACGAGAAATGAACGTACGAGGCCTTGTCAGTGAATGTCTATTCCTTTCGTTCTTGATACGTGAAAAAAAAGGTAAAGTAAGAGCAGAGACTTGGAATACATGGCAATCGTAGTTACACTGCCAACTGTTATGTATTAGAAGACGTACTAGTTATACTTGTTGGAAAACTTGTACAGATCTTACTTTATTTAGTATTTTATATTATAAGAGACACATATGATGTAAATAAATAAAATAACAACTTTATGATCAATTACGTATTTTAACATATATCAGGTGATTTATTAAATATTTCAATTTTTCACACATATACCAGACGAGAATGAATATCGACGATTATACAACTTTCTTCCGGAGGAAAGTTCCACTTCGAATTTCATGTTAATTCAATTACTTGACTAGAAAAACTTTAAAAAACACACATTCGTCAGATCGTTATAGATGCTCCTCTCAGAAAGTTTCTCGATTCATCATTGCTATATTTTTCCTTATTTTCTGCCATCTTTCTACTACCGTATCGTATTTTACGATTCTCCCTTTTATCGTAATAAGTTCCATTATTTTAAATTCAATTTTCAGCAAAAACCACGTTCCTCGTGGAATGTAGCCTGATATCTCCTTCCACCGTTAAATCACAAAAACAACGAAGTTTGCTTCGTTTGCAACGAACTTCTTCTAAACGCGCGGCTCTATAATTTCAAATGTTTCTTCGGACTCGACAAAGTTTCCCGAGAACGTGCATCGTAATTGAAGAGCTCAACGCGATTAAAGCTAAATCACCACCTCCAGTGACCGTAACAGAAGAAAAACGAAGGGAAGGAATTCGTTCGAAAATACAGTTTTCGCCCCATTACCGATCAGCTCGACGCTCGTTTCACCAGCCAGTTTTCACTTGTTCTATAATGGCCGAATGATAATTATCGTGGAACGACGACGATGTCGGGCAGAGCGCGAGCGGCGGCAAACGTTTGTTTTTACAAACGAAACGACGTAATCGTAATGGGCGACTTCCACCTTTGGTCGAGCTCTCCTACCTTGGCCGAATTCCATCGAACGCCTACTTCCTGTCGAGCCTCTGAATACAATCTACCGCGTTTGCGTGCCGCGTTTTCTCTCACTTTTTCGCTCCGTCTCGCTTCCACCCGGTCACCTTTCATTATCGGTTGTCTCTTTTTCGCGCCGTGAAACTGCTGTCCCGTCCGCGTGCACACAACGCGGACCTTTGAAATGCAGCAGAACCTTTCACGCGTATCGTCGATCGGTTTGCACGTGCACGTCAGGGAATATCCGCGGATTCCTTCGAAATTTTCTAATTTTCTACGCGATTCCGATTTCGAGAAATTGAATGTTCAATGGAAATTGTACACGTCGTATTCGTGGTTTTAGAAGGAAGATAGTACAAGTTAGGTAGAATAATGAACTTGGTTCGTTGGACGAAAGCGAGGGCAATTGCGTAAGAGCAGATTATGGAAGTTGAAAATGTTTCTCTCTTTATTTGTTACTCTATGTATGTTCCAAAAGCCAATTTTCTAATGTTTTTTAATCGCACAGTGATTTTAACGATACATACTACGTTACTTGCATTAATAAAATATAAATCTCAATAATTATTATTTTGTGTGCATAAATTTTTACTGTATCTACATTACATATATATACTATAAAATTGATGTTTTGATATTTAATATACTAACTTAATAATTGAATACCAATAATTCTTATTCAAAATATTTGCTGTGGAATAAGATTAACAATAAGTGTATTTCTTAAATTGTCTAAATCAGAATGAGCTTGTTGAAAACGTCGAGAAATGAAATAAAAAATCTTTAGGACACAAACCAAATAAGACTATGAAGTAGGTTCTTCGCCTCTTCTACTAAAAAGTAAATACCGAGATACGTGACTAACTACATAAACACTAGTTAATTTGCATTTTATGGAAGATAGTGCTATTCTCGCAATAATTCCTCAAAATTTGGAAAACGGTGTCATTCATTCTGAAACTATAACTCGCAATCGTCATATTCATAATTTTAAACGACGATATCATTTAAAACAACAACAGACCTCGTTAAACAATTACAGACACAATGATTACACATTTCCACGGTAATTTCCAGAATCCTACGTTTGTCTTTGTCCGTGAACCAATAATTTCTCGGCTGGCAAAATAGGGTTTCAAACACCTTTCTTCGCATTAAATTGAAAGGAAGGAGTCACGAGTCGACTCGATGTCATTTGAAAGAGGAAGAAACGGCTAAGGAGGAGAAGAAGGGCCGAGGGAAAAAGGTAACAGAGAGTCGAAGGAAGAGAAGGTTCGTCGCGAAACGTTTCTTCCCACGACGTGGCCCCAGACATTTGGTCCAATAATAACATTAATTTCGTCTACCGAGGAAACCTATTGTTTGGTTGATGCGTCCTACAGCGGATGCCCTTTTATTCTATGTTACACGCTATGATGCAGGTATAACTGCAACACGGCGGGAATGTGTAAAACGCATGTCGGGTCTATGGAGTTCACCTGTTTCGTTCCGTAGCTTCCCTTCCTTTCGTTTTCCCCTTTTTCGAATTCTTCTTCCTCCGTAATATTTTATCGATTTCTTTCTCAACATCACGGATAACCGACAATCTTCTCATTAATCGTAAGAACTTTCACACACGATGGTGAACTTTTATCTTTACATATATTGCAGCGAATCGTTGTATTTGAAATTTAAAGTCTGTATATTAAGCTTGATTAAAGTATGAAACTCGTACGAGAAAAATAAAAATAAATGATAATGAAACAGTATACGATACAAAGGGAAAACTACACTTTCATCTATGCAGTTTACAAAAGATCATTCAAATTCCCGATATATTCTATGAAATGTTACGAGTTCTACATTCTTCACTACCAACTCTGGTAGTTCTAGCGTTGAAGTATGACGAGTTGTAAAGTGAAAATGAAAAACGAAGTTACATTATATACATACTGGTAATTGGACACTTATTAGATTTCTACGATTCTGCAAGTCAATTTATTTGACAAGCATAGTTCTATACCCCGCTTTATACTGTAATTTTTAGGAACGTCAACTTAAATGATTCTGTTACAATGAACTTTCAAAAGCATTTCTCGATACGCGAAGTATAAAAACGTTACGTATATGTATCTACCAAATAAATGCTTCCGAGTTTGATCAAATTATTATTAGCAATCCCCACGCTCGGGACAGCGTATCCAAATAACTGAGAGAAACTGTGACTATCAATTTTAATAAACATGCAGATAATCATTAAACTTTTTGATAATTATTCATTTCTCGAGATACCGCTATGTTGTTTCAGCACCAAAACTGAAGTCGAGGCAGACCATCGATCTCTACAAACATCCAAGATATTTGCAACAAGTTCGCACGCCAAACTTTTACGATCGATCACTCATCTACCAGGATTGCATGATACTTTAATTACCGCTAAGCCCTTACAACAACACCTTAGAGACCGATTTAAAAATGGCCACTTCTAAAAAAAGGTGCAAAAACGAGAAAACCATCGAAGAAATATCCAGGAACGGCGTTACGATTTCGAAATCGGCCGAAATACCGGCAATAAATCCGGCCGAACGTTTCTACGAGGAACGATTGCGTAACAACACAGTTCAGCGACTCGAGAACCACGATCTCTCTCTATTTCTCTCCTTGGCTCTCCTCTCTTCTTTTCCTCTACGCCCTAATCCCATTCCCTCTCTTTCTCTGTCTCTCTATCTCTCTGAGGAAAGTATCCCTGAGCTCGAATCTAGATAACGACAAACAAGACGACGAAAATGGGAGGAACGGGTTCGCGTGAAAAAGCTGACGCGTTATCATCCTCGACATCTGGCTGCGCCTTAATTATTTTCTCCAATGAGATGCCTGGGCCTCGAGAAACACAGGAAGCAGCGTTACGTGTATCCGCGAGACGAAACCGCCGTCAGCATTCCACTTTGTCGCCAAAACGTTGGAATGCGCTTTCAAGCATATGTGTTTTTCACGCGTCTTCCGTGGCGGCTATCAAGAGAGTCTGATTGAACACAGTTGGGAGACAAGAATTGTTATAGCCGGGCAAAGTGATTTATAACCGTTTTATGGAGTAATAAAGAGAGACTGAACATCGTGAAAAACATTCAGACTGTCTCGGTACTGGATATGTTGTTTCATCACTGACATGACTGATTTTTTTAAATGGAAGATATTTAAAGGAAAGATGAGGTAAGTGAACTTACGATTGTGATTTATAAACGATTGACATTTAGAAGCAGTAAGGTGATTAACAGAGCGCCCTTTGGTTCATTGCGTTATAAATATTATATAATATATTATAATATAACATAATATAATATTATTTAAAGAGAAAAAGGTGAAATAATTTACAAAATTAATGATTCATATGTATGATTGATTTTTTAAGTGAAAGATATTTAACGGAGAGATGAAATTAAGTTGATTTATAATGCAAATGGTTGGCATTTAGGAGATCGTAAAATAATTCATACAGTGTCCTTTGTTTAAACGTATTTTGCTTTATCGTGATTTTCAGTGTGTTATTTTATGTGCGAATGAAGATGAATTAATTTCTTATGCGAATGATTGATATATGGAAGATATTAAGTAAAATATTGTCGTTTTGTTTATTTAATACTGAAAATAGTTCGTGTTTGTAAAAATATTGTTCAATGGGAAGATGAACGTGAGGTAATTTATAATTTGAATAATTAACTAGGAGAATTGATTTAAGAGGTAGTCAAGTAATTAACAACGTATCCTTTCTCCTGCCATGCTTGACACAGAGAAGATAATAACTTATGATCGCTATTGAAGATAATTACTTGATATTGAAGATAATAACTTAGGATTGATGGATAGACGAAATTTAATTGTATGCTTCATTTGCATTTTATTGGTCACATGAAATTCGACACGCTTACTACTACTCAGACATTTGTATATGTACGGTGTAACGAATTTTTCAACAGTATCACAAGTTATGATCATATCGCACGTGAGTCATATGTCCACCGATCGACAACTTCAACGATAGATATCTAAATTTTTACTCTTATCATTGTTCTACATCATCGATCTAACCTGTGCTGAACTCTTGTTAACATTTCGTCGATGGCCATTTTTTTGCTATTCTAGATTCCAGATCATAAATCAAACACGGTCAAACTTACAAACGTGATTCAACGTCCGTTGCAAGACAAGTAAAAACACAATCTTCAGGAAAGAAATTCCTGCAACTTTGGAAAGTTTGACAAAAAAATGTGTCGACAAAAAGACTTTCCCGTTTCGAAACTATCCAAATTACGTCTTAGCTATTTTCAACGTCCTTAGAAACAGATAGATCCACCTAACGTCGTCCAACATCAATCTACTACTCGGAGCCGGTGTTCAACTTCGCCTCGAATCAATTCACATATTCCAGGAACAGCTAAATGAATCGAAGAAAGCAATAAACTTCTCTCTCTCCTTGCTACACGTACACGCGTATCTCCGCAGAGTTCAAGTACCTATCTCGCGGGATCGAAGTAAAACGAGCAGACCACCGAATCGATCTCTCGAATGTAATAGCTCGCGAGAGGTTAACGCGCGACTTCGAAATCGCTTCTTAGCCCGTGAAACGCGCTTTCGAATCACAGAGTAGCGGACGAATTACAGATTCCATATACGTGCAACGGCAATCGAGTTTTCTTTTTTTCAACAGGCGTGCACACGCTTATCGCTCAGCCGATGCAAAAACACGAAAACACCGAGCACTCGGGGATTCCGCGGGAACGCCGCGCCGAGGCGAAACCGTAGCCTAATGACTACCTGCATCAAGCCTCCCTGTAACACGAATATAAACGTTCCTCTCTCTCTTTCCTAAGCTCGTCCGTACAAGTCCCGTTTTAATATTCGCATCCGTTCCAATAGAGCCCCCGATAGAATCTCCGCGATCCAGCTTTTTGCGCGACAACACGCGTTTCCGACACGCAGCGATAGACACGCTCTCTCCTCCTCCCCGTTTCTTTCCCTTTTCCCTGCTATCGTGGTATTTGCTCGGTTACTTCCGGTATTTATATTTCACTTTGACCACGGCCAACGTTACTCCACTCTCGGGCGTTTCAACGAAGCGAGGTTTCGAATTATTGGAATAATTCAGTTCGCGTGTGTACCGCAGGAATTCGTGGCGTATACGCGAGACGAAACCTCGTAATGGTAGGTGTGTTTGTTGTGTTTTTAATGGGAAATTGATGGCAGCGAAGATGCTCAGGAACGTAACAATGAGACGGTAATTTTGCTTCTGATGTTATACCCGAGGGTCAAAATTTATACGAGCAGTGAATTTTAAATAAGAAATATTTACGACGTGAGTGTTGGTCGAGATAGGATCTGTGGAATTGCCTTTTTTTTTTTTGGTCATAATTAATAATAAAAGGGGAATTGGAAGATTTATAGGAGCGAGTATGGAAATTGTGAAGTTTAAAAGTCTAGCGGGGCAACTTTTAAATTTTTCTGAGATTTTTTATAAATTGTATTTTAATTTGATTTGTATAAAGAGCAGAATACCGAATGTGAGTATTGGAGATTCTGAGCCATCGAGTGATACAATAATTTCTACTCTGTATTATAATCGAGAAGTAGATTTCGAACATTACATTAACTGTAATTATTGATGTAAATAAACTATATAAAATGTATCAGTATAAAGATTATTTTCGCCGAATTTTAAAATCCATAGAAAATATATCTACATCGATTCCACGAACGAAAAAACGTATTATTATCAAATAAATTACGATCTTCTAAATTACTTTAAAAAAATCATCCGCCTTGATGTATACGGATTTAATCCTGTTATTAAGATTTTCCACCACCGTCTTATATAATGTTAATAATATTTTGAATTCTTGATATTGAAATTATTTTATTAATGTCATTAACGCCTATATTAAAATCTCTAATATAATAATATACTACGAAAATCAACAATACAATACTGCAGTGACACGTAAATAAAATAAAATATAGTTGTATAAATGTAAAAAATACGGATATATAAATCGCAGAAAAATGTCCAAGTCGCATAGCCTCACGAGAGGTAACTACGAATTCCAAATTTACCTATCAGTTTCCAAAATATCAAAACCCTTTCATACACCGTCAAAAAAGAAAACGCCACAGTATGCAATTTGATAACATATCAAGTAACGATAAACGCTCGTGCGAGATATTAAAATTATATTCAATGAATATTCGAATGATCGTATCATTAAACCAGAGGAAGACTGATACACAGTCATAGGTGCGTTTTACGACTTCTCACGAATTAGTTCTAAAGTGGCATAACGCGTTTCTTTCGCAGGTACGGACGTTATTACTCGCGTGTTTTTCGCGAGGAATATACCCCGAGGGTACGACTGTCTCTCCTCTCCTCCCATGGTTCACTCCTTTATCGCGTTCGCCAACACCGCCACGCGTATTTCACTTTAGTCGCGGCTTCTTACGCTGACGATTATCCCGGCAATTTATTCGCCCTAACTATCGCGCGTAATCGTTCATTCAATTACCATTCGACTATCGTCTTTATAGTTTTTCCGCGAACGAGACCGCCGTGTTTCGCCTCCCCTTAATGGGAAACCATCGCCTCTTCGTGGCTTCCGTTTCGTCTCGCGTCTGTTCCTTATATGCGCCTCTGCTCGCGCGTTGCTTGAGAATGGCGACGATACGTCGGCAAGAGCGAAACTTTGTTATTCAGGACGTCACAGTAATCGTACTACGTTCCTAGCGAACAACTACTAGTCGAGAACGAATAGAATGAAATTTTGTCGTACGACGGCCAAGTTTACGAGAAAATCAAGTTCGAAGATTTAACACGTTGCCTGTCGTTTTGCCTGCCAGTATGGTAGACTCGACGATTAATCTTTTTGCAGCAATTTAATGCGTTCGAATGTTAAACGCGATTTGATTGTAGTTATTATGTATGCCTATTGGCATTATGTGTTATTATTATGACATTAGATTTAATTATATTTATTTAGCAGAGCTTTGGTAGCGTAAAATAATTTCAAGTCGGATACAAGACCATGGGTTTTGTGGTATTACGTACGGCTGTAAAGACATGGGGCAAAATTTCAACGTTTCTAAGAAACCGACATGCGTTCGAGATGGCGTACTATATAATATGCTTCGAGTAAGATTGTGAATGTTTCCTGTACGTATCGTTTAATGGAGTGTAAAACAGTGCAGATATTTGGTATTATGTAAATTACAATTACGATTCAACAGTAGATAATCAAAAAGTAATTAGTCGTAAAAAGTCGTCTGATTATTAACTCTCTATAGCCAGAATTCTATTTACTGATATAGAAAAAGGAGATAATCAGTTACAATTTTCTATGATCTAAGACTTGAGAGCTTAAGAACGTACAATTATATTTACATATAGATCGTTTTGGTATTAATATAAGGGTATACTAATAACGTAAAATTCTCTAATAACAGACAGATAACGTTAATCTTAGGTATTATGTAAATTATATATATGTAAGGTATTATGTAAATGTATATTAGGTAAAATGAATATGTATCGTGATAAAGCGTTACAGAGGGTTAATTGAACGAACTGGTATTTATGAAAACACGCAGAAGATAGTACGTATTAGGTTAAAAGAAGATATTTATACATCGAATAGATTTGTTTTCCCTACCTTTAACTGGAGATCGCAGGAGCTCGATTCTCATTCTTTTGTTGAAACAAGAGACACGTCGATTGTAAAATTAACCACTTTTGTACGACGATCGAATATTAAATTGTGCGTATTTAAACACAGGGTAAGAGGAAACTGCGACGTAACGCGATGTTACCGAATCGAAATCCGAAACGGGACTAACCTTCGTCGCTGCTCTACAAATCCTACAATTACGAAATCAAAACAATTGGAGGGCAGAAATGCTTCGGTTTGACTTCTACGGTTCTTGTTTACGACCAATGGCACTGAACTCGTTTAAACTGTACCTGAAATCAAACATGTTCAAGAGTTAACGTTTGCTTACGATAAAGTAATATCATAATTTTTAATACATATAGAAACATAATATTCCGTTAACAAAGATACTATTTCTGCTTTATTAACAAACTTCTTTCTACTATATTTAATCAGTTTTTAATTTTTTAATATCGAAATTATTTTGTCCGATATTTAATACGTAAAACATTAAAGTTCTTATTCCGCGATGCAGATTAATTCGCCTTCTGTATATCTCGTTGTAAAAATTAATATCAACTACATTTGCGTTTAACGATATTAATGTAAAATATTCATTTTAAACAATCGCTGTTCGAAGATAAAATTACTTAATAGCTATTGATATATATTTCAGCGTAACGGTGTAGAATTACCGGGCTTCGTCCAGCCCGTCACGTCAGAAACGCAGGTGTACGGTCGAGAGCGAAGAAAAATCTATCGATCGATAGGTCGTATCGGGAAAAGATCGAGTACGGGAAAGGAAACGTGATCGAAGAGGTTTCATGATCATAAGACACGATATACGAGCAGCCTCTGGCTTTTACCTCCTCTTTGTTTCTTCGTCTATCACTGTCTGATACAACACTTCACCCTTTATACCTATCGGATGTTCGATCTCGATGTAGCCTTAATAAATATAATAGTAACCTCGCCGTTCAACGTCTACCATACTGTCATCCTCTTGAGTAATTTCTTCCTGTTGATCGTAGATAACGATATCATCATTTTATTGAGGACCAGCCAAGTTGACTGCCATATTTTGGCCAAACTGATAGCTACCGATTAATTATGTCAAAATAAACCGTTTCGTGCTATAAGGATTGCATATACATATGTATAATTTCATTTTTTCTCAGTGTTCGTAATGGTACTTTGAGCTACATTTTTGGCCAACATATATATTTTATAGATTACTTGCACGTTCACATAAATTGATATTTTATATAGGTAATACATAAGTAGGTATCTATTGTCTTTATAAATTTTGGATTCATTGGACTTTCATGTGATCGGACATTAATTCACTGGTGTACGATCTGGTCGTGGTTCAATAGTTGAAGATTTCTTTTGGAGCCTTGTATTAGGTTGTACGGAAAGTGTTTCTCTTTCGCAAACGTTTTTTTTTACAACAGTGTACCTTCATACAAACGTGAAACCGAGTCTGTGAAATGTCGCGTTGTTTATCCCAACAGAACAAAATGGATCGTACGTAATTCGACAAAATAATATAAAACAAAAGACGTTGTGCGTCTATTATTTCCTCATAAAATGAAAGAAACTTTTCGGACGATCTAATATATATTCTTAAGGTTAGATTTTAATTAAGAAGGTCGGAATTTATGGGAATAAGAGCAGCACGAGTTTGAAAATTGTATTGGTCGTTAGATCAAGAGAATTTTGAAGAATTGTGTTAGATTGAAAGAATTATTAATCTGCAAGATACAGTTATATTTCAACTGCAGCCAGAAGTTTTGTATTCTCTCATTTTATGTTATATCGTATATCTTGAAAATACAGTCATCGATAGTTTAAATCATTGCTCATTTCCATATCTTCACGGTATCATATACAGACCTATTTACCTGCACAGTAGCTCCCATGATATAGCGAGGTCTTAAATTAAAGCATTAAGCTCGCTGATGCAGTGACCCGGGGTCGCAAATCGTGAAAATATATTTCTTTCAATTTATCTCAGAATTTATTGGGTTTTATTAAAACTGTATTCGATGCCTTATCTTCCTTTCTCTTCTTTATAAAATGGATAATCAATAACTGGTGTATTACTACCAATTTATTGTTTCTTCGGATAATTCTGGGGATCCTATTATGTTGTTAAATTGTTCTGCAGTATCAAAAGATCGGTAAAAATTATTGAGCTATAGATCAGATGCTATTATTGTATAATAAAGTTATATTAAATATACCCTTTAGTTTTAAATCTTCTGACAAAATATGTGATTCAAAATACTGGTAATAAATGAAATGTGTCTTAACGAATGATACTAGAATCTCAAATGTGATGAATGCGTGTATTCTCTACATACGTCTGTATCAGAAATTGTAATTTCAAGCGACAAGGTTTACAGCAAAGAACGAAAAATTGTCAAACTTCTACTACGTAAAGACCCTCAATGTTGAGTAATCGATATCCAGATATATCAAACGAGTAAACTTGTTCGAGAAATATTCCATTAATGATAATGGGACACAAACTTAATCTAAAAACATCACTGAACCTTTTTTGAAAATACAACATGTAAATCCACAATTTATAAGAATATATATACGCCCATACATACGAGCAAACACGGCTTCCCTCAAAAATTTCCCCTCGATATAACCAACTTTTCATTTTTCCAATATCCCCAAAAGAAGAACCGAGAACGAACATCAGATACGAACGAAACGCAGTCATTATCACTACCTAAAAGGGAGAGACAATGGCAGTGTCGTGACAAGAGCGTGAAGCTCTTTCACCGTAACGCATCCTATTCCAATTTCGCCCGTATCTCATTATCGTTGATTCCGCAGATGCTATCGCAAAGAGAGAAAATGAGAGACAGGGCGAGGAGACAGGATCGACCGGCTTATGCAAACGGAATAAGATCGGGCAATACCTTCGGCGGCCTCTCCCTTCCTGTCCCTTTCCAGTGTCCCGTGAAACGTGTCCACGCATTTAATGCCGTTGCACACGCACGTGTCCTACGCGGCCGCATAGATCCTGGTCAGGCGGCGCGTTCATTTCCTGCTAATTAAATTAGTGTATCGGCCACTGTCCGGTGTCGTGCGCGACCCGTTCAACGAGCCCATCTCTCTTTCGCTCTATTCACAGAGGTAAACCGCTCTTTCGCTCGCTCCAGCGAGTTTAACGACCCCTTTCGCCTCAACTTGCCTGCCTCCGCTGCCTCCATCTTCATCAGTCCTAGCCACCGATTCCCAGGAGCCTCGTATCGGACGCGACTGTTGTTCTCATTAGGATAAAACATTGCAGCCGAGCCGCTCACCGGATCAACCGGCGCGCACCGGTGCGATAGTCGTCAACGTTTTGACGAACCCGGCACACCTTGTCAGACCTTTGCGTAGGCGGAATTCCAGGTGATCTCTTTGGACGTTCTGGTAATGGATGGTTTGTTGATGAGGCATGATAACTGCTGATGGATTAGTCGTGTGGATAATTTTAGACACTTTTTAGGATGGTTATTGTGGGCTTTAGGAGGTTGGAATTTACGTGAGTTCAGATGATTTGATTAATGCGGGGATAAAGAAAAAAGTACATGAAAAAAGATATATGTATACGATGCTGCAACCAGGGAGACAGACTTTTATTCGTATATTTACAAAAAGGTCGTTAAAAATTCCTGAAAATCCATTGATCCAATTATTATTTGTAATTTAATTACGAACGGATTACGTTAACTTTTGGAATTCTTTACGAGTGGTTACAGTAAATTTTGCAAGGTTACAATTCAGGTGAGTTTAGATAATTTGATTATTGCTGGAGCAAAGGGAACTTGAGCTTTGAAATCTTCTGTAATAGAATTCACGTGAGTTTTGATGAGCTGATTTAATCGTAGAATTATTAATGGCTGAAGTATAAAGTTAGTATTAAATAAGTTTAAATGAAAGGTAAAGGAAGCTATATAGTGTAAGGTGAAAGTCAAGCTTCTATATATATGTATAAACATTATATGAAAAATCATTTAAATCCTTAAAAATGCAGTTTTAAATTTATAAAGTGTACACGAACTATTCCGTAGTGTTAGTGTTAATGATGCTTGACAAGTCAAGATGATAAATTAGTCACGTGCCTAACGTTAGAAGTAGGTTTGTAAGCTTGGAATTTAAATGATTCTTGAACTATTTGATAATGGATAGTTTATTAATGACGCTTGATAAGTGATACTGACGGATTAGTAATGTGGCTACCGTTAAGAATTTTTTTGGGGCGATTACTGTGTACGTTGGTAGATCGGCATGATCTTGGGTAATTCGACTAATGATATTTGATAAGTCGTGATGATGGATTACGTGACTAATGCTAGCGGTAAGTTTATAAGGTTGAGATTTAGGTGGTTTTTGATGACTCGATACGATATTTAGTTATTAATGACGCGCGATAAGCACACACAATATAATCGTGGTTTAATTACGTAAATAGTTACAAATATTTCTGTAGGATTGATAATTATAGTTTTGAAAATTTCTTGGTTTAAATGATATTGAATGATTTGGTTGACATTGTTGAGAATTGTGGATCTTAATCGCCGAAATAAACGTATAGAAATACTTAGATTACACTTAGAATCGATATGAAAATAGTTTCAGATTTATTTAATATGTGATTCACAAGATCTTCGTCGATATACGTTTGCACGCGTCTCAGCACTCTCTTTGTCTCACCATCTTCTATACCACACTATCAACGGAACAGTTGCATTCATCTGTTTTACGAGACGCTGTGTAAGCACATACTCCCACACACTGATACTCATATAAGTGTGTCACTACTACGCGGCTAATTTAGTGTAGCACACTAAACTACACATATCTCGATAGATATTTATTAACGATAAGTGATAACGATAGAGGAACATTAGGAATAGTTTTGTATAACGTTAATAAGCGTAAAAATAGATATATTATTTAAGTAATTAAATTTTAATATAACGTGTATAGTTCCGCTTTGGTTAATTGTCTGCAGATACTGAAGTACCCACACATGGAATAATTTCAAATAAACTTAGTAATGGACAAAAAAATTTTATAATGGAGTTTATAAAGGCAGTAATGGATCTGAATGTCGATACCGACCGAGGACGTGGAGAAAAACATACGAGAGTAAATATAAAATCGGAAACGAGCCGTTAATCGAATTACCGGATGTGTTAGGGCGACCACGTCGCTGCGCCGGAGGTCAGGAGTTCTGAGTAAAAGGCTTCGTTAGCGTGAAATGAAGCACACCAGGAAAGTTCGACAGCATTAGTTCTTCGTGGAATCACATCACCAGGGTGTTTAACCAAGAACGTGCGATCGATCGTTACATTTTCTTACGAACGACTAACATCTCTGTAACGAACACTTTGATAATCGGTCGATTGAACTGTTTACGAAGAAAATAATTTATTAACAACCACTTTCACTTATGTTAATCCCTTGTGTTTTCAGATTTCTTTTAGACTACCCATGTTAAAATTTATTTGATAGAACTTCGTTTATATAAACTCCATTTCTTTAAACGAAGTTATAGCTTGTTGAATTCACATATGTAAACATGAATATCCACTATATGAACGAAACATCGTAGATAACAGGAAGTTGTATGAACTGCTCGTCTTCCGATAGGTTGAATTAATCGATCAGTCTTGGCTGATATAAAGGTCACTGATCGTAAGATAGTATTCCTCCAACTTTGGTCTAATAATCTTCACTGTCATGAACTGAAAGGAAATTTGAAGTTGGGACGAGGATTCAAGTACCATGACTATAGTCTATCGCAATTATTTATCAACACCGTAAAACAGAAGGTTAAACAGTCGTCATCAAATTCTTCTTA
Organism: Bombus pyrosoma; assembly: GCF_014825855.1. NCBI lineage: Eukaryota > Metazoa > Arthropoda > Insecta > Hymenoptera > Apidae > Bombus > Bombus pyrosoma. Next base: position 15,952,291 of record NC_057776.1, read on the forward strand.
CAGAAACTTTAATCCAATTTTAATATTCTCTACACGAAAATTAATTCGTAAAAGAAAATTTCCAACCAACGACGAGTACTCCAGGAGAACAAAATACATATTTGCAACACCATAAAACAAAGGGTGAAACACTGACAATCGAATAATTTTGACAGAAACTTTGACCTAATCTCAATTCTGCCTACACAAAAATTATTTCGTAAAACAAAATTTCCAACTAACGGCGGCTACTGCACAGGAACAAGATATCATCGCATACCGCGTTTCTTTTTATAATTTTAGCCATACTTGGAGCTCAATATTCGAGAAGCCAGTACCCGAAAAAGGAGAGCGATACTCCCATCCGCATTCCTACGCGGGCAACCATTCTTCAAAGCAACCGTACAACCATGAAACTCGGCGCACTATCATCAAGATAATTCCTCGGCCAGGCATCCGTGGAACGCATCGGCGCAAAATGGACGAAAATGTTTTTTCGTCTGATCGCGAATCAGTCGGCCAGTTTTCAGACAGGTCCGCGGCCACTAAGTGGAACGACGTTATCAGGGGTCATGATCGGCACGAATTAAATTTGCAGAGCACCACTGACAGCCCTGTTAGGAAGGGACATGAGTTCGTCGGCTACACCGGAAGTCGCCAAGTAGGGAAAACTTGGCGCACCGGCCGAATATAATGCGACGAGCCGGTGACAAGTATGGTAATGCGACGCGGGTACATACGTGCTTGGATTTCAACGTCTACGGGGCAAGTTGCATCGGACTAAAGTCTCCAAACGTCTGAATTTCCAAAAAACTTAATTGGATGATTGCTTACTTCGCTGTGAATGCGTCACGCACTCGTGTTCATAAATTGTTGCATAATTCCGACCAGGCCGTGTAAAACGCGAGAACGCGACGTTTTTCAATCGACACGTGATCGGTAATAATCGACCCGTTGTAACAACGCTTCTTTTGTCAACGTAATTACGCAGCGGCTTGTAAAGCAAATAGTTTGTGCAACTTATCTGTTTTTTTTCTTCCCAGACGTCTGATTGTAAGGTGATTGGTAATTGTCAATTGGTAATTGACTGCTTGGTTTTTGTTCGATGTTTTGCGTGTATGGAGGAAGAGACTAAAGTGTTATGAGCAACATATTTCCCGAATATCAATCTATTTTCATACAAATTATTTACTTTGTGCGATCAGATTATTATCCATTAGAAGCGATGTTTCATTTTATGTATCTTCAAAAGATTTGTATTACACGCGTTGGTTTTCAATCCCTTGAATACATGTGCAATTTAAATATAAAATATTCTTACATCGATTAATATTGATTTATATTAAACCTGGGGAGTACACTTAGTTTCGTATATACATACATGCAACGTACTTGATCTTATTACTAACAACAAACGTAACAGCCACTCAGAAGCTCAGAAGCCATAAATTGGGAAATAAATTAGAAGCATCGTTTTTTAAAACTGTAGAATTTTCTATTGTCTATTTAATCTTCTCGCGATAAATGAACTTGTACGAGTCACTGCTTTTTGAGAATTTGTCGTTAATCCGTATATAGTGAAAAGGAGAAATGAAGGAAAAGTGGAGTGGATTAGTTTGGCTTTTGAAGAAGTGACATTGCGTAATTGATGAACTTATTCGTCCGTTATTCGTGCCTTTATGATCTTGAATTTTATGAAAATGATAAAATTTACCTTCCAGTTGATCGGATTAAATCGCGAAGCAGTATGTAAAGTATCGCACAGTTCTTCTATTGAAAATCTGATATACATCAGGCTTTTCAGAGCCTCGAGAGCTATCGGATTAGGTCGAAGGATATAAAGTGTAATCCAACCGAGAAAGATTTGACTGGCTTTCACACCAATTACTATAATTCAACGTAATCGATATCTTATACAACGAATAAAAATATTCTTCGTGGCATTAATGAGCGATACGAAATTAAACACGAGTACCTATATGTCTGTCGATAAATCTACTGATTCCTGGTTTACAACTGGAGAACGTCGTCTAAACCTTCTTGTTGATCAAAAATTAAATATACATAAGACGTAACGTATCTACATATTCGCGTGACATTCACGCATCACCGTACGAACACCGTGACGACTCCGTCGAATCGCAATGATACATTAATCACTCGCAACAATCCAATAAATTAACGGTGCGCGTAAACACCTTCGTGTCGTACAATTAATAAGAACGTCGTCCTTGCACACCTCAAACCTACCGTTATCCGCTAACGTTCAACGTTTCCAGCGCTATTAAACATAATTTACGACTTCAACTATCCGTTCTCCGCTTTAGAGAGAAAGGGAGAAAGGAAGGGAAAAAAGGCAACGCTAGAAGGAATAAAAGAAAAGAAAAAAAAAAAAAAAGTAAAGAATCACGAACAACACTTCTCTACGCATTTTTTCGTTTTAGATGATGATTTTTTTCTGGCAACTAATTATCGTCGGAGGTAAGCATTTATCGTGAGATTCCAACGCGAATGCATAATTAGCGTGACAATGAGTCAGACGCGAAGAAACCGTGTTTTACACGCACCGATAAAAGAAGTCGGAACGTTTGACGCCGAAAGATAGATCTAGCTTATCTCTGGATCCGTGTCGCTGGAATTCAAATAAATCTTTCACTTTTTCGCGATAAAACGTTTGGCCCGCGCACCCGCTCGACACCACTTGGATTTATTCTAATTCATAGAGACTCGTTGCCGCTAATGATATTCCGACCAACGCCTTGACGCACGTTAATTATGTGCTCGTGACGCTCGTGAACAATGTAAAGCACAAATTGGCCGGCTAATATCGGCCACAGCCGTACACACGAATCAGCACGTGTCCGGCTCGTGGCACGAAAAAATCCAACAGCGTTCATTTCTAAGAGAAATTTGTTGGTTTGATGGTGTTTCACGATTTTTAACGTGTTTCGAATATCTGACGATATTAAGTAATTTTTTACGAATTACAGCTTACTTGCGTTGTCGATGGATGATAGGGGATATAGTACAGAAGTTAAGGGAGTTAAAAGTCTGTTAATCGGAACGTTTCTTAATCTGAAACTTCTATAATCGTGGTATTAAAATTCAGTAAAGTCGAATTAGTTCTTGCAAATGTAAATATGATATTAATTCATCTTCTTCGGTGAACGATAAAGTACAGTATTTCGAGTAACAAAAGTTATTGTTTTGGATAGTGCCAAGAGATTTTGTAACATTGATCGAAGTTTTACGTAGATATACAATACTTTTGACAATTAATTGATTCGAGTTATAATAGCAAAGAAAATTTCGAACAGAATCGCTGCTCCTGATATTTTGCATCTTCGGATAATGAAATGATTATTAATCACACCTATCAATTTAAATGTTTTAAGTTCGAGTTCCCTGAGACTTAAAGTTGACATAACAGTTTAGAATTTTCTCCTGTCGTAGATAAATTTCTTTAATCGATTCTACCAATATTCTCGTGCCAGCCAATAGTCGCAAACTGCTCGACCTAAACAAGCTTTCACACTTCCTCCTGCTATTCGTCGCAAACTCATTCGTCCAGATTGCCAGAAATTTATGACACAGAACAGCATTGAAAGCAGCGAGTAAGTCGTTAAAGCCCATCAGAAAGCAGTTTGCCGCAAGATTTATAGGACTTCTGACTGCTGCCCAACTGAAGAATACTACACTTTACGATAGATGAAAGAGAAAGACAATATCATTGCGAAAAGAAAAAGAAAATGAGTGATTCCTTTTAACTGGAAATAATAATTAACTGAAAAACAGTCTTTTGCCAAACTTCATCGCGATTAGATATATCTTACAGCTTGCAAACTGGAAATGTAATAACGTCATCTGGTAATGACATCATATCGATTTGGCAAAAATTCTAATTTTCAAATATTTATAGAAGCGAACTTTTAAATGTGAGACATTTATTAGGATGGAAGATTATCCTATAAAATTATGTTTCGATAAGAGCAACGTTATAATTCAAAATAGAGCTCCAATCCTTTCTTCCAAATGAAAATTTTTAATAAATTTGTAATAAAAGCAACGGACAAACGATATTTCATCGGAGACCATCGAAACCTAAAGACCATTAACTAAAGTGGGAAGGAAAATCAATTTTTTCATAGTAAAACAATTAAGTATGTAGTCAATAACTTTTTATTCCAAACTAATTTCCTAAAAAATACACATATTTCTCATTCTCTTAGCAAACCAACAGTATGTAACTCAAGTTTTCGAAATTTCAAGACTCGATCCTCAAAATTTTCAAGGTTACTATTCTAAATTAGCATCTAAGCTCTAAAATGAAGCATTAATTCTCTACAGGAACGTAACCAAATTCTTTCTTCTCCATCGTTCCAAACGCAACTTACTCCCATTACCCGTTAATCTTTTTTCTCTCCCTTTCTCCTCCGATTTCTTTGCAACGTCGGCAATAATTTACATTTGCAAGTTCCAGATGCGTCTCATACGATCGTAATACGCATATACAAGATGTATATGGAAGCCAAGGGCTCTGGTCGATCGCCGGTTATTGATGGCTTCATCCGTAGCCTCTTGCTGCCACCAGGTGGTCAGATTCTGATCCGTTTCTAACGGACGAACCGGCGTATCGTTGGCAATCGAACATCAACGAGAGCGAAAGGGAGAACGAACGACTCTTTGAACGAATCGAACGAAAGAACAAGACGAGAACAGAGAAACCACGATGGGGAGAGAGACCCCGTGGTTGGTTTTGGTTTACGGCGTGGCGATGTTTGACTAATGCTCCGCAATTTTGGCTTTTGTTGGTTCGCACGGGTCACCCGCTGCGATCAGCCAAATAGGAAAGAGGCTGGTTAACCAACCCTCGGCTCTCGGGCTCCTGCGAAGCCACCCTGATCGACGACCCGCTGAGAACGATGTTTAGGAAGCGTCGATGATGTTAAGGGTACTGGTATCGATACGATTTTTACGCGTAATCGTCGACTCTATGGTTTTTTTTATTGGTTACCGACGTATAGCCATTGCAAGAAACGCAGGACAGTTATATAGTAAAATTGATCAAGAGTTTAATGCTATTATATTGCTGATATGTCAGAGTCTTCTTCTTTTAGTATTCGTTTTAAGTATCGTTCGCATATTGGTCATGGAAAACGAATTAACTTATTCGAATTGTTAATTTATCGAACGAAATAGCTTTCCTTATTTAGAAACCTCCTCTCTTTTGACGTGTCATTTTATTTTTATTAAAAACAAATTATATCTTACGCTTGATAATTGTTTTTATTAATTATTCATTTATACTTGTAGAATATCTACAGAATTTCTGATTAATGAACGACGTTAGAGAAGAATATGCTGTTATTTGAAATAAATCACAGGATAACGAAGGAAAATATTACTTTATAGTTGTTACAGATTTGTTCGTCGATGGATAAATGTAAATATATATGTAAGTAGTGGTAATTAATTAACTGGAATTATTTCGTTTACAAAGTACATGTTTATAGTCATTTGGGGAAGTGTTTGTATACTTTATGAAAGATCTATGCCTTTATGCTTTTATGCGATGACCGTATGTACAGTATAGATGTTACACAAAAATAAGTACTATGTATTTAGAGACTATATCATTCGTAATCTTCTGCATGCTGAAATTTTTTGCGCGAATATTATTAATCTATAAAAAAATAAAAATTGTTAAATCCGACTTGTCAGTAGAAAACGTCTGTCTTCGTATCATCGAAAAATATGTCTACTTATCCTTATTCGTGAATATGTATAATTCCAAGGTATCTGGCGCAAGTCACGGTAATGAACACAGCGTTAAGACGATTACTTAAATGACATTCGTGATTGACTTTGTAATTGAATCTCCGGCTACGTATATATTCGCGCAGATTGAATCGAAGAGATCTAATACGTATTTGGCAAGTTACATATCCGGTCTACGTATCCTGAGAATTTAATCTACTGCAACAGGTACTCGCTGTGTTACATATCCTAAAGATCTAGTCTAGGCTTGTGCAAACTAAATTATATCATATGTATTCACTGATTGCTTTCTAAAATTACTAACGTAATAGAAGTTAAAGGATAAGCTTCATATATCTAACAACAGTCTACTGTAATGATCATTTTGGTTTCTCTACTTTCTTATAATTTTTTATTTAAATCAACGTTTCTTTGTCATAAAGGACGAATAATTCTTACAAAAAAAAAAAGAGAAAAAATATCGAAATCCTCGATTCAATAGAAAAGCGATAAATTTCTGATGAAAAATTCGAGGAGATCAGTATGTACATTTCTAACAATGTATCCAACAAAAGGGATGTAAACTAACGAATCTTTAATTTTCTTGTCAGACGTACGATCGAACCAATGAATTATAAATAATCTCAACTTCCGTCTATGATATCCAGATGAATAGACATACAAATTCATGTGGAGACAAAGTTGCGGCGCCGCAGTAAGAAAATATTCATTAGTTACCCTCATCTTTAACCTGCATAAATTTCATAAGATAGAGACAACAGAAACGTGACGAAACTTTTTATTGAGTTTTTTCTTCTTTGTAATTATAATTCAATGCCGACAGTGAGAAGGAAACGTCCTTTTACTAAGAAGATTTACATTATCACAATATATTTTGTTACCTTCTCGTATCTTCTCATTTGTTCCTTTATTTAATATCGATAAATTCATTCTTATTAAATCTAACCCTACTTTAGTCATAGAAAACTGCCGACAGATTCCTTAATATTGAAAAGTTGTGGGAAAACCGTACTCATACTATGAAAAATTAGAGAAATGAAAATAAACGTTGTTCCTTAAAACAAGTATCCGTCTGACTGGAAAGAATTATGAGCGAGGATTAATCACAATTTTGCAACGCCTGGAATATGCTAATTCTTTCAAGAACAAAGGCCGAGCAATATTTGAACGCTGTTGGTACAACATACGATTGAATTTAATTTTCCATCATCACGACATGTACTTTGTATCTTCAATAATCAACAAAGATTATCGTATTAATTTTTCTATAAAAGTATCAAACGATTCTGTAAAAATTTTATTCAAATTTCACAACATGATTTGAATAAACGCACTTCTCTAATACAATCACAGATACGCCTACATCGATTATATCACGCGATGAATTTTTCCTTAAAAAAAAAAGTTGAAAAATACAGACATATAATGCATAATATATACAGACATATAAAATAGAAATTAAACATTCTATAGCATCCTTCTTTTCCAGAAAAAAGAAACTCGTACAAGAATCATTTTTATTATAAGCTCTTCGATTATACGAGATAGACGTAGCACGAAGTTCGCGCCATTGTAGTCGGAAGAATAAAATAATATTCCTCGCCGTCTTCATCCATCCTAGCTATCCCATAGCACAGACCATAACACGGTCCAAAACGCAATCGCGACGAAGTCAGAGAAGCGTGACGATCGGGCATGCCTTCCTCGATCGTTAAAAGGGAAACATACAAGAATCGGATGAGACGATGGAAAAAGGGAGGCTCGCTTCGGAGAGAAACGAAGAAAGACGGGGAGCGGACAATCACCGGATGCCGGAGGGCCGCGCGAACGCGAGCGCAGGTGTGCCTTCGCTTATACGGCGAGCGCAACGACAGCGGTATTAACGTGCCGCTATATCGATATCGTTATAATATGCAAATTCGCTCGTACGCTCATACAGGTATACGAAGAAGCAAAGAGATCTATGGACGGAGTTAAGAGGAACACGTGTTATTCTGGCCTCGAGGAGGCACCCGAAAAAGGAGATCATCGATCGCGATCCGTTCGACACACCGTGACTTCTCTTTCCAATCGAAGATCTCTATTCCACGCGTAAAAGGCTCTCGCGTTATTTTCCTCCGCGTGCCGCTCGAAAGTTGTCTTCATCACTGCGAGCCTCGTTCGGCACGCGACGCGTGTTTCTCGCGTGCGTGATTCCATTCCAGAAACTCCACGATGGAAATGAACGCTGATGATGTTGGAAGAATAGTCGAAATTTGTTGAATATACATACAGTACACTGAATGAATTAGCATCATTTACAGTTTGCGATACCTTTTTGGCTTTTTTAAATAATTTTTTTAATCGATTGAAAGGAGTCTGATAGAATTAGTTTCTTAATAGGCTGAGATTCTTTTCTTCAAATTTACGAAAAATATACTATCTAATATACTATCCCTTAGGATAGTGTTAGTGAAAGAATTTATACGTTTATATGTCCTACCATAAAATATAGTTAAATAAACTATCAAGTGATGAATGCATGGAGTCTGCTTGCGAATATAAAAATTAGATAGGCGTAAGCACAAGGAGTTAAATAATAAGGTACACCTGTTATATGTTCAATCTATGCTTTGGGTTGTTCGAAAAGTTCCTAGCCTTTTCGACGATCTCTGACAATACGTTACGATTAGAGGAGAAACGATGATTTCTTTTTAGACTAATATTATTCCTAGTTGGATGCTTGAGAACGTATTAAGTACGTACGACTATATGGAGATAGAAGTTGTTAGAGCCTATAACCGTGAGAGAAATCATATACATATATTTAAAAAAAATGAAAAGTATATAATATCGAAGGAAATTGAAATATTGAAATCTCAGGCATAACACGATTTTATTGCGAAGGTCCTTTAAAGGAATTTTTTTATACAAAAGGAAAAAAGATATAATTAAACAGGAACTTGAAGATTGAGAGATAAAATTGGAATATTAGACTTGTGTTATGAATATCCTTTGAAAGAATTCCTTCTATAAAACGAGGAAAATAAGGAGTATAGTGTTGTAGAAGAACTTCAATATTGGAAACTGAGCTATAAAACAAGAATTCTGAACTTTTATTATGAAGTTCTTTTGGACGAACTTTTTGTACAAAATGAGAAAGGGTGTAATATTCGAAAGGAATGTTTGGAACTGATCCATTAAACAAGAGCCTTGAAAATATATTGTGAAGTTCTTCGCAAAGAATCTTCTGCATAAAAGACTATTATAAAAGAATATACCTTTGTGCAAAACATGAAAATATTAAGTTGGTCTTTACATTCATCACGCAGAATGCTGTTTCTAAACTAACGAGAAACAATGCTACACATTCTGATACAAAATTCTTACCGAGTCAAACTCCAGGTTACTCCAGCCCCGCTTTTATCATCGACAAAATCTAATCGATACATCGTACAGTATAATCGCATGCAACCAGGCATTAATCATCAACCCTGCTCATTAAGGTGAGAAAAAAATCTCATATATAACAACGACACGAAGCAAACTCCACTAATCTTACTTCAGCGTGTTCATTCACGACACGTCAGCTTCGAAATGCCACATATTCCTCGCACGAATTCCCCAAGCACAGCTTTCTAAGCGGTCGTGGAAAAAAGGGTCACGCTGCAACCGTGACTCGTTAACATCATTACTCGTGCTATTCTCTGTTCAAAATCTAGAGTTGTATCTTCGAAACGAACGACTCCGTAGCCGAGCAAACAAGTGATCTCAGGCAAACGTACACAGTATCCACGAGCTTGGTGTACGTGGCAGCGTACTCTCGCTCCCACGGTATCTATATTTTCAATCGTTATCTTAATGTTCGTTAAACGTCCAGTTACTGGTGCCAGGGGTGCGCAAGAGAGGAACAGAATTACAATAGGCAGCCAGACACAAGTCCAGAGGCTGCTGCTAACAACTCGCGCGAGACTCGCTCCCACCGACGCGATGCGAGGCTGCGCGCTTGATATTTAAAAGAAACTGAACGCGCGGTCCGTTCTGGTTAGCCGAGGCACCTGGATATAGCAGATCATCGATCGCGATATCGTTGTTCAACCTCCTTCGAATCGAATACCTCTTTATTTACCGTCGATAGATCACACGCTTCCAATTCGCGGCTTGTAGCTCATAATTCAACAGAATCGTTACAGCATATTTAATAATACCCGAGTCTTAGCGAGAAGCAAGGGGGAAGAAAAAGGACAAAGATGAATTTCTGCCTTCTGGCGGATCGACGCCACGTGGCCGCTTTCCAAGAACCTTGTCACCTGGTCTTCGTGATATCGACGTTCAATTAACGGTTCAGCGTGAGAACAAGATTTCCGTTTTTTAATATTCTAATTTTCATAATCGAATATGCATCTCTATGGGATTGTATCGTCGGATTACTAGATTTCAAATGATCGGCTTGAAATGAAAAATATATATTATTCAGTCGTTTAAATAATGGAATTTTTTTTATTTCGTTGGTAAACTTTTGGTTTTGAGAGTCTTTAAAACGATATTACTTGGGTGGAGAACTTGGAAGAGTTAAAGAAATACTACAATAATTTAAAAGAATCAAAGTATCAGAATTCGGTGCTATCGTTATTAATTTTATTAAAACAAGTCTGTCAAAAATTTCTCTGTCAAACGCATCGATGAAGTATTACCGTTAAAGTGTCGTGTGATATAGAATTTCAAGTGCAACAGAAGACGCGCAGGTCCGATGGATGTGCAAATTAGGATTCCAAGTTGGTATATACCCTCTACTCGACGCATGACTATTCTATTAATCCGGGTGCTAGACCATCTGCATATTATCGCTAATTCTGTGGCTGCCATTGCCATTAGAGAGTTTCCATCGTTATTACGAAATCGCAGTTTCCTGTGAGTTCCATAGCTAACCACCGATCCATTCGAATAGATCGCCTTTCCTAATAAATGTTTCCGTGTCTGGGATACGTATCTGATAGACAGTCTTAGTGACGGCTCTACTAATAAGTCCTAAGTGAAACAGACACCGTTCCTTTCAATATCGCCTCTCTGTTTCTTCCATTTCAACGACTCCTATCGAAATAATTGAATCTCCTGCGCGTTTAATTTTTTAAACAAAGAAACATGAAAAGTATGAAAGTAAATGTTCCCTCGGTCCTAGCGTTCCAAAATAAATATCATTTTTTTTTCTAGAAGATAATACCTTTGTACTATACGTAAACTTGTATGAAGATATAGCGCTTTAAAGCTTAAAATGTTTCTAACGTGTATCTACCTACTATAAAAAGAATTCATCTGTCACAATGCCAAGGTGAAACTTGGCTTTAATACTCTGAACATTTCCATACCTAAATCTTTAGTTAACTTCTCCATAATTTACACAAAAGGATTAGTTTCGGTTAACATATCTATCGCTCTGTGTGATCGAATTTTTATTACAGTAGATTCCATTTATAGCGGATATATGGTACACAATCTATTTTTATATCGCGAAACTTCATGAATTATCATTTATGAATTACGAAGTGCGAGTTATTACAGTCTGGTCACGAAATCTTTTTTCAAAATTTCATCATTTCTAATTTGTATGCTAATTTCAACCACCTTAATGTCGCACGTTGCTTCGGAATTTTTTAAAACTTCTCTGTTGCATTCCATCAAACACCTGCGCTACGTATCGTTATTTCATACGCAAAGTATACTATCCACGACCCCTAAGAGACGCACGTTTCCGTAAACGCATCCTCCAGCTTGGCACGATCGAAATGCCTTCGATCTACGAGACAGCGAAATTGCTCGGATTCGACGATCGCGATTGCCTTGTCGCCTATACATACTTTGCCGGCAGGTCGACCTTTGCTCGACATCGTGATAAATATATTAAACCGACGCGAGTTCGTGAGCGACGATGACTCAGTTGGTTCGCGGCCGATTGTCGAGCAACGTGGTTGCTTACTTTTCTGCCTTCTTTTCCTTCTTCGCCACGCTCGCAAAGAAAACCCCTTGGCCGCCGACCGATCGGTCGGCTAACATACATTTGCTTTCAAGCAACACGTGTTGTTTCTGGCCGGCAATCGTGATTCATCTGGTCGCTACTAATCGACTTCCGTTAAATCAAACGTCCCTCTGTGCGCGATTCAGCCGCGCAATTGGCCAATACCTGGCCGACACACGCGGCTGCACGCTCGTATCTCGCTGAATGGAAAATGCCGCTTTGTCTACCTATGGTTTCAAGACCGAGTCATACTCGCCGCTTATCGGTCTTCTTTCGCTTGCACGTATGTAGTTTTCTTAGTTGTCCCGTCTCGAGTGTGAGTGTAGATGAATCATTACGTTCGGTTCTGGCAATAGTTTAATGCTACGCCTATAACTGCAACAACGGAAATATCTATATTTCTTTTAAATGTCTTATTATAACGTTACATTCTTCGTTGTTAGCGCAACGATGCATGAGAGTTTTGTCTTTCATCATTTTTTATACGTTTCATACTGGTCACGTAGAAATACATCTTTTCCATATTAAAATTCTATGTATTATATGTTTAAATGTACATTATTTATATTATACATATGTACCATATATACAGCTACAAGCAGGTACATTATATTAAATACCTTTTCTGTATAAAATTCTTCTACTCTTTGTAGTTACATTATATATAGTTATATTATATTATATAATTATATAAAATTGTAGCGTTTCGAATTTTACGTGTAAACAGCGTAGTTTCTTTCTTTCTAGACAGATAGAAGGTTTCGGTTTCTTTCGTAAAGAAAATATTTTATTTTTAAACTGAAATATTTTTGGATACCTTCAAGATAACGGAAGAATAATAGCAGCATAAGAGGATATGCTATGTATACTGATACATTTATACATCATTAAGGAGATGTTGAAAGCAGGTACAGAAGTTGGGTTCCTTTCGATGTATGATGTCTGTCAATTAAATCTCAGGATAAACATTACTTCCGCAAACAGACTCGAATCTCATTTAGGTTCATCATATCAAGACCAATTTGTCATACCTTCATCACTCGCTAAATACCATGTATCGTTAATTCGAACATCAAATTTTAGACACGCGAATATTCTAGCACTAACGATGAAGCAATATCTCTTGAAATATGCATATGACAACTAATAAAAAATTCCACTGTAAAAAATTATTTTTCAATTTACATATTACAATTAGGAAACGTAAAAGATTTGCATACGTATATATGTTGACATCAACAGCTCATACGTATTCATTTATTATCCTACTACGAACAGTGATACTTTAGTTTTATTTCCTCCAATTAATCCACGTTCTTCCTAGAAATTAATTAAACCAAAATCAGAGTTCAAGAATTCAGACCCAAAAGCTAAAAGAGAAAAAGCCATGCAAACGAACCAACAGTCAGGAGAAGAGCACAGAGATTTGTCGACGTGTTACCCGAGCGTCTCGTTCCATCAGCGTTTTTAAATAATTGAACCGGCCAGGGAAGATGGTGGCGCGATGCATTTGCATACTGCGGCCCGGTCGAAGCTGACCGTGCGCGGCCTCTGTTAATTAATTAATACTAATTAATCACGGATGACGATGGTTCGACGATAAAGCGAACGTCGCAGAACATGCGCGAACACGGTGTCGCGGGGCCAGATTCTTCTCGTCCCTCTCCCATTGGCCATTCCTTTTTGCCCTCCTTTATTCCCTTTTCCTTTCTTTTCACCGGTGGACTGCGCAAACCTAATTACTCGGCCGTCGTCCCATCGCGACGCCCGCGTGGCGAGGCGGGACGAGGCCGAGCAGAGTGAAAGACGACCAGTCGAGAAACGTTCGAATGACTAATTACCCACGAATCCATAGCGGTGGAACAACGTTTTCGAATGCTCGTTTACGAATGCGGTAATACCTGCTTCCGTTGCCTCTGTGTTACACCAACATACACACACTTGGGTGCACGTGGAAATTTCGTTCGTTTGTTGCACCGTATAGACGTACAGGTGTACGAGAATGGGTTTTCGAGACGACGCCTCGCCACTAATTAGCGGCACCAATTAACCAACAGCTCGCTCTTGCATCCCTTCGAGAGCTTCTCTCTGTCTTTTTCGTCCTCGTCTCTCGTGCCCTCCCGTGTCTATCTCTCTTCGAATAATTCGGTAGTCGCGGTTCGGTCTCGTGCACACTTTTCCACCCGTTTTATCCATCGATCTTCGTGACTCGACTAGGACCACTCGTTTTTTCACCACCCCATTCGCCGGCCATTTTCATTTTGTCGATTTTAATTTTCACCTTCCTACATTAAAACCGAAATGAAAGAGATCGCGCTATTTTCCAACGTTTTCCCGGCCCGAACCCTTTCTTTGTTCCACGCGCAGGCTCTTCAACGGGATACCCATCGTCACGTGGTAATTCGTTTCACCGTGAGTGTACCCTCTCGACCAGCTATTTTTTCCTACGCTTTTCTTCCCTCGTGGTATGTTTTGTCGTTGCCTCGTTGTGAACGAGCGAGTTCGAATCACGAGCAACACGTGTACGAATTTGTTCGCGTTGATAGCGTGATTTTTAATGAAAGATACAAATTAACGAGCATGTCACTGTGATTTGAAGATGCTTGTAATGTTTGCTTCTTTATCTATGTTTCGTATGTAGAATTTTAGTAAATGTTATCTCTGGGAAACGATTAATTCGAAGTTAATGTAAGAAATGTTCGATATTTTAGTAATTATTTATTTGTAATCAGAGAATAGGTTTCTTCGTTGACCTTTAATATTGCGATGAATATAATTTATTTATAAGATATTTCTTTTTTTAAATTATATTACATCTGGTCCTGTCTTAGAGCGACAGTCTTAATAAATATACCTTCCTGACTTAACATTACACGTTTGTATACCGTAACATTCAATAATAAAAACAGATTGTCTGTCACATAAAGAGCGACATAAATAAATGGAAAACACTCACGGTCGAGCATACGGAGCATCGAGAAAAAGTTGCGGGGCATAAAACTGCATAATACTCTTCAATCTCCACAAATCAACTCTGTCAGAGTGAGAAATCGTCATTTTTGGTCCCCTTTACCGAGCATTACGCATCCCCATAGCCCTGTGAACCCCATTCTTCAAACATTCTGCATAATCTCCAATCACAAAACCTCGATTCATCTCTGAGCCAAGTTTCGATAAACCAAAATACATAAAATTCTTCCGAAAGACCTGACAGGAGCGAAGAATGAAAAAAAAACGTAAGAAATGTTTACAAAAAGAATAAAGCGAGTCGAGAAATGCAAAGATCGACTGTGAATCGAAAGAAAACGTCGTGCAAACGCTGAACTATATCTCTGAATTCCGAAAAAATTTCAACCTATCTCCGAGCCAAATCTCAACATACCGAAGTGCATTCAAAATACCAAACAAAAGAAAAGAAGCTAAAGATAGAAGAAAAAAAAAATAGAAGAAGAACGAGGAAACGAAAGTCACGGGAAAGCAGCTGCCAATGGGGTAAAAAGGTCCTGAGGCTCGGCCTTTAAAAATTTTAACCTACTTCCAGATTAAGTCTCAACATACCCAAATACTTGGAATTCACGGCGAAAGGTCAAACGAGTACGAAAATAAGAGGAACAGGAGAAAAAGAAGGAAGCAGGAGTCATGAAGAATGCAAAAGTCAAAGGGGCAGCTGCAAGCCGAGTGAAAACGTCGTGAAAACCAGAAGGCGTTCCGCGGACGCATTTAAACGTAATTTCCATGAAGCCTGCTCCGTATAATTACGCCATTAGGACCTCTTTAGAGTCCATTTAAAGTCATAATCACTCAACAAGTCGGCCCCGTAGCGGCGTGCTTTCTCGCAGCGATTTTACCGTAGGCCCTCGCTCTTCTTCTTCTTCTTCTTCTTCTTCTTCTTCTTCTTCTTCTTCTTCTCTTTCTTCATCTTCGTCCTCGTCTACCTTCTCATCTTCTTTCGCTTCTTCGTGTTCGTCCCGTTCTGGTGCTTGGTTTCTCGTTGGTTTCTCTACTCGACGAGGAACGGAGACAACGTTGCCAGAAATCTTCGTACGATAATAGGACTGGCGTAAATCATCGGACAATGGCAGAGTAGGCAGCAGAGGTATCCCTTTTCCTCGTCCCTTTATCCTGTCGTTCGGAGTTGCGCGAATGCTCGCATAAACACGCGGTATAAATCAAACGCTAGGGTATCACGGGATACCGCTACGCTGCGAAATGATTCCGCCCAAGGCTCTTCCGTTTTCCTCTTACCTGGTACCATAGAAGATAGAAATTGTCGTTTTTCGCAGCGTGCGTTAACCTTTTGCTATTTAGCCCACCCCTCTGTGGAAATTTGGTTGTTGGAGAAAGTTTAACAGCGTCGTCCCTTAATCGGAGTATTTAATAATTATAATATTAAGAATTTAATTAAACTGTTCTAGTTCTGAATCGTGAAAAAATATATGGATCGATAGAAACGAATAAACAAATGATAGAAATAAATTAATAGAATTGATAGACAAGTCAATTTTAGTTGGGTTGCTGTAGTCCTCGTGGATGTAAGTATGATATAACTTAGTTTTAATCGAAATAAAAAGACACATTAAAAAGATAGGGGCTGTCGAAATAAGGAAATTCGTAAGCTTGTGTTCTTTGATTTAGAGCAGAGAGTAAGTTGAGATGTGTATGCACATTTCATTTAATTATTTTCGTTAATGTAAAAATGACGTTTCTTGTTTTTATAAAGTCCCTGCACTGTCTTATCCTAATTCATGCAACGTCAAATCTAGAAATCCCCGTCCCTTTTTCTAAATATTAGAATTGATAATTAAATGTATACATCAATTTTCTCATCGTACATTGGTTGTTAAAAATCAGTTTCACGGTACTGTTCGTCAATTGCAAATTCTGGTAATATCACGATCAAATTACGTTCTGTAACAAAACAAAAGTTCGAATACTTTTTGCCAGTAGTGTACATACATATTTGTCAAACACGAATGATTTCGCGTTGATTTCACCTATCGGGCAATAAATTAACACATAATCACGACGAGTGAAGATCACGGGGCTCGCGGGACTTCTAAGGTCGAGGGATACACAGAAAATCAGTGAAAGCTGGCCCAAAAGGTTAATTGAAGTAAAGAATCGCTAGTATCGCAATTACTGTCGACTTTCAGCCGTTCTCTTTTCCGATTTTTCCATCGAGAGTTTTACCTTGAACGGGACTCGAGAAAGACCACGACCGTGAACTAACCGAGCTTCCTCTCCTTTTTCCCTGTATTACGACGAGAACGAGTAAGAGGATCTACGGCGTAGGATCTAGAAAGATTTCGTCCAATTCGTGCGTCTGAACGATCTAATATCATTGAAGTTATCTGTCATTTTCGTAATTTTTGTAAATATCCAAGATACCGTTCATCTTAATTTACTATTGTATAATTTGTCAATATGTGTATGTAAAAATTGCAGATACGAGAGCAAGTAAGACGTGTATTCAGGTGAGAAAATAGAGTGAAATATTCAGAGAAGTAATATAAATTCAGTTTCAAATGTGTAAATAGGTCGTAGTAATTCTTGCATCTCTTTGTGATTCCACGATGATTTCAGAATTTGGAAGGACTAACTTTTTTCTACTAATTAGCTGCCAATTTTTTTGATGACAGTTTGCAAGATAAAATTAAATGCGAAAGAAACAAAATTACTATTTTATGCGAGTGTTGCGGAACGTCGACTATACATTTATATTCGATTATTAGATAACCAGCTTTAGCAATTTTCACTCATATAATCTAAGATGTCCAACATACCTAATCACATGTTTAAGATATTAAAATAAATTCTTTAATCGTGAATAACCAAATTGCTTACAGCGATTAAATCTAAAGGCGCAGTCCTCGCCGTATTCTACGATCTATCTTCGTATCTTTAAAATCTCTAAAATAATAGCTTAGGAGAATGTCTATAAATAAACAGACGATATAAATCATAAAATTATATTGTCCACTATTTTCCAATACGATTATGAATCGACGATGAACTTCCATAGTCATAAAAATTACCCTTTCGCGACTGAAAAATATACAAAGAAAAAAAAAACAATTATACGATCTATAACTATATAATTTTATGTCAATTTTTAAAACAGTATATACAATTATTACGTACGATAGGATTGCGAAAGCACATCCTCGTATCGCGAATCCGGTTAAATCTCGATGACCAAATGAGATAGAGTAACAGAAAACACACGTACATATATACGATGGTCTGTCTAATGGTAAAGCAACGTCCTTCGCATAACTCCGTGATCATCGCGGATAGTGATGGATCACTAGCGATGCACGGACGCGGGTCACGGTTCGTTACGATTTCTCGCGGCATTTTCTGCCAGAAGGGGCCAGCGAGAAGGTAGAAAATATAATTAGCTGGAGAAAGAGGGAGAAACATTTGAATGATTCAATGCATAATGCGATTCGATCGCGTTGACTCTCTCGGCTGGCACGTATATATCTTCTTAATGTCACCGTGACGTAAACCCGTTGTGTTTTCAATGCATTCGTTTCACACGATTGTTCGTGGAAGTCTCGTAATTAGATAGGAAACCTTGCTGGCAGATCTCTCACGGTTATCGAAAACGGCTTTCGACACCGAACGATCGAGATTCGAACGAAACAGGAAACATGGAAATCAGAAATTAGCCACGTCGTTGTCGAGATCTCGGATTAGGATCGTTTGATGAAAACGTTATGGGTATGCGAGTGGGAAGTACGCTGTTTTTTTTTTTCTTTTATAAATATACTCTTGTAAATGGGGAAGAATTATTCTGCGATATCGATCAGCCTTCCAAGTATCGTTGCTTGGTGTTTTCCTATGAGTTTAGGTATTGACAGTAAAACATGAAAATTGTGAAATATAAATAAAAGAGCAGTGAAAATTGGACGATGAAAGAGAAACAGAGTATCGATATTCGGAACATTCTAATTTTAATGTATAGCGAATTTGCAACTTTGAAAATGAAGAAATTTGACAGAAAGTTGAAATCTTCGCAATTTGGAAATTGAAACGTGGAAAGTTTGAAAATTTGGAGATTTGAAAGTTTGGAAGTTTGAAAAATTGAAACCTCGAAACTTGGAAAGTTTATGGGTTAAAGGGTGAAAAATTCGGATATTACGACTTCGTTAACAGGTAAGATTTGTCATATTACTACGTATAATTCTTCACATTCGCATTTAAAATTACAATCATTTTTTAAACGACCAATTTCACGACATATTTCAAGCATACGATTTTCAGAAAAACATAATTAATTATTTTGCAGAAAGCAATAACCGTAATTATCTTTCGAGCGTATTGAACGTATCTGCGCGATGTGTGTACAATTGAAAAATGTTAATCGTATGGTGATGGTAAACGAAAATGGTTTTTGCAAACGCGATTTCCCCTGTTACCGTTGAATTTTTCATGTAATAGTGCGAAATAATTCCTCAAAATGATGCAATGGAATAACGCCGAAGGCACGCGTGTCTCGTGAATTGGTAGTCATTCGTTTTCGAACGGTCGATGAAAAATTTTAATTGAAATTTGCCTGAGGAAAATTTGCAAATGACCAAATAATGAGTCTGTCAATCGCGGCTTTGCTTTTTTGAACAGACAGACAAATAACATGGATATTGAATCATTCGGCCATAATGTAGTATTTAAAAAATAATTTTCATTTGTATCTTCATTTCTTTGAAATGAAATCCTTTATTTCTGCCTCGAATGATGTATTGTTATAATAAAGCGTCAGAATTTATAAATAAAATAATATTGTGATCATAGTATTTACATAATTCTTTCTTCGTATTTACACTATCCGCAAGTAATACTAATTAATTTATTACTTGCGACCACGCATTGTTATTGCAAAGCATTAGAATTTATTTCTTAAATAAAATTATATTGCTTGCGATTATAATACTTGTATAATTCATGTTTTATATTTTTATCATCCATTAGCGATATTGATTAATTTATTTCCGTCATGCTACTGCTTTTCTCTTTTCTCTTTTGTTTCAAATTAACAGCATAACAGAAGAAAATTTACTACGTTCAATAAATTTCTTCGAGCGAATGGATCATGATGGATCGGTTTGGTTTTACCTATTTGTTCATAAAAGAATACGACGAATGCAGAAAGATAGTAAATTTTCGATAAGACATACATATAAATAATCAAATATCATGGACCTCGCCCACGTAACGAGAATTTTATCAGATATCCATGTATTGTACTCTCGTAACGATAATAATCTCTCATGGACAGAAGATGCATCGAATGTTGTATGCATTCATTATTCATTTCCGCTGGGAAGGCCGGCCGTTTGATTTGGAATTAATCGAACGGTGTATTCACAGTTCGGAAATTATTTTGATTTAATCAAACTTGCTTGATTTATTCATAGACGATTGAACGTTTCGCACGCGGGCAGTTGAATTCAATTTTCTTCTAGCTTGGTGATTATGTGGAAATTTAGGATCCCGGTTAAATTACTGGCGTTTCCATCGATCGTAAATGTTTTTTAAATTAAAAGTAAATTTTACAGTTCCGAACGTTTATCAACATGAAAATCGTGAAAATAGAAATCGTAAGAATAAATTAATTACTCGTGAACGACGTTTGTGTGTCGCGCAATTTGTCTGACAATTTTATTTGATATGTTACATTAAATTCTTAAAACATTTATGATCTACAACTATTCTTATTATGACAATTCCTTACCAAAATTTTATTTTTGAAGGCGCAACAAATACTAAATTAGTCGAACATAAAATTTTCCGTCAATACTATAAGAGATATGAGAGATTTTTAGATTATTTAGTATAGATTCTGTAAAAATGTCCAAAACAAATTAAAAAATTGTTTGTCATTATTACAACCATCTATAGTATCGATGTATCACCAATTACCAACTCTTCGACAAAATTTGTCTGCACAAAATAACCATGCCATGCCGCAATCGCCTGAACGACGAATATGAAAAATCTACAAACCTTTAAAAATGAATCTTTTAACCATACCAAATACCTTACAGAGAATTAATAAACGATGGACCGTGTGACACTTAATCGTTAAGTCCATCAAGTTCCACGAATACTCCTCGAACAACAAACAGAATACTTTTCATTGAGAAAAGTTCTTGCGAAAGGAATCCGTAGGCTGATTCTCGATGAAGATGGCAAATCTACGGTGAGATGTATGATAATCAGGGATCATACGGCAGCGTCTATGCAGCCGTGGATCTTATCTGATGTCTCGTATTGTGTTCCAACATCGGTGATAACCTTTCGCGAGCGTACACGCGTGTCTATTGTTTATTTTTCGCGGGAGGGCCGATTCATAACGTGGAGTAATAAAGTCCTTGCCCCTTATCTGATAGCCAGA
Source organism: Bombus pyrosoma (assembly GCF_014825855.1). Taxonomy (NCBI): domain Eukaryota; kingdom Metazoa; phylum Arthropoda; class Insecta; order Hymenoptera; family Apidae; genus Bombus; species Bombus pyrosoma. Next base: position 15,973,440 of record NC_057776.1, read on the forward strand.
GTCGCTGCCGCGGCGATCGTTTCATTGTTTGCGTTTCACCAAACGAAATATCCTGTACCGATGGCATTGTAGCCTCCTTACGTGCCGTTTTCCACGCTGGAACACCTTTTAGTTTCATATTTCAATTATAGTTAATTAGAAATTCGTAATGTGCCGAACTTTATCATATACAGGATATTTCTGAAAGAATGGAACCTACATTCTACATGGAAACGTAAGTCGAAAACGTAGAATGATATTTTTGCGTGCGAAGCTTCATTTTTAGATAAATTGAAGACTCATATTTATACATATTTGCATTTGTATTTGTATTTGTACACTTTACTGTAATTCATAAATCACGTTAAACTATTGGGAGAATTTAGAGAATTTTTATAGTGCATTAGACAGTCACCGCAATTATGTTAGTTCAGCGATTGAAGGTGCTTCCCGATGGAAAGTTTCAAAAGATATTTTGAGGATTTGATAAAAATTAGAAATTGGAAGAATAGATACAGTGAAACCACAGAGGTTACGAGTGACCTAGGAATCGCAAAGCAAGGACCTCTGCTTAAGAAATGGAATATGAATAGCGACTCACAATCGATCATTCGGAAGATAGGAAGCAGGATATTTCGAGGGTACAGTCATTTAAATGGTACTACGTTAAAGTGCCAATATTCTTGGTAGATTATAATAAATATTTGCTCGCCGTGAGCTTTAAACTCTACATCGATGAATTTTTACTTACCAATCCGTATTATGTGTTTCGCGTACCACAAGAAGAACACAAGCTCAAGGATAAAATCCTTCTTCTATTCGAACACGTGAAAAGAGGAAATATTGTAGAAAACGTTCATAGAACACGATCACACTGGCAAAGAAAATTGGGATTATTCTCAGTTATTTTTACACTGATTTCTTTAGCGATTTCTTTTTTAACAAAAAAAATTGTTGAGTAAAAGGATACTTTAATAATTTAACATATCCGAATAGCGATACGAGCATCGCGATAATACGTTAGACAGAAACGCGAAATGAGATCACGTACTTTACTTGAAAATAAACTTTCGCACTCTCTACATCCATTTTCGATTTATTTTTTCGTGTAGCTTTTCTTCCTTTCGTGTTGCACCATTACTTTGGAAACATTCAAAGGAAACGATTTTAAAAAAGTCACTGAACCGATCGTCGTTAGGTTGTAATTACGAGCAACGATACGTGGTAATTGCTACGCCCGTAACATTTACCACGAAGAATTCTGTTGCAAGGCTGCTGCCACTTGAACTCGTTAATCGGCGTCATTACAAGCGCCGATGGCAGTTAAAGATTATCGAAGCTTCCGGATATAAGATGCAGTGGAAACGTATAGGAATTGGATCGGTTACCAGGTGGAGGTGTGTATGTTACTTAATATGAACTGGAAGAGAAAATTGTTATTTAAAACTGTGGTTGAACAGATGTACACGAGTTTCTTTTCCTCGTGGAAGGTTACTCGTATCTGTAGGTTGTATCGAAAGGTGTTTAAGCGTCTTTTATTTGGCACCAGGCTAAAAAGCGTCATTTTATATCGTTAAATTAAGTAGATATTATAAATTGATGTAATAATTATTGGTCTTCGAAAATTAAGCTACCGGTTTTGGATGTAACGTATATTATATTACGCGATATAATTAATCTTGCTATCAAGAAAACTACAATTTATTTTATCATCATTTGTGGGATTTCAATAAAATTAAACGCTTCCTCTTATTAAGATATAAAAGCCGATAATTTCTCTTTCGTGTCGTTTAACTTTCTGTACATAATATAACGACAAATTTTTAACGGAGACTAATCATTATTTGTATAAGAATTTACATAACAGACAGTTTTTCAACCCTCGCCATTAGATGATAATAACGTAAGACTATGAATCCTTGTAGATTGTTTACTGATCATTTTTCCAACACATAAAAATACAAATTACCATCGTGAAATCATCCAAATATTATTATCAACGTGTTTTCTTAATATTCTTTTTGAACACTGCGTATCACTTCCAGCACAAGGAGCAAATTCATCTATCTAATATCGCGTGTGAACGAAATTATTTTATTTTATCCCATGACACTAGGTAAATGAAAATAAAACAAAACTATATATACCTATGTAATTACTTAGTTGTTATTACTTCAACCGATAAAGGTACATTTTCTCTCAACACTTTCTTGGAAGATTATGTCATTTTCAATGCGACAGTGGCCCCCATCGTTTCAATATCGCAAAGAAATGATACTAATACATTTTATCTAACGATACTAAGCAGATGGAAATAAAACTAGACTACAAAGCTACTCGATCATTTAACCTGCATAAAATATAACTTACCACCATCAATAATCACCTAACTCGATTGAATGGAAATCTCGGATGAGGATCTAAAGCACATTTAGTGCACTTTAGAAAAATACAGTTTTTAAGTTAGACTGTTCCCCAAGTTTCACTTAATGCGTTTCTTCTTTGCTACAGCATTACGTCGCCCTCCAACGAAATATCTGCAACTTTTCTTGTATTCTAAATCGATCAAGGGGATATAGATGGTCATTCATACAGGTTTTCATACAATTAATACCAACATCTTTCCTCAACCACCCTCTTAAAAAGGCCACGCGTCTTTTCCTTCGTTTGGTCTCGCCCAATGTCGCAAAAGAACGACGTTGTCGCGTCTTGACCAACAATGTACTGTACCAACAGCATATTGTTCGTCGATTTCAGATTTCAGAATCGTAACGTCCACGGGTCGAACGTTGTGTGCAGCAGCCTCGTAAAACGTTGCGTGCCGGCACGGTATCAAATGCGCGAGCTCGAACACTGAAAGCTCGTTGCAATCGGCAATGAGATCTCTGACAATCGGTGACTTTGCGCTGGGCAATTCATTTCGACTTATCTGATATTCTACAGCCCTCCCCCCCTCTCTCTCTCCCGCTTTCTCTCTTCTATTCCTCTCTTGGTACTTGAGTTCACTACGCTATTTGCTAGGTGCGTTTCACGCAGATAACTCTTGGCGCGCGATCGTTTTTTCCAACAATTTATGACCGTGCAAAAGCTTCGTGGCGATACTCAATAAAGTCCGCTCGCGGATCAACGCAGATACGCATAGACATCGGCTGGTTCCTGTTACTTTTTTTTTTTTTTTTTTTTTTCATTATGTACGCCGCGTACGGAATTTATCGCCCAACCGAGGGATCGTGGCCTCTGACGAGAAACAGAATTATCGCACACAAGGGTAAGGCGATTGTTGGACGATGGAGATGCACTGTGTATTAAAACAGCCGTCTGTCTCGACCGCGAAAAAGCCATGGGACGAGTACGCAGACTAACATCATCTAGCACTTAACTATCCAAGTTATTACACCGACTCGTGAAAGTATTTTCACACTTGCCGCAGAAAACTTTCGTGTCCACATTGTATGCATTATGCAAAATAAGATATAGTGAAATTCTATTAGCACTGTGACGAGATACGAGTGTAACGAATACATTGGTAAAATTTGAAACCAATCTGAAAATGTATAAGGAGATTAGAAGACATTTATTGTACACACACACATATATATATATATGTTTGGTAAAAAATTATTATGTAGCACGAATAGAAATTTTAAGTATATTAGCCATCTAAGCACGTAACAAGTGTCAAATATGCGTGAATGTTAATAAGACGTACGATACGCACTATATTTAATAACTATGATAAGTGGACACTTAGTAATATTCATGTAATTAGTTGAGATTCAAGCGAACTAATATTAGTCCAACGTTATTATTAATCTAATACAATAATAATGTTAGTTGTTATTAATGATTATTAACCTTATATTATTATTATTAGTCGTGCAATATATAATAATATAATATAATAATAACATTAGAATAATGGGAATAAGATGATAAAATGTGTGGAGAAATTTTTTAAGATTAAACACACTTCGTGTACCTATGTTTGGTACTGTTCGATACATCACACGATACGCATAAAGAAAACTATTTCTTTATTTGTCAACCTGTGGTATATAGGAATTCTAAGTATAGCCACGCATAAGTTAATGACAAAATATTACAATATACATTTCGAATCACTTTTACAAACTGTATACGTATTAGTATTTTTCATTGTCTGACTATATAGTTACAGAATTATCTATAAATCCGTGCGCTTTCGCAACAATTATCTTAAAATAACACCATCATACGCTGTCGCAAGATACGAAGCCAATCCTTAGCCGCCTTTACATAGACCAGACAATATTATCTAGCTATCGTGGCACTAAAGTCGACAACAAATTGCACGGATCAATTTCGAAAAAGGCTTCGTAACAAACGATACGTAGGTGTGGACGTGTACTAATTTGCAATTTAACGGGATTATCCGTAGAATGAAGGTGAAAGAACAGATATTGGCTTGTCAGCCAATATTGGACCGCCGGAAAACGAGTATAGGAAGAGGAACTTCGATGGCAACACATGCTCGGAATACCATCGTTCTTCGCGAGTTATCACGGCAACGGTGTCCAATGCTAATATTTCGAGGTCGGTGAAACGAAGTTTGTACGTTTTCTCGTAAGAAATTATCGCGCCGTGACTACGCAGCTAGTGAGTTACGTAAATGTAATCGCACGCCACGTAATATCTCGGCGTGGAGAAAATATTTGACAGAATAGTCTGTTAATAACGACTTGTCGGCAGTCGTGATTTAACCTCCTTCTCGTCGTTTAGTGGTCCAATGGTTCTGTTATGCTAATACACGAGCGCGATATCTCGATCGATATTTCGCGCCTAGATCGTTCTAGTTTCGCTTGAAACTTAAGTGGATTAATGCGAGAGAATTTAGTCGACGTGTGGTAGTAAGATGAAGTATAATACGTCGTACGCAGGTCACGCCGTCAGTTTTCATATCCTAATCAGTTTTAATCGCGAGCACAAGGTATGTATGTGCTTTCACTTGAGCACATAAGTTTTGCAAATTTGCTGAGATTCTGAATCGAAAAAGTTAGACGAATGATGTAAACAAATGATAAAATATATACGTGTATGGTGCTGTGTCTTGAAACCTAGGAAATGGCTCAGGCTTTTGTTGAAATAAATCTATGAAAAATATTTTCGAAAGAAATCTAGAAACTTGATAACAGAATATCGGATAAACACCTTCGCGTTAGATCGAGAGATAATTCATTAGCAAAACTTGCTCTTATTCTCTATATCCTACTAGAAACTTTTAAAGAAATATAAACTGACATTCTCTTCTTGGTTACAACAATTTCCTTCTAACTATACAAAGTAGGACTTTCTAATTAAGTCAAACAAACAGGACCATTAAATTCATCGATTAAACAAGACATACCTTCGCCGATAATTAGATCAATATTCGACAAAAGCAACATGTAACGACAATTAGCACACGGTTAAACCGCGATGCCAATAACTTCGATTTTAGCGGATAATCGGCGTCCACGGGAAACTGGCTAATTTAGCAAGCAGGATATCCTGTCGATTGGCATCCGGTGATCATTCGATCGGCCAATCTTCTACAGAAATCAAATGACGAGGCGAAAGCCGACCAGAGCGCGCGACGCCATAAAACACGTCGTGCTAATTAACGATTAACCATGACCAGGATTCCTGGCCGACTGGTGGAACTGGTAGCTGTTGCTGACTCGTGTAACGCCTACTACGCGTCACCCACGAATTAAACCGGGAATCAGTGCGTGATGATTAGAACGTCGATGGGACCTGGCGCTGTACCGCGCTGTTTCGATTCGCCTCCAACCGTAACCGTGGAATCACGACCCCCCTCTTTTCTTTTTTCTCTCCTGTCATTGGCCCCACAGGAAAGAAACAAACATTTGTGCCATGATCAGATCAGAGTTGGACGTTATTCCAATTGTATCGTATAAATATTAATGTAAGATAATTGCCCGAAGAAATTCATTTTAATAAAACATCTTATCGTCGAACGTTGCCATTGAGAATGGAAGAGGAAGAAAGGTGTAGGTTTTATATCGGAATGAGCAAATGTTTATTAATACGAATACTAATCGCCTATGAATTCATAGCATACTTGAGAAAATATTCGATTATCAATTGGGTTTCATTAGTTTGGTCAAATTATTGGAAAAGGAAGCTGCATCCTTATCGCAGCTATCTCTTCAATTGTAAATTTGACAGTCCTCAAATTAGGATTTGCATGAAATTAACGGATTGTACAAAATTTCTCTTTCAAAGTAATCTTCTATCGTTCTGATATACGTTTCGTTAACCACACGGAAAATAAGGGAGAGGTTCAAGATTTACATAGATCAATTAACCGAGGCATAAAATTGAATCGACGGTCGTCCAAGCATCTTCATCGTCGTAACGATGATAAAGTACATCGTAATCCGTGCAAGGGCATAAATCAGCAATTCACCGCGGTTAATTCGTTGAATGTCTTCGACAAATGTTTCGCGGATACCGCAAATAAGCATCCTTGGCTGTTTATGAGAGTCGAAAATCCCTCAACGCACAAATCCCTCAAAGGCACACAGCCCGGATTTACCCAAGCACCGATCTATGGCCTATAATCAAGCAGCTACGTTAATTGAATACCGATTATGAATTACGATGCAACGGCATGATGAACCGTAATTATTGACAGATTCCGCGTTTCAGTCTGTCTGGTATCGTAAACAGCGGACAGGCTGGAAACACCTCGAGCGGACGGGCATTCGGATATGACGCTTTAAAAGTCGTTCGTCGACGAAGAATAGCCACGTTTCGCGATACCAAGTCTTCGAATTAATCCGTTCTGCGTTATTACGAGAGAATTGATAAGCTTTCGTAAACTAATTGGAGAGAGCGATACCGTGATAGATTGGCAATTGTTGGCGAATTTCACGAGCCATACAATTAAATTAAATGCATTAAATTTCGTTTTGTAGTCACTCGGCAACCACATTAAGGTAGAAGAAATTTACTGTAAATTATATATATTTAATTTTAACAAGAATCATAATAAGAATATCAGGACCTCGTTACTTTAGCTATCAGGAACGTGTAGAATATTCGTAGGATTTTCTTGTGCAAGTATTAGCTTAACAATTAGAGAAAATTAGAGACGTGCTTTATACCATACAAACGATTCTCACAGATTACACTTATCTGAATTGTCGCGGGACAAACGGACTATATAATTGGACTTCGTGTCATAGCCAATCGCCACTTTTCCCCGCTATGTACCTTTTCCGTTTACGTAAACAAGAGCTAGCGTTCAGATTAATGGATCAGAGACTAATTAAAATTTTGTTCCAGTAAATGGAGTTCTACTTTATATATTCTCCGAATCGTTTCTTACTCGTCACTGTATGAACATTCTTCCGGTTCTCAATCACTCGCGTACACGAATTCTCATCCTTACAGACACAAGACAAACCTGTTCGACGCAGGTCAATGATAGATACAGCGCGAACCACCGTTTATCAGTTTGTTAATAAAGCAGGTCGCTTGTCGGCAATTAAATTTTAGCAGATATCGCTCGGATGTTTCGTTAAACATTTCGTACATGATTGCAGAACGCGATGGAGGGTGATTTCGAAACGGCACAGCAACGGGAAACAACCAACGTTGCGAAAGGCGAAATTAAAAACCGGCAACGGACGAAGCGTCTATTGCACCTGCATCGATGACCTGGTACCAGGCGAAACGGTCGACGTGCCGAGTGGTTGGTAGTCCTGTTTTGACAGATCATAATTTATCGTGCGCTCGTAAAACCGATTCCACCAGCTACTTTCCCTCTTCTTCCTTCCACGCAGAGAGATTGACTTCGAGTTAAGCAGACGAAAAGACGTTCGAACTTCAGAGGGGAGTTTTTGCCAGACGCAGGATCTTCCCTCTTCGTCCTTTCGCATGCGATAACTAGCATCCGGGAACCTTCTGATAGATCATTCGATTTTGTAGTCAATGATAGTCCATGTAGATTCGACTGATTTTTCGATGGAAGATAATCAACAAGATTGCGATCTAACACGCAGGCAGTTGTACATAAGTTAGATTTGTAAGGTATCTTAGATCTTGACATGGTTCGCGGATCTAACACCTTTCTGGAATGGCTCTTCGAATTCAGAGTAGTATGTTAATGATTTCCGTGGTGTATACTGTTTATGTCGCTTGTTGTCTTTCCTCTTTTACTTGTTGTAATCAGAGCTGGAGCGCAGATGCAGTATAAATTAATGAAAAGATATACGTGTGGGTACATTTTATACGAGAATAATTATATTTATAATTAACGTTTGAAAACCTTGAATATCTAACAGCCGAAATATTTTAAAAGTTTCAGATACGAAGAAATTGATGATAAGAAATAAATGTTCAGAGACTAGGAATAAAAAGTTACAAATTTAGGATTGAAAATTTAGAATTTGTATTTCGTTAAATATTTTGAACATATATTTATTCGTACTACAAATTTATTATATATTTATACTTTCTTATACTTGGACCTATTACTACCCTCTGTATAATTTTTCACACGCAGATGCAATAGTCGTTATTTAGCCACTAGCATTATGTATCAGATCGTTGAAAGACTGCACATTCTCAATATTATCTCTATACTAAATTTTTCTACGTAAAATTTCAAAACTCTAGGATTATTTTCACTTTTTAGTGTACGTACTGCCCAGTGACTGTGAACGCGTTTTTCCCGTCATCTCGCGGCACGACAATACACAGCCTTACAATGCAGTCGTTGGCCAACAATTCTCGGAGCAAAAAAGGAGTCACAGCGTTGTATCATCCTCGCTACGCTCCAGACTTGGCTCCAGTACACTATTTTCTGCTCGCCCGGCTTAAATTAAGGCTGAAAGGCAGACACTTTACGAACGCTGCCGAAATTCAACAAACCATGAAGACGGTTCTCATTGCGATCACGCTCCACGTGTTTTCCGCAGCCATTAATATACCCCGTGATTAACGCTTTGTACCAATAACCAAGCCAAGACGCTGTGAACTATGAGTAATTAATTTCCTCGAGGGATCTCTATTTATGTCGAAATTGATCGTGAAATTTCTTTTATCGCAAAGGATTCGTGCGAACGGTACACGCGAAGTTAATGGAATTCGAATTAGCATTGCAAAGTAACTCAATATATTTTCTTATCCAATCGCATTTAACAAGATTAACCTGTTTACAGATTTATTTACGAAAGATGGTTGTATGCTAAGTACAGGTAATCTTCGTGAGATTCTTTTTTACAGAAAGGTAAGTAAGACAACAGGACAATATCGAACTGCGATCCTTAAACGCATAGTGACATATTACCATTTGGTAATATGTCTATTTCATCTAACGTAACAGGTGCATAATGTTGCACACTATGTTTGAATACATATACATATACATATTTCACGCGTTAATTTAATTTAAAATAAATGTAAGCGAACAAATTGAGAGTTTGCGCACAAATAGATGATTTCTTGGCTTATTAATTTATTATTAATATAAGTTGACTGTCCTAATTACTCATAACTATTGCCTTCTTTTATAATTCATTGCATTTTTGTAACAAACTACGATATTTTTCCTAGTAAAAAGATACGAATGTAAAATGAATTCTTTTAGTTATTATTTTTCTATGATTTTGTACGTGCAATGATTTTCCCTGCACATAAATTTGCCATTTCAAGATATTTTATCATCAATAATTTTATTGCAACATCATGTATTTAAAGTTTAAGTAATTATTACGCTTTGAAGCTTCGTTATTTCGTACTAAACTTGCGAAGAAATATTCCGTCTTTTAATTACAGAGAATTTGCTTCACTAGCGTAAACGAAAATCGACGAAGAAAAATATATCACGATTTTATACGTGTATCAAAGTGTACGTTACCAGTACGCACTTATTAGTAAATTTTCCTACACAACGAAGACAATAAAACGAATAAATCCTGACATGTAAATTTTATAAATTATAGTAGGTCGTCATATTTGCATATTAAAATATACATTAAATAAATACGAGACTTTACTCGGTGAATAAATATCTAATATATAACAACTATTCTTTTCCTACGAATAGCTCTAAAGTATACTAATAACACTAATTCAACCGATGCTATTAAAAGTGATAAAATGTTATTAGTAGATAGTTTAACGCGCAAGAGACTTTAGGTCATCTTTTTGGTCATCCTGTGTCACAACAAAATTTAACGCATTTCCATACATCCACCTAACGTCCATAATGTCATCGACAATTCATGCGAACCAACAAGAAATTGTAATCACACACGTTTAACTAAATTATCCATCTGTCACGATTTTTCCACAGCTATAGCATAGCTAGTCATTATGAGCTCGTCTATAGTCCACGGCTAGTTCTTAAGCAGAATGCATCTCATAACCAGGACTTTGAAATGGACGACGATTTTACGAGCGGTTGGTCGTCAGTGTTTTATAACTACGCGTGTGCATATTACACGCGGTCAAAACAGGCACCGTGACGACGGTGTCACGAGTGTCGTGTATTAAATTTTTACGTTTCAATTAGAAACCTAACTTACGTGGCTGTTAGCTGGAATTTTTAAAATACCCAAAGGGAACCCCCGTTGAGTCACTCGGAGAGAAGGCAACGTACCTCTCGTTTCTTCCTCTTCCTCTTCCTCTTCGTCTCTCGACGTTCAACTCCCCTTCGCTTTCTAGGTCGACGATTATTTTCCGATTTCTTTTTTTCCATCCCTCATATCGTTTCCTTTTTTCTCTCTCTTTCTCTTTCTTTTCTCGTTGACAAAGGATAGTTTAAAGAAGGGAATCCGGTCGCGATTTCTCGCGAGCAATGTAAATTTTTACGTTCTAATTATACGGCACGTACGTCCCTGGAATTTGTAAGGGCGCTGTCCGGACTCGAGATGGATGGCCTCAGTTTTTTGCGGCACGGTGAACGACCAGAGCCAAGGAGGAGGCGTCTGGAGCGCAAGTTAACTTCCACTCGGACGATGATCCCGGTCGCGTGCATGTAAAAGCTTCCCTGTCGATTTCGTGCGACCTGGACATTTACCAGTGTTTTCTTCGGGCATTCTTTCAGCGAACCTTCCCGTTTGTTTCTGCATTTCTTTCTTTTATCAAGGGAATCTAAGACTCTATGAAGAGATTGTTATTATTTCTCATTTTTATGAATATAATTTAAGAATGGAGCTGCATTTCATGCAGTATATTTATACATTTTGGCACCATCAAATTTCCCACAAATACATAAAGATCTATAATCCAGTTGTTTTTTTTTTTTATTATTTTCATAGCTATGTACTGGTATTGTAATCGTATTGTAATGGTAATTGTATTATAATGTGTAGATTTTGTTATCACTTAATCTACGATGGTTTGCAAAAAATCATCAGCATGATTAATTTTACGACAGTCAATATTTTTCTAAATGCCTTTATGTGATTCAAGCATAACGTAATTCGTAATTCTCAGTTTTGTACTATACTTCCTGTAGTCTATGTTACTTCAACGATCATGCGAAATTCTTATTTATACAAGACGAATTCCTGTTTGTATTATAATTCCAAAGATCGTACTATATGTAAGTACTATAATCTCTATTGCTACCAATTATGTTATTAGTTATAAAAAATAATTATCGAGCAGTAGCTGGTTTCTTTATCGAGACAGGAATTTATGTTTCACGACGTAGCCAGTCTGAGAATACCTTGTGCCATTTTCAGATCCGGATTTTACGGTGGATTAATTTACGCGGACCGCGAGAAGGGGTGATTATTTTTCCGTGTTACGATGCATTAACGAAAATACGCGGCTCAGACATTGTAATTGCAAATGGTCCCTTCTATTGTGAAGTGTCCATCGCATAAATCACGCCCGCTTCGCAATTCTGCTTTTTATGAAGCTCGTATTTCATTGCATCTCGCGGAATGGATTCCTCTTGTAGAAAGAAGCTTCGTAAATCAAAAGTATAAAAACTGTGCGGACCGTAATAATATATGCCTCATTTACAACTTAATCAACAACATCGTAGCTTACCTGACAAATTTGTAACTCTACAGGTACAATGTTTCAATTCGCTTATCTGTTCTTCCTTCGGAGAAATTTTTTGAATATGGCGAAGTCAGAAATTGGAAAGGAACTTCCTGTTGCACTTGCAAACAACGGGCGAGATTTAGAGAAAAACGGGAAAATTATGTTCGAGTAATATCATTTGTAGGTAGAATAGGTAACGTTGAATCGTAAATGATGAGCAACAGCTTGAGTCAAGTATCCTTTTAATTTATATTTTATATTTTTTACGACAAAGACCATCGATGATATTTATCACGAAAGATATAGAATATGAGTTAACATTAAATAAAAATTAAGTAAAATGTTTTCCTAATCATCTACCACCCCTATGATAACCAGTTTCAGGTTAATAAATGTGAACTAGCAAATTCATCAGTATGGTAGATTTTAAATATTTTGTTTAAAAAAGAAAATAGAAAAATAGAAAATAGAAATACCTTCAGCAAGATCGATTTTCGTAGATGATACAAAACTGATTAGAAACTTATATGTAAACTTATTTTCATAACATGTATCATAATCATACCACGTCATATGTATTGAAGATGGATAATTTTAATATTAAATTTAGAAGACCCAAATTCCTCTCCAAATATCCGCGTAGGAAATAGGAAACATTCAGAAAATACCATTATCCCCTGTATTACCGCGTTACCGCCTCCCGTGTCCCTTAAAATTCCACAAGAACTATAATATTTCAAACCACCCAGTATGCATCGACATTCACCGCATCTCCATAAACCACACGAGATCACGCCATACAGAAACCAATAGACGAAACCATATTCAGCCTCTTATCACGAAATGCGAAGATTTCTCATAGAAAGCGAACCTCTCGAGAACTTTCGCCTTATCCACCGTTCAGTTCGATTCAAAGGAAACGTCAAAAACGCGTTCCATAAATTCCGGTGTCTCGTTTGTCGCCGGTGGTAAACGTAATAACCGGCAGCACACGAGTGGACGGCAGGGTTGTTGCATCCGGCAAAATGTTGTTACTAATCTCGATCGTGCTCGCTATAAATCGTGGCTCCGCTTTTTTCCCTCCCCCTCCCCCCTCCACACTCCTTTCTTCTCTCTCTCTCTCTCTCTCTCTCTCTATCTTTCACTCACTTCGTTCCCCTTTCTACATCGAAAGTCCACCGTTTTCGTTTCACGTCCGTGGCGCGGTAGTTCGGTTTAGTGCATCGGAAATATGTTAGCATTATAAGGGCGTACGCGCGATAAATCACGCTCACCTTAAAGTTTATCGCGCCGGGACGCCGGGTATATCGCGGCCGTTCCCGCGTCGAAGCCACGACGATTAAGTTTTTGCGAGCGTTGGTGGTCCGATCGTCCGCGCCTAAGCGCTTTCACAGGACCAAGCGGACGCAACGCGCGCGCTGTGCCCCAGCTCCTTCGGATTTCCGAGAGATAGTTTCACCGCCAGCGTGGATATTTACGGGCGCTTAGAGGCCCTGGGTGTGGTTAGGCCGTAGCACGTAAACGCCGTGGCGGCAACGCGCGTCCGCCTATGGTAAAATATGTATATACGTGGGATATTACTCAGAGAAAGGGCTATCGGAACTGACGTCTCACGAGGGATCAGCGTTTCACACGAACACCATTTACACCGGTTCTCGACGGCTAGTGGCCAATTGGGAAACTAGGGCTGCTCGCTTTTGGTTAATTGGATCATTTCACATTCTTGTTGCGGAAAAGATGCAAGTGGAAACTGTTAGTTTCTTTATCAATTCGGGAAATTTTATGGGATAATTAGTCGGGCAATGGAGTCTTAACTGTTTCCGGTACAGTGAAATAATTTTTTTATCTGTTCTATTCCATAATTTTCATGCCACTGTATCGTCGATAAATATATAGGTATTTTGTAAAAAGTAGTAAACCTTCCTTTCTTATGGTCGATAAAGGTGTAAGAAAAGCTGCTCTTAAAGAAGAAAATTTGTCGCGTTAATGTTGAAACATTCCTTGGATTTTGTATTTGAAAGAGCTGGAAAGTTACCATCAAATGAAATTACGTTGACGTTATCATGAGCGAAATTACACTCTGAGAGTTAAGATTGAGTAATTAAGATCGATTAAGACTAATGTTAGAGTAATCAGTAAAGAGAAGGATATTACCTACTTCGGACTATTAATTCCATTGTGTAATTATTGCGCATAGAGGTTTATCCCTGTTGTCTGCTCAGTAAGTAGAATAAGAAGATTGCGAATGTACGATTATAAGCGATCACATCGCTTTGACAAAATTGAATTCGTTGAATAAAAAATGCCAACCATTTATATCGTATATATTCTATGCGTTAGTCATTTACTAATTCAAATATGTTGCAGCAAATGCCGAAAAATTAATTTTATTTCTTACGATACATCTTTGTATTACTATTAGGCCGTCCGAAAATTTTCTTTCGTTTTATAAGAAAATAATGGATGCACAACATTTTTCGTTAAATCAAAATAAAGATCAGAACGTTTGACAGATTAGGTTTCATGTTTCTATAAAGATGCGTTGTTGTAAAAGACGTGTCTGTAAAAGAAAGACACTTTTCGGACAATCTAATATAATATCACATATAAAATTATCTTTCAGTATTTTTACCTCAGAAACAAACAAAGATTTCAAAAAGTTACGCTCATTATTAATTGAAAATTTCGCACTATTTATTTTTCATTAAAGAAATATTTTTTGATAGATCGTAAACATCTTATGTATTGAATACAAGGAATAGCTGAATATCTGAAATAATTGACAGGAAATCGTGGATGATATTTAAATGTATATGTTTCGAATTGTAACAAGCCATATGGATTTGTTTGCAGCTCACGTGACAATTCAATTTCTCGAACGAGTGGCATTCACGAGCTTGGTTCGTGTAAAAAGCATCGGTCAGAAATGGACCAAGCGCAGCACACAGAGCAACACGCCTTCTGACAGCAATTATTGATATTTATACGTACCCGTAAACTGTCAGCCAGAATTATTTACGATGAAGAGTCTGCGGTGAACACTAAAATATGTTTTACTGTCGCAACGCGTCGACACTGTGTCGAGATTCTGTGGGCGTCGCAATGGTAACGCGAGTGTACTCACGAAAAGAAAGATATTATTTTCAAACTTAAATCAAAGTTGAAAGGTTGCCTCATTAAAGCGAGCATAACGCGCATTTTTTTACGAACGTTGATGTTGAATACTTTCCGCTCACATTTCTCTGAATTTTTCCTGAATATTTTATGAACACATTATCCTTAGATCGAAGGAAGATTCGTGCTTAGTTGACTTAAGAAATATTTACCATAATTTTTCTAATGATCTGATTTTAACTGACTTTGTAATTTATCACGAACATTGATTACTAACGTGAAACTTATCCACTTCAATTTTGTAGATTATCCGAATGTACACACTTTCCTGGAACGCGTTAACCTTAGTTTTAACATTAACCGAGAATTTTTTACTCCTCTTATTTATTAGCATCTTGTACATAATCAATTTACGTATTAAATATTAAAAGGTCGAGCCGTAGAATGAGATGATACGCGGACAAGAAATTGATTTCAACGAAATGAACGTTGTCACCGATAGCATCGGTATTAGAAAAAAATATTCAATCATCGTGGCACTTTCGTGCCGCTGTTATTTGCCACAGACGTTAACACGCATGAAACTAGGTGCCATTATTATTATGACCAGCATGTTGTTCACATACATAATACGAAACTGCTCGATCAACGATAATCTCCAAATTTCCGGCGTCGTCAATCCTGTCAGATCGTGGAACCGACGTCAACTTGACTACCCTCGGCGAAATGTTGGTACACGGCCCTCTCATGAAATTCAATGACCTCTAATTACAATGATTCGATAAAGATTGGCCCGCTAACAAGGACATTTTCTTCGTTCGACCAGACTTCCTGTGCTACTAGCGCTCCCGAGACGATTCAAAATCACCATGTCGTTCTATGGCATTGCTTGTACGTGAGTATGACTGCCGCTTCGACGAGATATCGTGTAAGGAGATAGTGCAAATTAATATAATTGAAAAATAAAAATTGCTTATAAAAATTGGTTCAGTGTATCGGCAAGATATTTAGGATTGATATTACGATCAAAAATAATAGGGGAAGTGTGTATTTAAGAATTATAATACTCGTTTGTTAAAATTGATAATGGGTAAATAAATGTTTTCATTTTTTGATTTACGTATGTTGATATAGTTATAATCGCAGACATACCGTTCATTGATTCATTTTAAGTATTTAACTCGGGGTTGAAGCGTTTGAGTTTTCAAAAATCGAAAGAATTCTTCGCGTGAAAAATTGTATGCGTTGAATTTAATCGATCTTCGTACTTTTGAAATAATACAAGATCAGAGCGATTATTATTATAACGACAATGATATCAGCGGTAGAATATTCAGGATTAAAGCTGTCAAAGTGCACTTGCTCTTACGGTATGCGCAATTTTGACACCAACAAACAGTCGAAGAAATAAATAAATCTCAATGAAGCTCAAATTATTACCGTTTAGCGAAGGATTACAAAATTCTAAAAAAGAAATCTAAGATCCGGAGCCAATAATTTGTCGACTCAGCAATATTATCAATTACCAAATTATCCTGCACCATGTCCCAATTCCATTACTGCAGAGACCACGGTGTAGACGCTTACTAGTAAAACAACGTGTAATTTGCGAATATACAAAATAAATGTTCGCCAAAAAGAAAAAAAAAACACAGCGCCAAGCCTATAAGAATATTTTGAAAAAGGCCATCAGCGAAATTGCTCATGAGAAACATCTCATCTCGAACGCGAGCTGGCACAGATGGGGCGATTATTACTCCGCGTGGTAAGGCGAAGACCGTCGGCGTGAAAATTGCCGATGCAAGAAGCGTGCGCGTCGCGCAAGAATTAAAACGCGATCCGATGCCTCGTGTGTCGCGGTCAATTTCGGGTAATGGTGATAAATTACGGCGATGATAGTTTCAAGTTCTTTCAGCCGTGGTACCGGGAATCACGAGCAATTCGTCGATGCCAGCCGATCGTGGAAGCCGCTTCCCGTATCCAGGCGGCGTGCGTCGAACGCTTGAACACGTTCAAGCCGAAGTATCGTTCCGTGATCGCGCGACACTTCCAAAAGCCCGATGAAATCGGCCGTAATTGCACGTAGGAAGGCAGGTGATCTGAAGAAAAAGGGGGACACAACATCGGGACCGTCCAATTTGCGCTCGCATCTGCCTAACGACAGCCGGCGTTGACGAAATGTAAATTGACCGCCGGCGGATCGGCACCAAGGTTAGACGAGCGTTGATCGACCGGTACCGATCGTTTTGGGCAAAGCGTAACGAAATCGAAACGGCTCGACTTCGATGCCGATCGCGGACCGACGAGGAGGATGTTTCCTGATGAAGAGTCCCGAAACGATGGCTAATTACGGGACGAAGAAAAATTGCGCGGGATCGCGATCTGATAATGAGTGACAAATTATCGGAGTCTCTGGGTGATGGTTCGTGTTATAATTAGTCGGCTTTATGGGTTTCGAGACTCGAATATATTATAGGAAGTAAAAAAGGACAGAGGGATTTGAGTAGAAGAAAGAAGTACAGTAAAGCTAATCGAACACGTTAGGAGATAGGTAATGCATGTGCAGTAACTGGTGTTCATAACAGAGAAGTTTATTGGTTTTCTCCGTTATATATGATTATCGTTCGTATTATAGATAATAAACGCTTGCATTTGGCATTTAGATAGATTGAATCGACAATTCATGTAATTAAATACTATCATAAAATTTCTCTAATAAATGGATTAGATATCCTATTTTCTTTTTCTCTCGTCAGCATTGAGTAAAGAATTTCCAGCAAGTTATCTGAACTTATCTATTTTATTATTTTCTATTATTAACACTCATAATCGATACTATTATCGAATTTATATTAAAACTCTCGAAAAAATTCCATTAATTATTTCGTATCTATACGCTTTGCGTTATACAATGAGGAAGGTAAAAGACGAAAAAGTGATCAGATTCTGTAAGTACGTTCACCTCGTTCCAGGTTAATTAAAGCACTTAGCGACTTGCTATAAAATCACGAAGAAACCACACCGGCGTTCGTAAATTAATTCGTGGTTCTGATCAGCTATTAACCGATATGCTCGTGGATCCTAAACCTACATACTTTATGCTGCTCCGATGTATATACATTTTTGAAAGTCGAGAAATTGTTGCGGGTGCAATGGCAAGCAACGATAACACAGCAAAGCAATGAACTTGAGAATATATGGAATTGCTTTTCGATCCTCGTTTCTGTACGGTGACCACGAAATATATGTATTGAACGGTGAGATATGTATATTGGCACATAAATATGTAATTTTCAGTTGCTTCTTTTGGCGTTGTATCTGTACTTGTGACAGATAATTGGAAAATTTTGTTTTTTTCTAAATATATTATATAACAATGACTGCCTTAATGCCTGTTTGTTCGTACATGTATTGTATATCCACATTAATGAAATTTAAAAAATAATTATGTTCCGTAAATAAGAATCAAGTTATAATACTAAGTGCAAGTATAAGTGTTAGATTTGGCAATAATTGTGCGAAATGCATTTTATGAATTTTTTTCTTATCAGTTAGATGAATTATGGTCTTAAAAAATTGATGCAAGACACAAAGATTATGGACAACTAAATGAGAATTATAATCTTAAAGATTAAAACTTGGATGAAACATGAAAATTACAAGAAATTCTTATATATTGATGCAATATTTTCATTGCAAGAAACTGTATATATAATTTTATCATCTACATAACAACAAATCCTCTACATTCCTATGTATGCTACAAAAATATATGAATTATTACAGACAGAACAATAAATATCAATATTCCTGCCCGTACGAAACGTACAAAAAGCTCGCAAATATTGAAACATTGAATACTCTTAAAACAAGATAGGCTTTCTCCTCGACATTTACAAAATGCCTCAAGATTTCAATTACGCGTTAAGAAAACCATTTCCTATTTTTCCTATATAAATAGCCAATTTAACAGGAAAAGTTCCGACTAATTTCAGTCGACGTATTCATATGTTAATCAGATCCAGTTATTCATAAAACAAACGTAACTGTTATTCATAAAATAAATTCCGAGTTTCTCGGAGTTCCAACAAAATTTACGATGGAAATTCACGCTGTTATCTGGCGACACGTGGCTATTCCACGCTGTCTTCGATCCCTGGGTGACTCTCGATTCAGCGAGAGTCGAGAGATACCACCAACGGCGAGCTTTCTTTCTGTGAAGATTTTCTGCGTGAAGGGTCTGTCAGCGGACCGAATCTATTATTACGCCTGTCTTCGTTGTAATTAATTATGATTGCGGCGTGTGCCTTCGAGTACGGAGTCGTTCCCGGGGTATCCTGTCGACGCTATGGCTCCTACGCATTCGTGTTTCTTTCGTCCTGCTCGACTACACGAACTCGAGACCGACAACGATCTCTCGCTGCTTCATCGTCAAATTTGTCACTCTACATTTCATTTGCTCTTAAATCGAAAATATATTTGAACTCGTAAAAGATCAGGGATATTCGTTGATATGTTTTTAGTGTAACGAAGAACTTTTGCGATGGTTTCATTTTAATTAATTATTTACTTATAATTAATTACACGATTAAGAAGTTATATGTAATTTTGATTTACTTTGTGCTTTAAATTATTTGTCTAGATTTTAATGTTCAGAAATGTTAGGACGCTTGAATGGTTTGGCAATTACAAAATCTTCAATTTAAGAAAATTATCGATGATCTGTATGACGATTTCTATGATTCTAAAAACTGAAGTATACTATTATACGTAGGTACAAGATGCTCATAAAAGTGTGGAGATCCGTAACAAAACACTATATATAAATCATTCCTGGAAAAGAATGCTCCAAACATCGCTTCATCGAGAAACACCGCGACAATATCGTTGTAGCTATTTTCACAGATGCAAGGAACGAACAGAGTGTTTTCAAGTGACTTCTCGAACGAACTTGCCGCGTTTTAAGTTTTCGAATAAGCCTCTGAGAGGTTCCGCGGAAAGTAAAGAGTAATTCCATTGAAATTGATCGAAGTTTTTAAAACGATACTTGCAATTAGGATATATGAAAGGTTTAAGATAAATTAAAATTAATACGGATATACCACATAACAGATATTAGATATTTGTTAGGTAAAATGAAATCAATCAAACTTCTTAAAATATCTACAATTAAAAAGTATGAGAAATTTAAGGTAAAACAGAATTAATACAGATATAACACATATATACAACAAACATACACGAGTATAGATACATATAATGCACGTAATATGTAAACAGTGTATATGTATAAGATTTAACGATAAGCTATGGATAGTTCTCCTCGAAATCAATTAAATACTCGAGTCCTCAATTACATTTCCACATCTAGAAATACCTGTAGAAGTACTAATTCTTTCTTCTTCTATTTTACCTAACATACTTTCCATGACGTATCTTTTTTCCTTCATATAGATACATACATGTACAGTACATACTCCGTGTACCAATAGCGCATAATTGTACACAGCAAACACAGAGCGGTACAAGTGTTTTAAAGCAATAAGGTAAATTAAAAATAATAAATCAAATTAGAAATTAAATTAGAAATAATATCCCAAAGACTATTTACACGGCAAACAACAATTTAAAGAACGGACAGCGCAATCCAAAGGACGATAAAATACAATAAAAATGTCCATAATAAAATATAATGGAAGGTAATATACAAAGCAATAAAGTACGATTAGAAAATGAATTCCAATGTCTGTCGTAAGATCTGGACAAGTAGCAACGAATCAAAGGTCGCGAATGCATGATGGTTGTAGGCCAGGTCGTGAAGGTGCAGAGTCGTTGAATACGTCTTCGAGTGGGTTCCTGGAATTAGTTCTCCACGTCTTAGGTGTAGGATACGGACGTTTCTCCTACGGGCATATAAGTATATACTGGCTGGCAACAATGGCGGATTCCAAGTGGCCCTTAAAACGGCTCTAATAATTTATATGCTTAAAGGGGCCTGGGCTGCCTACGTGAAACGTAGACGCCATGAGACAAGGGGTCTACGAAGAGAGAAGCGAGTCGTGCTCAAGGGTGGCTCGGCTCCGAGATCCGCGGACGAGGACCCTTCAGCAAGGAGAATTGCTGCTGTTGCTGCCGCCGGGGGTCCTGTCGTCTGTCGTCTGTCGTCCGACATCGACCGAACACAAGCTGGTAACCCGTTTATGAGCCTTTCGTTCGCGCGATTCTCTATGCTTCCATGACTCCTCGTCGATCCAGGAATTCAGAGAGTTCAGAGTTATACCTGTTTATATTTATTTGCTCGTAAGATTTTGTGTAAAGTATATGTTGGAGATTTAATAGGAAGGAGACATTTGATATTTGCAGAAATTAACATAGAAGTGTAGTGTTTTTTTTTTTTTTTTTATAGGATGATTCAATAAAATTATACCATTTAACAAGGAGAATTTTATGATTGAAAAATTCTTTTAATCAAATAGAAGTGCTATTAATAATACCAAAACTCCGTCACATAACACTTCTCTTCTACAATTTTCACGAGTCATCAAGCATCCAACTGTTAAATTAAGAGTTACATGACACTTTCACTATCACCAGGACTAAAAACAGATAGAATTCAACCGCCTCTTACCAATCCTATTCCATCAAACGAACTCCCATTTGACGACCAACACGAATCACTCGTTGAAATTCAACTGAATACGATATTTTCCAATTCGTTCACGTCCGGATGACGATCGCCAGCCGATTTGTTGGATCATCAAAGATTCAAGGAATAGCTTTCAGTGGACATATAGACTGAATCGAGTTGTTGGTTGTTTCGTCGTGACACGGATTCGAAATTACACGGTCCAGCGTCGTCGTCCAGGTGAATTTTCGACGTTTTTACGAGCGTCGAGGGCATGGTCCACAGGATAACGGGAGCACGGGGGCTAGGGTCGATAGGAATGTTTTATGCAAATCAAATTGTTTGGCGAGCCGGAACGCGCTATCCTCATCGCCCGATGTATTCCAGTCATTAAAACGTCGATCCAATCTTCCATGCGTACACTGGTCCGTTCGCTGCTCGTCCAAGATATTTTTATCGACTGCCGCAGTGATCATTACACTTGTTAATTAATTAATATTGCTCGACTACGCTGTTTATCGGCCGGGCCGTAAATAATCGGGATGCGGTTTAGATCGAAATGCGAATGAAACGAGTTGCGGAGAGACGTCGAATATGTTACACGTTGTTTATGAGGAAGAACGAACTTGACTAAACTTCTATATTATTTTTACATTACATTCTTGTGATTTACATAAATTAAATTAGATTCTCTTATGATGGAAAATTTTAGCAAGATTTTTAGAAGTGTCTAGATAAAGGTTGCTTCATCCTCGTAAAAAATAAATTTGAATCTATCGGCGCAATAATACGTATAAATTGCGCGTTATTATTTTAAAACGAGATGTAAAAATGTGGAATAAACGAATAAAATATAGCGTGATTAAACAGAAGCATAGGGTAGATTTCAATCGATTAACGACTAATAACTAAATCAAGCCTAAATTTAAAGATATCAAACAACGAATTTTTTTTAATCACACATTGCATTATGACTTTATTAGATTACGTTTTACAAACAACTGCTATTTTCTTTTCTAATCGAATCATTACCACGTAACTTCCTGCAAACTGCAACCAGTTTAATTCTTTCTCCGCGCTGTATCAAACACATACGTCCCATTAATTCGTTTACAAATTAATGTACACCACTAAATATCTCAGAAAATAATTTGTAAGAAATAAACCGTATACGTCATTAACCGAAATTCTATATGTACATTAGGTGTTTTAATAGTAAAAAAAGGATGTTCTTTTTATAATCACAGAGCTGTTGTGCCCATCGATTTGCATGACGGAACGTTCCGTACATAATTTTTCGAGAATTCGGCCGCGCATGGGGATCCATAAAAGCGAGCAGAAAACATGCAAAAGAAACCGTGTTCGGAACAAAAACGATGCTGCAGCATTCATTAGGGGGTACTCGTTATGTAGGGGTCCTCTTCCTTCATCCCACTCATTCGTCGCATCGTCTCGCGCATTCGTAACTCGAATTTTTGCGCGCGGGACAAATTACGTTCAGGCTCGGGCCATGTGCATCGACGCTCGAATCCGCTCGAAACCGACCGACCATGAATCTTCGCGTATGCACATTACGTTCATAAAATGCCATTAAGCGATCGCGATAGCAAACGCAACAAACCTCGTTGTAACGTTCGTAATCAGGAATTTGTCGAATCGAATCTCACCATATAGGTATAGAAAAATTAATCGAAGTAATCATTACAAAACTGAAAATTGGCGAGTCGAGAAACACAATGCGAAGCATTTGACTGGTTATTATTAATAACTTGGTTATGTTTGATAACTTATTAAACAGAAGATTTGTAGAAGAGCGAATGAAGCATGGGTTTTAATAGTAAATTGACAGTATTGGAGCATTTAACCGCTTGGTGTAATTAGAAGATCGGTGACCTGAAGTAGTTAGGAGGGTTACATTAATTAGATGATCTGCTCAAAGTGGCGGTCGTTAGAACGAGCAATTACCGTCTATTTGAATTGAAATAATACTATTCGTAAAGCGAAATGTAGCATGCTACCGACCATGTAATTAATAACGAACTACGAAAATATTTCTCAATGTCATCATCTTTTATAGAATCTAAATTTTCACTAAACGATATATTCCCAGTTATCTTCATAGTCATTTTTCTAGTTTACATTTTAATGCTGCTAGGTATTTGCCAAGCTTCTATATGAATTTTCAAGATATTCATTTTTTTTTTTTTTTTTCTAGAAGAACGAACGAAAAATGAAGATCAACTGTTTTGAGATGTTTCATATGTACGCCATTAATAACGATAGGAGCGTAACGCATGAAATTGTAACGCAACCCCATTTCGGTTCTTCCATAAGACACTTCGCGAAAAAAGAAGCGATGGAACGGATTCGGGTCGAAAATAGTAGGGTCTGTTTTGCCAGCGATACGCGCAATGAGACGTTGTTTATTGAGACAAACGATCCACGGCGTGATAAAAAAATGAGTCGTAGGGGGTCGAAGGGCAAAGGAAGGGTGCACTGGCAATATTTCGAACGAACCAGCGCCATCCGGTTATTAATCCACTCACTGGAAACCCGATGTTTTCGTCGCGTTCACCAATAGGTCGTTGCTCGTTTCGTCAGTGACTCTCATTTTGCCAATTTCGACAAACGCATTCCATTATTTGTCCGTACAATATTTCACAAGTTATTGAATGTGCGAACATTTATTTTTTTACTTTTGCATATTTCATTCGAACGAGATCGTTCAATAGTTAAGCATTTCGACATTTTATCGTGCCAATGAAATTGCCTTTTTTTTTATCGCAAACATCTCTATTTGTTATGACGAACACGGACAAACATGGTTCGAATATTTGATGATATCGGACGTCTGCTATACATATAATATTTAGAGCCATAGTCTTTCCTTGTTTATACCTCTGGGGACAATATTAAAATTTCGTAGAATTATCAACAACCCCATAGCTTCGCCCTAACGTTATCACTAAACTACGAATTTTTATCCATTTACAGGAAATTTGGTGCAAAGATGAAGATACGCATAACGTGCAAAACTATAAAACATGTTCAAGGTAGAATACCTGTTAGAATACGTAATAAATGAAACAAATCGCTATTTAGATTCTATTTTTTACTTCTATTTGTAAAAGAATGATCAGAAAAATCCACAGTTTAATTATCGCTAACTAAAATATGCCTCATAGTGCCACATGACGTCATCAACCAAACCTTGGAGCAACTAAATCGGCTGTTTCTCAAAATACAAGCAAGCTTCGAATGCCAAGTCTTCTCTCTCGGTGGCAAGAAAATCAACTTAATTGTTGAACACGCGTGTAGACGCGGCTTAAGTAAAACATCAGCTCTAACGAGGGGATTGGAGGACGAGAGAAGGCAGACCCGCCGCGCTGTCGCTTTCATCGCATCGACGAACGTCGGTTCCTCGTGAAAGCTGTCATTGTGCTGGCTCATCTCTCTGAATATGCGGGTCCTACGCGCGAACCAGCGCGTGTGCATGCGAATGCACATGCTACGGCCAGCTTCTTGGACCGGCAGCATGGTTTTTTGCTCCAGAAATACGGTCCCTGCAGTCAGTCACGGCCACGCCGTGTATATCCACGTTCACAGCTGTCCCGTCCGTCCTTTTCATCCCGCTCAAACAATAACAACCATTGTCTGTTTGCTTATATAACCCCCGGACCACGGTTCGAATTAAATTCTCTCTCCCTTTCTCTACCGTTGCTGGCTGGCGGCCGCGTGAACGCCACGCGGAGGATCCGAGGTGAAATTTAGGACTCGATCTAAGAGCACTTCAGAGGATCCGTATCGTGGAAGATGCGAGGATATTATTTTACACTTGGATTTTACATGTATCAGGATTTTATATACACCGATTCACGAAAGTGTTTCCCTGTCATTTTGACTTTTCGAATATTTCGTTTAATTATGCCATATTATTGGAATACTTTAGCGATCGTTCCGTGAAAATTAATTCATAATGGTACATAGTGTTTCGTACGTATAAATAACAGTTCATAACACGTATAACATACGTGATAAAATAAAGTAAATTAGAACAAAATAAATGATAAAACAAAAGATATAAGTTTATCGAGATTATATTAGTAAAATTTGGAACCGATCTGAAAATCGTCAAGTTCCGTCGAATTTTGTAACTGCTCAGGAACCTGATCTTGCGTCTTCGATGGCAGTTTTCATTCGTGCGAATTTCTGGCGAATCAAGAGGAATCTCATACGATTTGTGGAGCAACGATGAGACGAAAATCGGCGCGTTTCGGCGTCGCTGCTCGACGAAAACGGGAAAATTGGTAACGAATGATAATACCACGTTATATTGTTTCCACGGCGTGGAAGCTTATTGGAATTCAAGGCGTTACACGTCTCCGCGATAAATACGGATGAGCGATTCATCGTTGATGCCTGAAGGCGCGCCGGCGATATATCATATTTATTAATGGAACGCAACGTAATACGCTTTGCCGAAACACTTTACGCGTTTGCGAGCTTGACTGAAATTTAAATTAAAAGCCCGCGATCGACTCGCGTAGATGGTTTCATTGATATCGAGGCCGCTTTCACTTAAGGTACATTAGGTTTGTATTGCAACGCGATGGAAATGGTTTCCTCTAATGAAGGTACGTGACTATTTAAGTACCATTGACGATATTTATGATGTTAACGTTGTGCAAATAGAATTTTGTTTCACTTATGCGTAAGAAGAAAAGAAAACTATCATCAAATACGGTTTTTTAGTTCAATCTGAAACGTGGAGATTAACGAGCATTCTGAAGAAATCATTTGAGAATTGTTTAATAAAATCAAATTTTTTGAATACGGATATACGCATATATAATCAGGAATATTTCTCCAACATTCATACTTTTACATCATACAGTTTCCGTTTCCTTCTTTTTATGGAAATGATAACAAGCGATACAAAATTTATTTCTATTCGTATTCTAAATGGAATTTAATATTCAATCGTTTCTAGTACTAGATAAGATAAGATAAAATAAAACTATTCATTATCACAATATTCCAATATTACTAAAATACAGAAACTTAGATTACAATGACGATGACAAAATTGTAGTTTTATCATGTAAAGCCCCAGATGCTTATTACACGTAATATTATATTAGATATGTTACGTTTATTACGTCTTTTAAAATTACTTAGACGTATAAATCACTTCCAACTATATTATTTCTTATAACTATTTCAAATACAAATGTTATCTCTTATTTGCAAAGATCTTAAAGAGATGTCATATAATTTAAGCGAGGATTAAAAATTCCGTTTGAAGAAGTCGTGGAATTACGTTACGTACTTAAAATTGATGCATAATAGACGTACGAAAAATTAATTTTTACGTACAAAATACGGATATCCCAATTTACTTTATTATTAGCTGCATAAAATGACTACAAAGGAAGAAATATTCACTCTAGGCCAGTGCGTAAATTACGTAAAACATTGTGATTTTATACCCATATATTTGAGAATTTATAAGAAAGACTTAAGAATATTCAAGAAGCTATAAAATTCAACGAAGAAACTGGTTTATGGAAGAACACCGTTAATGAAACACGAAGAACATGCTATAATTCGAAAAGGCCGGTTCAAAGAGGTCGCGTTTGTCTAAAGTACCGGCCACGTATTAAAGAACAACCTGTTACATCGGTTGAACGAATTTACAGAGACAAGCCGGTAATCGAAAGAGCTAACTGAAATAGAAAGAAACGAAGTTGCTCGAGCGAAAATGATATTTTAACACCGATGATCCGCGACTCGTTATTAAATCCGAACGCCGGGGTCCTCTCGTTACTCGCGCGAAATACCGGTTCCTGGTATTACTACCAACGAAAACGTTTCTCGATACTTTCGTTCCACTCGAAAATATTTAATGGTAGCACCGACGATCTTTCTTCATCAGCGTGAAGTTCTCTACTAAGCACGTGACACGATATAGTAGACGTATGAATAACGAAAAAAAGACACACGATTTATAACGCACGATGATTAATGTGCTACATTATATTATGTTTACGGTCCATTAATAATCGTAGCCTTTGAGACGCGGAAAAATGTTTCATTTACTTAAATTAAACGAGGCAAATTCAAAAAGATTATGCGAGACATTGAGAGGAAAAATGGACTAACCAAATACTCAAAAAAAACTGAGGAATTCGCTGTTTGACGCGAGTACAAAATATTCAACGTAGGAACTGAAGTTGTTATGTTTCTTGGTTTTAATTGGAGAAAAGCGAATTTTCGTTTGATCAATACGGTATAATGAAACAACTTAATACCTCGAAGTAACATTCGGAATAAAACGCTTTATGAACTATCGAAAATAATAAAAGCGACAGTTGGTCTTATTCTATCTTTCGCGTTAATAATTTACATCTCCAAAATAACGTATTATTATATTCAAAGTTAACATTTAAATCTCAACATCGCTGTTATAAGACTAAAGCTATCTCTGTGAAATAAAATCCGTAGACTTGAATATCCCGAGACTTTTCAATTGCAATTTGGATATCGCAATTCATCTCTGGTCCACGTACAATCATCCTAGAACCACTCGGTGAACAATCGCTTCAGTCACCACAGAAACATCCGTCCGATCTGTACGAATTCAAGCTCTGTTCCCCCTAAAAAACACCCGTCATCAACCACCGTGCTCCATATTCACAGATCGAAAGCGCGAATCAATCGACAACATCCTCTGGCGAAAGTCACTTCCATCCATTGACGATCGGATTGCTTGCAGTACGAATTGCCGAGGCGCGATTATTCACCGATATTACCATTTGACTGTCCAGGATAACGGTCGATTGATTTAGTGTCGGAACCGAGGTGATCGCGCGATGTGAAGCGGGATAAAGCGAGCGAACGGCTGCGACAGGGATGAACGAACTGACAAAAAAAAAAAAACAAGGAAAAAAGAATAGAGTGAGAGAGAGAGAGAGAGAGAAGGATAAAGATAGAAAAATAGGAAGAGAGAAAAGAAGGGCAAATGCAAGGGACACGTGTGCGGGACGAGGAAAAGGTAGCTCGTGAAATCTGCATATCACGACCGCGAGCGTTCCCCGCGCGCGGATTAAAAAGTACGGACGCGCGCGTTTTTTTTTCTTCTGCGCTCTTTCCCTCCCCGCCTTACTCGAGCGGCGCGCTTTTTGCGACCGTTATTATTTTCAATCTCTCCGGCTATCAAGGGCGCGGCTGTATACAACGACACACCCTCTTTCTCGCCGTACAAAAGGGGTGGCTTGCTCCTCGGTGGCGAGGGCTGACGAGAGAAGAACAGAGGCCCCGGAGTACCGTGGTCCTCGTCGTTACACGTTAGCCGTAGATATTCTTTCTCCGTTCTGACCAACGTCGTCCCCACGAACGGTCTCACACGCTTCGTCCAGCAGAGGCGAGGGTTGCCGCTAAAAAAATTTTTTTCCCCGCGATTCTATCTCGCGACGACCGCGTGACGGGATTGTCGAAATGGCCTGGCCCTATTGTTCTGTATCTCGTGAAACGAGACGGACGACGAGGGCGCCGGCTGTGGAACACCGTTCTTCCTCTTTTACTCTCTCTCTCTCTTTCTCTCTATCTTCTTGTTTCTTTCTCTCCCTTTTACTGTCGCCTTCTCTTTCTATTCTACTTACTCTCGCTGTATACCGCCTCGACATGTGGCGAATGAAAGGAGCCGGGCAACCGTCGTATACACGACGGAGACGATATTTTTTTTAAAACCGCCACGCTTTGTTTTCGTGCTCGCGCGACCTTTCAATATCGTATTGTAGTATTAAAAGTACGCGCTGGAAATGATGGCGTGACGTAGCCAGTCAACATCGAGCAAGCGACCGGCACACAATTACCGTACTGCCTCTACGACGATGAATTTTATGCCGGCCAGATATTGCCAATTCCCTCTCTGCACCCTACTTGCCAACGCTTTTACGAGAGTGCGCCGCTTCGTAAGCGCCGCGGTTGCATCGACGACGCACGATGGGATTAATTGCGGAGGCGGTTTCGAGCACGGGATATCGGTGGATGGAACGAAATTCCGTGAGATGATAGTAATACGCTGTATAAGTGAAGTAGATGGGTATTTGGGGTATGTTTTGATTTGGATTAAGTGTCAGAGTGGTTTCAGATAGAAACTGGTATTAGAGTTATGGGATGATTATATGAGCAGATGGATTTTTCCATGGTACATGTAGGTTTATACATTAACTGAAAGTATTTATGGGATATTTATATATATACATGTGTAGAATATATCTCATATGCAAATATATATATATATATATACAAAATGATGAAACGCGAATCTCTATTTAAGTTTCATTATTTTAGATAGAAGCTGGTATTAGAGTTATGGGACGATTATATGGGCAGATGGATTTTTCCCTGGTACATGTAGCTTTATACGTTAATTGAAAGTATTTATGGGATATTTAAATGTATAAATATGCAGGATATATCTCATATATAAATATATATTTATACAAAATGATAAAACGTGAATTTGTATTTGAGTTTCATTATTTTAGTCGTGTTCGTAAAAGTATATATTTGCTTAAAAAATTCGTAGTCTGATTATAATTGATTGAATGTTATTTAATTTGTTAACTATTAATTATTATTGAGTAGCTAATAGATCTGAAATAATGGGTACAACCATTACACGGACGCAATATCTATTTGTTTAAATAGGCGTAGTTAATTGCATTTTATTTCAATAAACGTTGAAACGAGGAGAAGAAAAGAATTCTTCAATGACCTCGATCTTAACGCAATTCACAGTAGCTAAATTCTTTCGCTCGTATGTAGTTTTCGTTACATTTACCTAAGTCAATTGCAAGATTCAATTGAATCATATCTGATAGATCATTTACTATCGAGTTTGTATTCTTAACTTCTAACTTCATTGCTGCTGTGTGTCGATCAATAGGCTGATCGAAACAAGTGCATTCAGTTGGTAACTACGACATACTATGCTACTGTATACTTATGAACATTTTCTTTATCCTTATTATTTACGTTTCCAGCATATCAATCGAACTGAACGAGTAGTTTCTAAGAATATTACGACAAGCACGTCTCACAGTAAAAGCATTAGCAATTCTTTATCGTTACATTGTTGAATTTTAATAATCTCCTATTTCAAGTTGATTTTCTGAGAAATTTGCTTTTCCTCAAATCGATATAACTCGACAGAATGATATGAGAATATAAATTAAAGAATAGTAGACGTGAAAAATCTATGTGAGTCAGAGTTGAGCCATCCTTTGTTATCAAAGAATTAATTCAAAGAACAGCAAGTCAACAAAGTGTTTGCTATCTGGTTTCATCTACAATTTTCTTTCTTGGATAAAAATCCTAGTAATCGTGAAGTTTCACGACTTTTGACCACTTCATCCCAATCATTTTTTTACGAGTCAAAGGAAAATCCTAAAATTTGTCGCTTTCCTGACAAAATGATGAAAAGTACATTAGTTTCTCAAGCTTCCCCGATTGATTTTTTGTTTTACAATTAGTGACAAAATAAAACTTTAGGAAGAATGATCGAAATCATACAAACAAGGCTTGAAAAAATATCATCAAACTCTTCAAGTAGCAAAATCCTCCTGTAGCATTTATAAACGATAAAAGAGCCCAGTATCGAAAGGTTAGTCGACTGTGATGAATCCATTTCGCCGTTTCCAGCTCGATCAAAAGGAATGGCCATCCCAGAAGCCCGCGTACATCCTGAAGAATCGTGTTAATGAACCACGATGCACGATCATAAACCTCGAAGTTACAGAAGGCGCGAGGTTCGCGTGACGCGATGCTTGTTTCGCCTCCCTGCTCGTATATCGGAATAAATAGTAAACAACGGCGCGATCGGCGCAGGATCGTCGGTTCGCGAAAAGAGGATCGCGCATTTCCAGATAACACGTAGTTTGGTTTCGTGCAACGGCGAGAGAAAGTCGGCGAGAGAAAAGAGGCGGACGATCGAGGCGTGAGAGATCCTCGCGCTGGTACTTTGCCTTATTATCTTTCCGCACCTGCAGCTGGCTACGGAGACCTTTTATCGATCATCGTCCTTAACCCTTTAGCGATTAATGTTACACTGACGCAATACGCATTTTGAAAGCGCGTTAATTATCGTTATCGCCACTGAATTATCAATATTGCAGAATGTGTAATCATTGGCAGAACACAGAAATTTAATGGTAAAAAAATAATTTATGGGAGTTCTGTAAAAAAATTTCTAGAAAATATTCAATCGTACGCATGAAAATTCTTGCATGATCGTATGTATATTCCACTTTCGTTTCGATAACAAGTGCACGCTGTCATTGTAAATGCGAGCATTGAGATTGCTACAGACTGAATTTTCCTGAATTTAAGTGACAGGGATAAAGAAGTATAGGGAGAGGGTGAGAGGGAGAGAATGTGCGGGTGCAAGGATAAATATCGCGAAAGATGCATACGCGAGTCAGGTTCTAGTTAGCCTTGACTGACTCCTGAGAAAGTTGAAAGAACAGAAATGCAAGTAAGAATTAGTTATATCTGGTTTTTATGTTGGATATTACGTACGGTATATGAACTACTCTATATTTATGTCTTTTAATAATATCACGTGTACGAAATTTCTATGCGTCATTTTACTGTTTAGTTCTTAACGAGGTAACGATGAGACAAGAAGGATATGTAATCAACTGTCAAGTATTTACGTTTGAACTTTAATTCTTTAAAGTAACGAAGTTTCTTCAAAAGTATTTTCTTCATTTACGCACGTTTTGGTGAGAAAATACAATGCCTGTCAATGCTGATAATATGATTAACGATGCGAAATATAAATCCAATTTTGCGATAATAAATAAAATAAATAAATAAATACGAACATAATTCTGTTATTCAATTATTTACTAAATTTTAGATAAAAATACGAAGTTGGTCATAAATCGTAATTAACCGTACTACAGAGTATCACAGCTGGAGTCTTCCATTTCAAAAGGGGAAACAAAATTTTTTTCCACGCATTGATGAATAAATAAACACGCGTGAAGAACAAGCAAAAATTTCCGAGCCATCCTCTGATACAGTTCTCACGCCACCACCTGCAACATTTCGTGTGTTACGCTCATTTTTCATTCTCTAAATCGGCAAAAAATAGACTGCCGATAAAGAAACACGTCGAGTATTCCTCCTTTTTATATCTTTATCAATCCGTAAGGGGACTACATCAGCTGTTAAAATCGTTTTAACATAGTCTCGTTACCAAGATAATATGTATATATAATTCTCCGTGTAAGAAATCTGATAAACTAATGATTCAACTAATTAAAATGAAGAAACACGAATTCAATTTTATTCCTTAGTTAATTTCACGAGAAAGACACGAATAAGAATATTTATAAGAATTCTCTATTTTACTCTCGCCTAGCGTATTAATTAACTTCAATATATCGCGAACTCTCAACTATCAACCTCAAATTATTTCTCGGGTGATGTTCTTCGATTCCACTATTTTTTGAAAAATGTTCAAATCACGTTCTTAAATTATTTATAATTATCCTATAATGGTTCTAGCAGAACTTCCTACTTATAATACAATTCTAACGCAATTACATCGCATTAAAGAATATTGCAAATTATATTGTATTCTTCAGTAATTCTTTCACACTGTATTAAGTATTCTTTTATCAAACAAGTTTCTTACATTTCTGACGATAAACGCGCAAAATATATTTCATTTGGTAGATGAAACTGCAAACAATGGATTACTGTAAGAAGAGATTAAAATCTATAAATCCTCTACGATCGCCAATTGTGAATGATATAATTTTTATAAAAGTAATCAAGAGGTCCTTGAACCTTCTCTCCAGACAGGATTCAGTTTCAAACTTCAAAAACAAGATAGATTACGCAAAATTGATCTACCCGTATTGTTTGCAGCATTATGTGACATTATGTCTAAAATAAATCACTATAATAAATATAAAATCGCTATAATTTATCTCATCCTTCATTATAACAAATTTCCATTATAACAAATTGTGTTCCATCGTACCTAAACGCGAATATCTCTTCTATGCAAAATAACGTAAAATACTCAAACCAAATATCTCCACTGCTAAGATGTGCAAAAGAAGCTAATCTTCCTTCTAAAGTTATATAACTCAACGTATGATTTCAATCGAGTCACTGATTACTCACCGTATCTACTAATAACCCAAACAATCAATAAAAAGAATATTTAAAGTACGAGATTCTGAATATTGTATCTAGTTGAATATCTCGCGCGCTATACTAAAAAACGAATAATCACGATGTCCGAGTGGTTACTTTCGAGAAAGGAATGTAAAGTGCAATTTCATGCAATCGATAAATGGTAAAAGCTGTGAACGCGACCGAATGGTTAAAAAATTGTGTGAAAAAAAAAAATTGAACGAGTCTCGACCGTACATATTTTAAACGAACACGTCCGACCGAGGTCGCTTGCAATTTTTAGACAGATTCTACGTACGTGCATGATGGCTAAACAGATGTGTATGCGAGCGCGCGTCTCTCATGCGACACGCATCCGACATTGTCGAGTGAGCCGAGCAATAATCCATCATTTATATTAATTGCGTCCCGCGGTACGTCGCGCCTCTGCATAAATGATATCGCTGTGTTTGTACGGTCGCGGCGTGCTCTCTTCATAAATTCTAATTAAGTTCGCGCGATCGACTGACGGAATCGCGCACAGCGCTGCTTTCGGACGGGCCCCGGCCTCTTCCTTTGTATTCGTGCTGAGGCAAATGAAAAAGTTTATGTGGACAATTGACAACAATATTAAATAATATTAACATGATGTTTCAGCCTGTTAAACATTCAATCGTTATAATTCTGTTGCAGCGTTCGTGCGAGGCTCGGTTTCTCCATAGATATGTATCTAGAATATAAAATTTGGTGGAATTATTCGATATCGAAATCAATGTTACAATTGGAAAAATTAAAAGCTCGTTATGTATTGAATATGTAGACGACGATGCATCGGTTCGATGCATTTTAATGGGTGTTGCAGTGAGTCTTGAAACTACCACTGAAATCCATGTTGGAATTGGATTTTAAGTTAACATAAAAAAAAGGATAGCTTACGATATTATTGAAATTAAAAGGGGAATAAAAAGTAGTCAGATTTACCTGGAAATCAACTAAATTATCATTTCTATCTATTATCTATATTAACACCCTTCTGCCCATAAGTATATCGTCGAAATTTTACTGTTATCATTTTCATCATTATTCTTTCAATACCTTCAAATTTCTTCCACTTCGCGTACTTATACTTCAATCGAATTAAAATGCTTTTCCTATAATTTTCGATTTGATGTACAATCACGAGTCAACGATCAGTGACGAAAATTGTCTACCGATGTCACTGTGTAGTCGTCGGCAAAATGCAATGTAGCCCGGGCATACGGTGTCCCTTCCGCGTAAAAATACCAGACCGAATCAAGGCACGAAAGTGCAGGCGCACTGGAAGTTCGCAATTTAGTCATTACTGTTCCCGAAGCCTTCAGTGTGATGTATAGCTTCCCTTCTACCTATGCAGGTTCTAACTGAGCCCCTCCTATCGCCTTATCAGCTTCCATATCGGCTTAATAAAGAGGACGTCGTTTAATATCGCAACTAAACTGTAGCCCTACGATTTCTTCGATTTTGCACGCTCGAACGAAGTGCCTTCAGCTACCAATAAGTGGCAGTTAGATAGCGATCTGCATTGGCAAACGGACAGAAAACCAGCAACATTGTTGTAGACTATGGATTATGGCGAGGATCCACCGCAAAGATAGGCTGAGTTACACTGTTCTATGCTATGCTAAGTTAAAAACTATTTGCTTCGGTACATAGAATCGGCGACAACAATTAATGGACAAATTATGGTAACAGGTATGAATACTATTTAATCGTATTAGTATTGAAACTTAAGTTTTACTCATTATATATATTCTTATAGTACAAAATTGATATTGACATTTTTGTGTAATCATGCCGTATATATAAAATTAACATAAATATCGATATATTTACCAATTTTCATTACCTATCCGTTTATTTTTGTCTCTGACTGTACATACGGAATTATCTCAATCAAAAATTAAAACCCAATACAATCTGGCTTATCCGAACCTAAAACAAATCGTAGTTTAATTTTTGCTTTTGGAAATGATTTCATAGATATGCATACACTGAAGCGAATATCTTTAAATTTAGCATAGCATGGTATAGTCTACCTTATTTTGCCAGTAGATCCCTGGCTTAAGGTACGCTCTTTGACGAGCAGACTCGAGAAACTTGCTATTGTGTAATTGTACGTTAGTTCACCCTTGCATTACGGGGTAATCGTGGCTGCATACTTGAGCAACAGATGCCACAGACGACATCATGATTTATGGGGTTATATCAACGATCGCGTACCATGATTTTCGTGTTTTGCACAGTACAGGAGATTTCATGTCTCTTAAATGAACAATATTGGCCGGTTTGTAATGGAACTTGTCGCTAGGTGGACGATTAAAAGAAACATTGTCCGTTTCAACCAATTGCACTTGGCGATTAATGACCAAGAGTAAATTAACGACTGTAAATCATGACTGATAAGTATCTACGTTTTATGCGCAAGGCACGACAACAGCGATTCAATGAAATTCTCTGCAATAAATGTGTCAACGGTACTTCCGACTGTATTATTTACTGTGTTATCGATGCCTTTAGTCACGGTATAATTAGTTGCGAAATATTCTATATTCATTA
Source organism: Bombus pyrosoma (assembly GCF_014825855.1). Lineage (NCBI taxonomy): Eukaryota > Metazoa > Arthropoda > Insecta > Hymenoptera > Apidae > Bombus > Bombus pyrosoma. Next base: position 16,010,002 of record NC_057776.1, read on the forward strand.
GGTGCTTCGTTTTCCCTGGAATGAGAATTATACGATTACATCGAGATCCGTAGATATTTCTAAAATTATTCGATTACAAAGCGTAATATTTTCTGATTAATATAAATATTACGAAAGTTGTATCAAGATATAGAAGAGCATTTACATTTTTATTACCACGGAAAGTTAAAGCACAGAACTTTTTCGCGCATAAGATCCATTAAAAAGATACATTTCCGTCATGATCACAGGGAACAATATATAATAATACGGTAATAGAAATGCTATAATATCAATTACGTACTATGCTATGCAAACTACTCACGATTGTTATCTAACGTTTCAGAAATCGAATGATTAAAATCTTGTCGAAACCGACCAATTTGACAGATTCCGTGTATCTCCCGTTCGAATCAGTAAAAGTACAAACATATTGACGCTTCGATGTAAATCCACACTTCCTTCAAAATATAAAATATAATCATATCGTCGAGATTTAAAAATACAAAATACATGCGTTCTAGCATCAATCACACCAAGGCTGCAGCATAGTAGTTGTGTGCATAATTCTACGTGGAAACTGTACAAGTTGTGTCTACTGAAGCTTTTCGTCGTTTTTCAACGTGTCTCGCGCTCTTGTAGAATCACATTGTGCACATCGTGCAACAGCAATATCTACGATTCATTGCGCAGATGAAATATAACAAATGCGATCATCATCTACACCACAACAGCATCCTTCCAGCTATCTGGATGTTGTTCAAATACAATGTTCCTTGTTCTTGTAACACAACACCGCATTAACTCGACACTTGAGTAACAGATGTTACGAATACTGGCTGCCAAGCTCCATAAAAGCGCCGGTAGCATTCGCGATTAGGAGCAACTAAGTATACACTTTGAATCGTATATTCAATATTCCATTCGTATACCTTTCAACGTTGCTCTTAGCTACATATTACCAAAGTCGTCTTAGCGCCTCCTTAGCCAAATTTACGGGCGTTCCATCAGATTAAGATGAATGAAATGTTGCGTAGCTACATATTGCATAGTATAATAAGCACCAGCTGCTATTTATGGTCCTCTTCGGAGACGGATTAATTGATAACTGTATTAACGACAGAGAGAAAAGGATTCTGAACTCTGAATATTGAATGTCAAACAATTGGGTTATTATACCTGGTTCGGTAATTTTGGTCATATTTTAGGTGGCAGAAAATAGTTTAAATTCACAAAATACGAATCACGTAATTATAACAAAGCTGCGTTTGCTGATTATTATTCGATAATATTTATGGCATGATCGAGAATTTGCACGCGATCAGGTTTTTCATACGGAGGAGCTATTCTTCTAATTTATAATTCATTTTAATATATGGCACGTATCTTCAACGGAGATGTTAGAAACTTTTAGCAAATCAATTGCGTTGGTTGGAAAGATTCTTTTATGAGATGAGATTAGTCATACTATTTTATTGTTTATTATGACGTAGGGGATAAAAATGATCTTATTCTATAAGAAAAGTTGTACATGTATTTATCGTGACGTTAAAAAGATTAAGATATCCTTAGCTATTAAAAGAATCTATTGAGAGTACACAGAAACAGAGCAGTAGTCGCAAACGCGAAAGGGGTGGTTTTCGGAGCTTGCTAACTATCGAAACGCCAGCCTTCCATGGGCGTAGATTGTCCTGATCGATTATCCAATCCACAATGTCTCTTCATGGGGAGACAAACACGCCTCCTTAATTAATTAACTCCTTTGCCTTGCAACATCGAGTAACACTCGCGAACGTAGATCAGGATCTAAATGTAGAAACGAATCGAATTCGCTATAAAATTTAATCTCAGTTTGCAACTAAAAAATCACTAAATCCGATTTAATATTTTAACATTTTTCGTATATCGCAACATTTAAGTAACAAGAACAATTATGATAACAGGAATATCGGGAAGAATTAATAGCTCTTCATTTGTATATCATTTGTATTTCATAAATATATCGATTTATCATAGATCTATTTCTAGGTAGATCGTACATTTTAGGAATACAAAAATGTAGGGAATGCGCGTATAATGCAAAAGTACATGAAATATTCAAGGTAGAATGCCCGTTATAATATTTAAAATGTGAAGTAAATTTCTACATTTCGTTAGATGTACTGATTTAATGGCGTTTGTAGAAATATGAATTTTTCCGTCAACACTCGCAGTCTCCACGCATTTCCCTATTTCCTAATGCGTTGTTTCGTTTCCACTGAAACTAATCGTGTCATCATCATTTATATCTTAACCGGATCGAAATCGATCTGTCCAAAATAATCTTGTCCTTATTAATCTTCAATCTCACTTTTATCGTAGAAATTCCAGAATAAAAGATGAAACTTGTCAACAGACCAACCATAACGATAGGTCCATGGGATATCGCACGGATGAACTTGAGAATCGCTGCGATTGCGTCGGCGACCGAGTCACAATGCTGAGAAAAATAAAGGGAAGAAGGAGGAGAGAAGGTGGAAGAGGTTAGGAGGAAGAGAAAAAGTGTCGCGTACACCGCAATTCCCACGGGGCGAGGACCGATTTAAACTACACGCCTCGTGAATGTAACTGGTGAAACCACGGACACGAGCCTTCTTAATCCCTTCTCCCTTGTAATTTGGCCGTAAGGAAGGAAGACCTGGCCTGCCCTCGGAGCTGCGAGTCGTTGCGCGATCGCCTGGCCTCATTATAGTAAACACGCCATAGAAAATAGTTGTCCTGTTAGTCGGCTGTGAAATGATCGATGGCGAGCCGTGCCTCGGCAACGCGACGCTTCTCGCGTCTTTTTAATTACAAGCTGCATTGCCAGGGATATCACGTCTGGTCAATACTGGTTATTGTTCGGCTTGAAACATACGCAACTGTTCGCACATGTAGAGCTCTGAGGAGAAAATTAAATTACGCGTGGAATATAAAGTGAGTATAGCTTATTGTAATCTGTGTTAACGATGAAATATGGTAGTTTTTCATAGACAACGTAAAATTTAAGATGTTTGGAATTCTCAAATTAAAAGGAAATTTACAATTAAATTTATTAAGGTGTTGCGAGATTGACTATTTGGTATGGATAACAAAAATTAATATTTGTCATGTACATTTTGGGACCTTTACTTTGACCTCAGTTCTTGTTGTTGAAGTATTATATATATACGTATATGTGTTTCTTCATCATCATTATCATGCGCGTTTGATTACTTTTCCGAGTAGTTATAGGATATTATTCTGCAAGGAACAGTACGTTTGAATTATAAAATTCCACATATAAATACATATTTCAAGATATATAAATAAAATAATAAATGAAAAATAACTATATAAATAAAAATACAGATTTTATCAGAATTTATCAAACCACGAATCACTTGACCGAATCTAAATACCGATAACATAATTAATCACAAAGAGTTTCACTAAAAATTGACCATATGTTTGTAGACATCTATATTAATACATTTAGAATAGGGATAAATGAACATTTTAATTTCAAGATAAAATTGCCACTTTTTAACCATTCGCATTATAAGGCAAACTAAGTTATCGTACATTTTGAAGATTTCATTACAAATTAATGCTAACATTACAGCTACCAGAATGGTCAGAACGAACAGTTCGTAATTTTCCACAGAAGTTTCATAACACGATCCATTTCTTGACACGTGTATGATTTTACAAAAGTAAAATATACGTCTCGAATCTTACTTTCTTTGATTTTTCATTTCGACTCCTCTAGTCCGACTTTCACGCTACAGCTCTCGATAATCCCAAGTTCTTAAGAAACGTTATACCGATATATGAATTTATCAAGTGTCCAATGACTTATGGACAAGCTTCTATACGCTACCAATCATAATTATCAAGACACCTACTCCGTTGCATTTGTTAGAAAATTGCAAAAAGTTTTACTCTATTTGGTATTTTACATTAAGAGGCACACATGACGCGTACAAAATAACAGATTTATAATAAAATAAGTAGAGGATAAAAGCAGTGGAAGGCGCTTAATTTGTATTAAATATCATCAGGCGATGCTTATGGCCGGTAGCGCTTGTATTAAACTTCTCGATGCAATTCGCAAGTATCCCAAGCGTATGTCAGAAACATCCCATTCCAGAAGCTGTAACTCTCCAACATAAGAAGAATCTGCGAGAAACGAGCAGAAGCCCGAACGTCACTCTTGGCCGGTGTGGTTGCTAATTAAGCAAGGCGGAGAGAAGATCGACTGAGAACCACTATACTCGCGCTAGAAGGCAACGAGCGAGTCTACGCCAGGTTGTTTACTACAAAGAAGGCAAGGCGTGTCGTTGAACCTGGCTGCGGAGAGTAGCAAGCGCGAGGCGGGCCAGGCATGCCTCTGCCTCTTCGTCTCGAGCTCCTCTCGCTCGCTTTCAGCGATACGTTCCTCGCTTCTTTTCCTTCTTGCCAACTCTGTTGTCCTTCTTCCTTTTCTTGCTTCTCTGCAGCCTCCAGAAAGCCCCGTTCCCATCTTTCATTGCCAAAGCTGCTGGTCAGATTCCCGCTTGTTAATATCGTCCGACCGATAAAGCGATCGCGATTACTCGCGCCGGATCGCGATATCGATGTCGATACGGATACCATTTTTGGGACTCGATTTCGTTTCGGCCAGCTGCATTACAGATCAGCGCCGATCGTGCCCGCGATTTTATGGAGAGAATGATTGCTTCTTTTTCGTTCCATTCTTCTTTCTTTCGTTTTTCTTTTTTTTTTCTTCCTTCCTTTTTTTGTCTTTTTTTTTTGGTACACGTGTGCGAATGTGTAAAGGTTCGTACGAATGTATCGATTGGCGTGGTTCAGATGAAATATTTGGAGAAACTGCGGGTTCGGTGTTGTGGTCTGCGAAACCAGGTTATTGCATCGAGTAAAGGAAAAGTAAGAAAGTCGTATAATTGTTCGCTCCAAGCGATGATCGTATTTAATGCTCAGTTATATCTGGGTCTCATTCGAAAATCCTGATGGGTTATTTTAGAGGTAAAGTTCTGTAGATATATTTTTGTATATAGCGGCTTGCAAAAGTATTTCAACGTTTATCACAGAAAAGTTTTATAGGGTATAGCGTATGTACATTATAAAACATTTTGGAATTTCATTGGTACTGTCACGATTACGTTGGAAACGTTCGTATTGCAAGCTAATGAAATTTCAAAATGGTTGATGTAATACGCATCGTATCTCAATGAAAAGTTCTATACATTTTCAAATATTTCGACGAGTCACTGTATCTGTTTTTAAATTGTCGACTAACGAACTTACAATCACTGATATAAAATAATTTACACTCCATATAATCTCTCTTTCTCTTAATTTCAAAATGTGATATTTTCAAGCAAATATCATAATTCACACTCCTCTGTAACGAAGAAAATCTCTAGCCTTCAGCTTTAAAGTACTTCGATTTTTCCAGCTTTAAATAAATATAGGAGCCGTTTAGAAGCGACATTGGTCAGCTACATGAATCGGAAAGTACAGAAGAGTCTCTAAGAGACTCGCAACGAAAAACTCTCTTGTTTATCACCATGAAACTAGCAGAAAATGTAAATATCACAAATAGATTTTCAATAAGCTAAAACTTTGGAAGGTGCGCTAGTAATAATCAATTTAAGAGACGTGGTCGAGCGAATGGTTCGAACATCGAAAGAACGAACGGATAGTCACGGAGGATGGTCAAAATTATGGGAACGATATCACGGTCGTTGCACGAAAACGGCCTGGAAACTTGCCAGTCGGTCCATCTTGCGTGTACATTGCACTTGTTGCGACGAAGACGTCGTGGAGCGCCGCGATGTATCCTCCATTCTCTCGATTTACATTCAACTTCTCGCAAGAGATGAAAATTCATTGAACGCGTGTCCTATTACATTTTTTTCTTACTTATATTGAAAGGATAGTTTATATATAAAAATAAAATTAATGGAATTAAATACAGCCCCGTTAATAAGTATTGGAACGTATAAGAAAATTTAATAAATTCGAAATACCATTTAAGGACAATTAATCGTTGTTTTCAAGTTTAGACTGTAAACAAATTCAATATTCGACACCGTAATAAGAATCTTACAAGTTACATATATGGTTGTCTCAAAAATTTCTTTCGTTTCATAAGTAAAATAATAAATGCACAACATTTTTTATTTTATATCATTTTTTCCATCCATTTTGTAGTAACAGAATAAAATGGATCAAAGGTAATTCAATAAAATAATATAAAACAAAAAATGTTGTGCATCTGCTACTTCCTTATAAAACGAAAGGGACTTTTGGGACAACCTGATATAATAAAGTCAAGTGTCACCTTTCTTTGTGTACGTCGTATCTTTGGTCCATTATTTGTATTATTAGGTCTTTAATTAGTACATTTGTATTAGATATTTAATTATGTTTTAGATGTCGTTATTTAGTTGCACGTTGTAAACGACTCCATAAATCAGACTTAGGCTCTAGGTTACTTAGTTCGTATTAAATTTTTTTAACGATGTTTATACCAGAGAACTGCATAGACACCATCATGTAATTGTTAATACATTATTTTATTCTAAAATTTTGCAAATTATTTAGTGATCAATTATTTCTTTGGATCAATTATCATTATCATGTTCTATACAAGACCAGCAGGTGTACCAATACTTATGAACGGAGCTATATATCACTAGCATGAGAATTTTCACCAGGGCACTTTATTCTTCATTTTTGCTGAAATTATTCAATTGAACTCAATTTAAAATGATTTAATTAAACAAATTTTTTATAACTATAATTGTCTCAATAAAGATAGATACACTAGCATTGTTTCATTTTAGATATAATTATTAACAGTTCTCGTACAAAATTATACGATTGTCTATCATTTAATTCTACTCTTGTGAAAACGCTTGGCTGTTCCGTACAGCTGTGTGCGATGAAATTTTAAAGATTCTAATTGACATCCGAAAGTAGGCGCTTTACTTTATAACAGCAATTTCAACTTCCAGTTATTTAGGCTGAGCCTCGTCAGGCAATAAATAACAAAATCCCGGTAATCACTCTGTTAAATTCAATGTTGATTAAATTTAATGAGCTAACATCCTCAAAGCCTGCATGTAATTCGCGCAGATTTTGGTATCAATTACACGATACCGTATGTTTCATCAGGCATTACAGATTTCCCGAGATAGCCTCTGATTAAAAACTCTTATTTACATAAACACACTCGCAGACGCAAGAATGCGTGAGAAACACTCGTACTTGATCAATGTAGAGGAGAAGCTTCTATGGTATATTTTTTGCAATGTTCAGCTTGGAATCTTGCAACCAAAATATACAGTAGATCTTCTGCAACAGCCGCTTCGTCGCGTGTTCCCAGATGATTAAAAAATTCTTGTTACAAATTTAAAAGTGATTGAAATCGGTATTGACGCGAATCAATCGATACCCGGCGAAATTATAGTGGAGAAGATCGAGGATGATCAATCCTTTGGTAACTGACGATTCCACGCGATCAGCCCTTCGAAGAAAAATGTACCGGGTCGTGCGTTCTTTTCGCTCCTGTTTTGGTGACTCGTTATTACACTACCTAACCTGTTACTTTTTATTAAAATAAGTCCGCGCAAAGTATATAGTTGACCATATACAATGTAGACACGAAAATTACACTCGATGGTGTCGTGGTAGTTTTGTTGGTTTCTTTACGTGTGCGTGATAAGACATGGAAATCGAAGTTGAGATCGTAATTTAGATTGTAAAAAGAGTGAGCAATTTCGAGATACACATGTTATTGCGTGTATATACTTGCTATGAGTGTTATATTTGGTATGTGATGTATATGTGTCATGGTGCTGTATACCGGTGGATGTATTATAGTTTATTTCTCATATAATTCTTGTCTTAACGAAGACACAATGGAGACGTTTAATGAATGGAAGTAGACGAATTATGGGTTTGTTGAATTTTAGAATTCTTTTTCTTAATTCATTCTGTAAGTTCCAACGAAACTATTACTTAATTTTATTCGCCCCTCTATCGTGTTATAATTATTTCATATTTACTGCTTTACGATTTCAAACATTCAAGAATACATACATTTTTAACTTGTCCGGCTGCTATCTAACATTAGTCTATCGTTGTGATCTCAGATTAATCAAACTGATAAAACGTCACAAAAGGAAAAAATTCTCCGAAGAATAATTCTAAACTTCTCAGGGATATAAAAAAAGACCGTATCTCACTATCTCACTTTTACGTCTGAACAATTAAAATGACAAACGATGCTACGAGAAGAGCAAAACAATTTCTTTCGTAACGAAGAATATAAATTCCATGAAATATTCCGCGACGAAAATTACAAGTACTATGTAGAATAATTTGCTTTAGCTTTCAAGGCTATCGCAAGACAAATCCTCTAATTCCCCTAATTTACAAACGTAATAAACGTGACAAAATCGAATGAAAATTATTCAATAGAGTCACGGTACTCAAGTAACAAACAATAGCAAGTATAAATACCAAAATTAGCAAAACATCTTTTGTTCTCATCTGCAATCTTCATCATCTGACATCTACGTAACTTGAACATCCTCTTTGAAGATTCCAACTATATACACATCCCAAAATCTCAGCAAACGGTATTCTACCACCGATTCTCTGCTTAATCTTCATTCAAATCGGTTTTTACCTTTTTTCAATTCACGTAGTTTCATTAAGAAACCAATTAATCAAAAGCTTCTATCTATTCAGCAGGTATCGTCCAAGGACCAACGCCTTTTCCTCGAAACGATCGTCGAGGAGCAATCGCGAGCCCTAGAACGAGTGGTTCGCGTGTCGCTGACTGATTTCGTCGAAAAGAGCGTGCGTTCGAGCGAAGGCACACGCACGCCTCGGATAACGAGTAGAGAACCAACGGGCACATCCTCATGGACCGACGAATCCGTCGTTCGCGTTCGGCCCGCGTACGGGCCGTGTGGACCGGATTCCGGGCCGTGCTTTGACCGTTGCTGTAATAAAGGGCAATCATCGGCCATTACGGCTGGGCTGCTTGCTGACTGGACACGCGCGTGCATTTAAGTCCGCGCTCGCGCTCGTGTCCAACTTGGAACGCGAGAATGTAATGTATGCCGTGTACGCACTGATTATTGCGCGACGAGCGTGTGTCTTGTAATTTCGAAGTTTTGTCAGAAAGAGAGAAAGATGCCTCGCCAGGATGAATTTGTCTCCCGACAGACAGGGCTTTTGCCATTTCTTGATGGCTTTAACGGAATACCGTGGTATGTGCTTTTAGCTGTTGATTCGAAGAAGATATGGTTCGATGGTGGATGAATTTACTGCTTTTTAGAAATTGAGGATTTAGATACTTTGGTTGGGTATGGTGAGAGGAGGGATAAGAAAAGAATACGAACTTAGGAATTGTAGAAGTTTGTTGACTATTTTTGCTGTTGTTAGGTTTAGGTAGCTGATCGTAGTACATGGTATTATGTACTTTTTGTATTATTCCGTCGGGGTATTTGAAAATAATTTGAACAATATTTTGAAAAATATTGCGTAAAAATACATCATTGGTCGATAGCGGTAACTACCGAGCATCGGTCAATTGAAAATATATAGAAATTTTACTAACATCGAATTTTATGTCTAACCAGAAACTTATTAATCAATTTATCTTCCACGTTATAAAAAGAATGATTAAATTGTCAGCAATGAAAATTAATGCAAATCTGTGAGTATATTTCACTCGATCAAGTACATACATACGCATCCATTATTTTATTCGAATACTCGTGCAATTATCAAATAAACATCAAAAAACTAAACCCCATTCATCGCCAGAAACATTCTGCCCAAAATCAGTATACCTCTCGAAAATCTGCTCTATTCAGATGAAACAACGAGTCCTTCGTTCATCCTCGATCAAACAAGCAGCAGCAATCGCTTTTATCCGCCGACCATCCCTACTGGTCGCATCATTTATGCATGGGGAATGGCGTGCACCCTGTAATTACCCCGAATAACGTAATACCAGACGAGTGTAAACATTCGCGTGCGTTCTATGTACTCGTAATTAGGGGAATAAAATGCACGAATCGCTAATTATACCGCTGTGTACACGCCTTTGCAACGAGAGAAAGAGAAATAGAGATATAGCGTGGATAGGGCAATATAGTGCACGTACGTGCATGAGATCCCGTCGACGGTGCATCCGTTGATCCTGTCACCGTCTCTCGCAGGATCGTCGATTTCCGCGAGGTTGATACGCTTTTACCGTGCCGCGGTGTGCGCTGCCGATATTAAATGTTTGCAGGCAATTTGAACGTAATCGGTACCCGCGATCCCGTTTTGCAGTTATTACGGCCGCTCGCAGCTGACGTGTATCGTATTCCAGCGAGGATATCGAGCGTTATTAAAACGCCTCGTCATCCAATCGGAGGCTTCCGTTCGAGTAACATAGACACAAGTTACGAACCATAGAACAGAGGTTGCCTCTTCATAGGTTTCAAGATGAGATTTCAGAATTTAACGAGGAAAGAAATAGAGTTCCTTTTGTTGACGCGTCTGTCGTCTTTCTTGATTCAAATATCCTGCATCATATGGTCGCTGGAAAATTGGCGCACTAGCAGATAACGCTTTAAAGTAGGTACAACGTTGCTTATCGAATGTGTAAAGTTTAAGAATTGAATTTAATTTGAATTACGAACGATATTGGGAAGAAAGAAATCTAACGGAGAAAAAATAGAAATTAACCTCGACTTAATATCTGTTTAAAAAATTCCTCGTCGTGTAACTTTAAATCGCTTTGCTACTTCTATCCTTAACGATTATACGAACAAAGGTATTGAAATTTCTTCAATATACCGCAAGAATGAACTGACCGCAGTCATAAAGCATAAGTCATTTAATCTTATCATCGCTGAACACCTATTGTATTAGTTCGTATAGAGTTGCATCGATGTATCAAACCAATTACGCTATATTCGCCTTAATAGCATGAACCATAACAAGCGTTTAGAGACGGGTACATCTTTAATCGCAATCGACTAATTTTGATAATTAGTCCGATAGACAGAGACACCATTCGCGTTACAAACGAACATAATGCATCCCTTTTATTTCCTTAACGGTGATCCATAGCTCGAAGCATATGACTTTTTAATTATTCCCACCGGTCAATGGATAAAAATATAATTATTATTCTGTCGCTGCATCTCCGTACAATTCTGCATGCCAGCGCAATCAACTGAAATACACGACACTTCATGGTAATTACTAACGTGGTTAATGTGCATTGCAAGTTGACTGGCCCGTTTATGCTCGTGTATCTATCATCGTTAAACGTTTCGTGTTCCACGGCGATGTTAATACGCGCCTCATGATATTTTTGCCTGACCATGTCAACCGCGAAAGGTGATGTTTTTGTAAAAGGAGACTCGTGTACGGTACAATGTAACGTTTAAGTGAATTGCGAATGCATATTTTTATGGACATTATGAAATGAAATGCACGCGATGCTGGGTTATTTTAATTAGAAGTGTGAGCGACGTTGGGCGAGTGACCTACCTTTCCACGTAATTACTGTTTCAGATATTAAACTCCATTTTAATAACGTGTGTTTTCAAAAGCAGCGCTAGTCGCTACGATACTTACATATTATGTATTAAAAATTTTTTTATTTGCAAATTTAATTAACTTTGTGATACATTGTAAACTGCTGGTTCTTATCAAAGCGTAATTTAAATTCATACATGTTGCATATATTTATATGAAGATGTTATCGGTACAAAGCATTAAGTATTCCTCGAATATGATTCTTCTTAACCGTATAAAGGTAGTGGGTATTTTTAGCATTTTAAAAAGCCAGTTAGTTATTCCCCTGTTAATTTTTACAAAATAATATTCATCATTACAGCGAAATATTCCTCTTATGAAAACATATCGCGGCAGAGTATACAATTATAACACGTATTTATTAAACACGAAACCAGAGAGATGGTAATTTCGATTGGCGTAGCATACGACTAAATGAAAATTCTCGATCCTTTTTTTTTTTTTTTTCTTTTTTACTTGCACTTTACGCGGTATGATTTTCAGCCCTCCATTTATTTCACTCAGTCGTACGACAGGAACAAAAATCCAAGGAACGAACAGTTACGAAGGAATTACTCTGACACGTAACAGACGCGCGACATCTTGTAAGCATCGGCTGTTACGCGTTCCGGTGCGCATTTTACGCGCGAGTATACGGCACGCGGAACATCAATAAACCGGCAGCGGTCGATTCAACAACACTCGGCTGGCGCGATCATATTTTCGCGGCGATGCGCTGTTTCTCCATAAATATACCCTTCTAAGTGCATGAACCGATGCGGCTAACGAGCTCCGATGGAAAATGCGCGCGGCCATTGATCAACCGGAAGTCAAACAACCGTGGAAAGGGACATTTTCGTAAACAGACGCGCGGTATGAGACGCGCGCGGCCGAATGCCAATAATCGCGATCCCTCCCGTGGAAACGAGCGTCTCTAGCGTCTCTATTCGCGAACCGGCAATTTCCCGTCGGATGCTGGAATATTTTCGTAACGAAATTAACGGACCACCGCGCGAATGGTTCGGCCGTGCGGGCGATAAACGTCCGGCTGTACTTAACGCGATGAAATATCAGCAATGAGAGATCATTACGCGGGATCCTCGCGAAAGCGTAATCTCGCCGGTGCGTGATTTAACGATCGACAAGATTTACATCGGGCCGAGGCGAGCCGACGTGTTATTTATTGGGTGGCGGGAGGGGGGGGGGCAGCGTAATTGTAATTTTGGACCCGTGGAAGATGGAACGGCTCGCGGACCGCGATTTTATACAATCAAGGTAGAGAAGACTGGCTAGAGCGAAAGAGTGGTGAATTTTAAGGTAAGAAGTTTCTTGTATTTTCGACGGTGTCATGGTAATGGATCAAGAGAGAATCAAACATTTTCATATGAAAGCTGCGGAGGAAGAATACGTTAATATCCTGTAGAATTATGTTCCACAATTTTCTTCGATTAGTTTCTTCGATACTATGCATGATAATATGCATAATTTCTGTATCTAGTAAATAATAAAAAAAAAAAATTCAACAATCAAAAAGATTTGTGGCGTAGGCGCAACACTTACATGGAATTAAGAGAAAGAGTCATACATAGCATGATTCTCTAATGTTCTCCTATAAAACTTAAGAAATCTATACAAATTAACGGCGATCTGCATGTAAATGATTATGAATTTACTACGTTTTTAATTAATCTCATGTTATCAAAATTGTCGTCCTTACTCTAACGTTACTTTACGTTTATTCTAACAGTTATACCTTTGGCTTCTACAGGACAACAAAAATTGTTGACACTAGAATAAAGAAAGTCAGATAAAAATATGCCTATCGTGCCTTTTCCGTGTAATCTTCGAATGTTTATGATGTTATTCACTGGATATCATAAAATGTCTAAAAATAGGCATCAGTGTCGAAAGCAGTTTGTCTTCGTTCAATGAGGAGATTTAAAAGGCGAAACAACATCGGTTCGTCTCTACTACGGCATTATGTAAAAAAAAAAAAAATAATTTTATATCACCAAACAAACAAGCTTCATAGTCAGTGAGTATATTTAGACCGATGTAATTGTTACACTCAGTACAATCAGACGAAACAAATTATACTTATTTTCATTACTACGAAAAGAATATCATTTAAGATCATAAAGATTTACCAGAAACATATAGAAACTACATAAAATGAAAATCTATAAAGGACACCTCAAAAAATTGTTTTTTCACTCGATATTTTTTGTTAGCATGGTTCGAAGTTCAAACACGGGGTATAACCTTTCGTTGAATAGCTCGAGCTTCCGTGAAGCTGCTTTCCTGGGAACCTCCGAGCAGCACCCCTGGAACCGCGTATAAATACACATCGGCCAGGGTACATAAATATATCATGGGATCGTTCACGGCGAGATAAACGCGCTAGGAAAAATTCAAGCGCGTGCAGCGTGCTGAAAATTTGTTATCCGAGGCGCGCGCGGTAACCGGTAATTTATGCGCGAAAAACGCGTCGGCCAATCGACGGCCGATTCTCGCGTCGAGTCAGCACCGGTTAACAATTCCGTTCTGCGATAAGCGGCGAACGCTTATGATACCTTCCTCGTTTAGCGCGAATATTTTGCAGCTCAGCCCGTGGCGTACAATCGTGAAACATTTACAAACGAAACTTTTATAAATAGCCAAAATATAGCAATATATTTTCGTTTCATATTCAGTTTTCTGTATGCGCATACAATCCTGATTCGTTCTCATTTTATTTCAAGAAAAAGGGTGAACATGTCTTTGGAATCTGATTAAAAATCTATTGTGATTTTATATTCAAATTGTCTGTGTGTGTGTGTACGTACGAATGTGATTCTATATTTGATTTCATTTTAAGAAAGGAAGTGAGTTTTTGGGGGGATTTAAAGCCTGAGGTAAGCTCGTAAAGATCGTGTGGTAAACGTTATGCACTGAGGCGTATTCAACATCAATTTTTTGGAGAATTTATGAAAAAAAGAATAGTGTAGTAATCCGGCAATTCGTCAAGATTTACCGAGCCTGATCCGTGCTTACCGTCTTGTTGTTGCGACTGCAGTATATTTTATGGGATGTTTTTATTAAATGTCGTTATTTTGAGTACACGCGTGTTTATAAATATCCGGAATGTCGAGAAACTAGTTTAGAATCGATAGGAAAGAATCTGCATATCAATTTCTATCTTCTAATGTATAATCTACGCCGATCAAATAACGAGATTATTATACGAACTTCCATGCTTTTTCCTTATTGTACTTCCGGAACTCTTACCTGCAACAGAAAAAGATTGATGTTAAAATATTTCTGATAATATTGAAGTATTATAATTAATTAAAAATCATCTATTTATATGGATGATTAAATAAATGCTACGGGGAAGAAATATTGTTTTATTTATTTATATTTCAAAAGATACGGATGAAAAGTATCTACGTTAATGTTTCGAATATACTTTGTTGTCTCGTATTAATAGGCACAAAATTATTGTACAATTTACGATGAATTAGTATCTGTGTTTACAGATAGATAAAATACCTATAGTCGACAATGAAGATTGAAAGAGAATAAGTCTTATACTGTAAAATATCGTTGAATGGATTTTAAGGAAGATTTGAGACCAGAGTTAAGAAAGCGCTTTTAAAATAGCTACGTGAAATATAAATAAACGGAAATAATCGTAAATTGATTCTTCGTTAGAAGTCTACGATACTGTTGAACGGCAGAAGCTACATAATAATTTACGTTAGTAATAAACAAGAATTCTTTCTCTATTTCTTATCTTTTTAGTCATAACTGATTTAGTAACTGTTTCTTAGCATACCTTATTTATTCAGTTATACTCATCCTCGACACTTAGTTACATACTATACACGCTTAGTTTAATATTATTACATAAGTGAAATTGCCTGTTAAACATCTTTCCTTGACATTATCTCACCTTTTCTCAACATCGACTCCTATCTTTAAAAGGTTCTCTCGCAACATTCCTGCTACCATAAATCCCCATGAAATAGAATCATTTATTAAATATCAGCAATGTTGTTCCACATGTAGCAACATCCTCTTACAATGTTGCAAAACATCATATCGTCGTGTTTACAATATCCGCAAATATTCATGCAGTACGCAACGACGAAACTATTTATTCAACACCCACGCTCGCCGCAATCCTCCAACCAGGTAAATACACAGCAACATCTCCCGCTATACCAATCTTCATCGAATAGGAATCATTGAAATCGATCGCTTTCCCGAAAGCATCCGAGCGTTTCAAAAATCTTCTATGAACATATTAATGTACGTGTTATACGAAAGATTTTGTAGTCTCAGTAGCATTATAACGAAATACGATTATCAAATTTACTGTAACAAGAGAAAACATCCGAAGAATGAAAATAAAATTCATCGTCGTTACTTTACATCTCACGGTATCCATTCTTCCCTAACTTTCTTTTTGCTATATAAAGCTATCTCTTGCTAAATATTTTAAGGAGCGAAATTTTCTATCCACGCTAACTCGCAAAGTCTTATTAAAAACCCTATTTACTAGGACTGATTCCTTGCTTCGGTGACTACGAATACAAGTACAACTTGAAGAGTAAAAACGTTTCGATAGCTGAGGACAGACATACCAGACCACGAAGGGTTACATTTCACACGAGCGACCGGCACTCGCATTTACGCGAAACGCCGATCGTTTTCTGCAAAGCAATGCTCGTCGTGCCGGAACAATCGCTAAACATCTTCACCAAACATTATTCCACGTTCGCGATCGGGTCTCTCAAGCAACGACAGAATCTCTCGAAAGGATCGAAAGTCCAGCTCGTCTGAGACGCGTGTATCGGCAAAATCGGCGCGCGCATCGATAACGAGGATCGCATACTGATCTGTCATCGGCGGAGATTTATGGGAGTGACTACGGGGAAGTTGATTTTCCAGGAATAAGATCGCCTTTGCGCTTCCACACAACCTGAAGGTTCCCGTAGAACGCGGTTTCTCTCGTCTTTGTGCGAGAAACAACCGCGTCGGTTTCTGGCCTTGTCCTCGCCGAGCTTTTGTGTTCCTCAAACGCGATTAATTATTGATAACGCGTTATGAATCGTGGGAAACAGGATCCCCGCGGTTTCTGGACAGCACGTCGCCAGGAATAATTCATGTTTCGCGCGCATCTGCACCTCTCTCCTGCCAACGGTCGTCTCTCGGCTCGGTTTCTAGCCTTTTGCTTTCGTTTCTCCCCTTGATGCTTTCTTTCGCAGATTCTTCGAGGGCGAGCAACGGATAGATACAAATTGCAAAATGTTGCCGAGGACTGTCGTACCGACTTGTCGGAGTCGTGGAATGATCGTTCAGACGGCAACGGTTTTTCTTACCGGTTGTTGACGTTGCTTCTTGGAGAGAAACGTCACCCGTTTCCGCGTAATGTGATTTCGCTTCGCCGCCGCGGCAGTGACTTTCGCGGGCAGTAAGGCGATTTTCTAGAAATTTTCTCGGGAACAACGTCGATTTTCATATTGTCGTGTTCTTTCAATTTTTCTGAACGAAACATGTGTTTCGATATCATCGTGGAATTGAAGTTGAATTTAGTTGTATTTGTAGTGTAATTGTACGTTATGACGAAATAAAAGTCGAAATGATCGTCGTTTAATTTTGATTTTATTATTCGATATAATTATTAATTATTAATAAACGATTTTTGAGTGGCTCTTACGACAAATAGAAAAATTGTTCCCGACGTCGGCGCTATTTACTTGAACGTTATCCTGTCTGGTTATATGAAGAAATAAATATCCAAGATAATTGAACTATGCCAGGAATAGTAAGAGCAAGGAATAGTACTAGCAAGGATTTGACAAACACACTTTTACCCACGTCGAATCCTCTGATATCGACTCTCGAGAAAACTGCGCATTAAACTCATTTTTTATCATTGTCTCGAATCATTATTCAAATGCCACACTTTGGATCATGAGAACGTAGCTTGCAAACCTGATGTGCAAACGTGGCGGACATGGCTAGAGAATTTTGATTTTTGTCCCGGATCGTCACTCAAATGACGCACTGTGCATCGTCTCGAATCTAATCAAGGTGTATACGAAGGTACGATACTCGTCTCTAATGAAAATCCACTCGACGCTCTCCCGGAATGGAAACAACTGGTAAGGAATCATGAGTGAAAAGCAAATGAAATGTCGTCGGCTCACTTGAGTGAGAGTATCCGCGAGGGACGATTGAGTTAATGCGACGTTGTTTCGCGGAGTGATTCAATTAAGAGAACGTTAATTAATTAATGCGAAGCGACAGATAGGAGTTTACCCAAGTCGTAGAGACTCCTCGAGCGTCGTCAGCTGAGGAGGACAAAAACCGGAAAGCAGAAGCCCGTTCGCTTGGTTTAATGTAATAAAGAATTCAACGTGACTACCGTAAAGACGAACCAGACTGAAACCTTGTATAAGATATTATTTTAATATTCATTATTTTGAAATTACACTTCGCGATTTCTCGTGGTATAAATTAGTAGTTGGAAAGAAATTAGTGTATTAGTTGCATCTGAGAATTATCTGCAGAAATTACGTATGTTATTGGTGGAGCTTGAAATTGCTTTGTAAAAAGTAAAAGCTAAGAAAGAGATGGAAATACGTATCAGAATATAATGGACAAGAGTTGCGGAGAAACTATAGACATCATTGTGATAAATTTTATATTTTAATAATTAATAAAGTTCAAAATATGTTACAGATACACCTAATTGCATTATAAATACACTGAAAATATACATTCACACTTATTCCCTAACATTAACTGCAGAACAAGATTAAAAAAGAGAAATTATAAAATTCAGATTCGCTATCCGCTCGTAATTATTCAAACCATTTCGATGTTGCTTGAGTGATTTAAATTTTAAGCGCGTACAGTTTTTAACCAACGATACGATCACACCACTGTTCATTATTCTAATCAAGAACCTTATGTGTCGGTAATAAAGCAAGGTATCCTTATTTAGCTTTAACGATAAAAATGAAGTGAAGTACAACAGATGTAGATAAATGATAAATGACTAGGAATTTTATTCTACATATCGCCAATCATAATATTTTTATAAATACAGGTATATATATTCTATTATATATATAGTACTAAAATTCTTCGAAAGCACACGATACAACTTGTACAGTTCGTAACAAAATACTACAACGTACTCTGGCAAATTAGCTGGCGATTCAAACAAAAGCTTAAAAGATATCGTTAATCCGACGATATACTCTCAAACTTGTAGTTACTTCAGTACTTTTGAAACTTGTTTCTACATAAAGAGACTTTTGGAATTGTTGGAACATTCTTGCAGCTAGCCAAGAGGAAATCCCTTCGATTCCAGAAAACGAAAGATTCGGGTGCAGCCAAGCAGCATCGCTTCCACCGCAATTACGCGAATTAATTTTAGCAGTTTTAATCCATGCTCACGAAGTTTCCGCTGCTTAATCCTCGGTTCTGCTGTGGTGTGAAGCATAGCTTTCGTAAAAGTTTTCCCAACTTTTTGTGTCTGCGAAAAAATAACGCGACCGGGAAAGATTGCTGAGATGACTACTAAGGGAAAATTTGAATAAAGGACACCGGTTGGATATGTGGTTGGTATAAAGTAAATCGACTGATCGTTATTTTTATTTGTAACGAGGCGAATAGTACCGAAGGATGTATATGTTTTACTCCACATTCGCTCAACATTCTTACTCTAACTATTGTAAAAATAATATTTTTAACTTTCACATGAAAAATTAAAGTTATTGTTGTTTCTCGACACATGCCCCCGTTCAAAAGTCTTAGAGCAATTCTTACATTAAATACAAAAATGGAAAAAGCTAAGCAAATAGTAATGAGACCAAGAAATATTATTTGTCTGACAAAGTTGCACTAGTGATTTTACTAAAACATATGTGCAATATGAAATTCTCAATTTACGTCAAATGCCAATGTTTGATTAACGATAGGAGACGTCCTAACACGTTCGAATGGCAGTATAGGTACATGATACAGAAAATAATATACACGGAAGTTGCATTGCTTTAACTTTGAACTTTTCGAAACTTTCACGTATTAAAGCAACAATTACAGTGTAGAGAAAATAAATTTATCAAAGAACCCGCAAGTACATCGATTAGGCAAATAATACACACGGAACGCAATGATCCAGCACGGAACCTATCATTGGAGTAACAACGATTTCATTCCGCGTCGAGAATAAACTCTATCTTCTTTACGTATCACCTTATCGTTGCCTGTAAAACTGTCTTTGAACGTAACCAGATCCTAAATGGCGGTCAGATACGATCTATACCGTTGTAACTCCTTAATGGTTCGCACGTATATTCGAAAGACGCATTCCAACCTCTCCTGACGCCGGTTTCGCCGCTTTTTTTCCCTTCTCGATGCACAGATTTATTCACAGCCGCGGCTAATCGCGCTATGAGATATGTATGACCTTTCCCCGCACCGTGAGACGTATATTTACCTCGATGGGCCATTAAACGATGGTAATTACAGCATTTAGTAGACGGTAGTTCAGCAATCGTAACGAATCGCACTTCTCGCGATTTCAAAGATACCTAGGCATAGTACGAGCAGGAACCCCGAGGGACCTCACGATGGATCGTTATCGGTTAAAGGGATCCACGAAAAGGAATGAACGTCCACGAGGCTGTGCACCTCCTATCTCGATCATGAATCCAAGAAATTCAACGAGAAACCACTCTCCACTCCACTGGTCCCCGTTATACCGTTAAGGTTACCTTCGTTCGCTGTTATCTCGCCACCATTTAATCACATTCTAATTGCACGCTGTTACCGACATATTACGACCTCCTCGTTAATTTTGCCAGTTTTTATCTTTTTGTCTAGAAGAGCTAGGCCGGTCAACTTCGGCGATCGACGCACGATCCCAACGTTATTCGATTTTACGATCCTCTTCTGCCTCTCGTTATTAGTCTTCTCATATCATGATAAAGAATTCTTTTTTTCTTCTTTCCCCTCTCTCTCTCTCTCTCTCTCTCTTTCTCTCTCTCAAGAATTCACAGCGTGCATTTACCTTTGGAATCCCCTGCATTTGTCTCGACCAATCGTCGTTAATGAGAAGATACCTGGTGGAACTTGCACGTGGGAGAAGTTAACGAAGAAGTTTTCCCTCCCGATTCGGAATGGTTGAGTGTAAAAGTATCGTGAATCGGCGTTTGCTTTGAGTAGAAATTCTTGGATTACGTTGAAAGGAAGATATATCGTCTCAGAGTTGCAGATATCTATTTTATTGCATCTTCAAAATACATATATAAATATGGTGACAACTCTTTAATGATCATTGAATAACACGTAGCTAATATATTCAAGGTAATATCAATTCGACGATCAATAAGCCAATAATATGTTGTAATTTCAAGCGCTTTACATAATATATGAACAATCAAACGTAATTCTTCGATCCTGAACTCGATTGCTAAATGTGAACCTCTCGAGATACGTATATAAAACGTCCACATGATAAATTAAGAGTTCTATTTGAGAAAGTCGGAGGAGAAGTAGTACAAGTGGGAAAATAAGTGCAGCTAAAATTAAACATCAAAGCATACTATAGTCAAACATCAAAGCATATTACTATGCGTAAATAAATATTCATAAATGTTTGGAAATTTGCAGAAGATTCTCTACACAATCAAACGTTTTACTTGCCGTTTCCTGTATTTATCTCTTCTTTTGAAAAGAGATGCATCTGCACAACATTTCCATTCAACCCGCCATTTAAAAGTATATTACGGCGTACACATCTTCCGATAACAAAATAAAAAAGAAAGTAGAATAAAGTAACAAATAATTATACACATTATTTTCCACTCAGTACTTTCACGTTCGACGATGTTATCTAATATTTGAATAATTAAGAAAATGAAATGTTTCACGAAAAAGTAACCGGTGATTACCATTGGTGCCAGCAGCGGATTGCCCGTTGCAAAGAACAAGAAGGGAGAAAAGAGAAGCACGGAGGAAGAATAGGGAGGAAGAAAGGGCAGAACGACGCTAGGACACGAGAAGTAGAATGATGAATTGCAAGGCGCGGCAATGAATCAGAGGCCAGCGACAGGCGGTACACCTACCAACAATGCGGGGCCCCCGTTCTTCGGGGCCCACCAAGGTTGTCCGCAAACACCTTTCTCCGTGTACCCTCGAAGCTGTGTACCTCAACAATCACCGACTATTTCCTGCTCTCGCGATTTCGTCTCATTATCACAGCTGAGACACCGGCGTACGTCTCACGATTTCGACAATTTTGTTATCTAGAAATCATAAGGAGATTGTTTTGTGAACGATTTTCGGTTACTCGTTGATTTTTAATTGCATCATCTGGTCGATTTTGAGACAGATTCGTTTGGAAGAAATTTCATTGACGAAGAGATTTCGTGCGAGTTTAGTTCTGTTTTTGTTCTGAGTTTAGTTTTGTGTTTGATATGAAACATATATTGGAAGCGAATTGCTTATATAAATTGGAAAATAGAGAAGAATATTACAAACATAATTTTTTTTACATTTATGTAAGAATTTACTGTTATTTGTATCAGAAATGAATCTATGCAGGCAAGCTATCTGCCTGTTAAAAATTGAACGTCAATCGTCTACTTAGATGACGAAGTTGGAGGATTTAAAAAAGTACAGTTAATTAATTTGGGATGCAATCGATTTAAAGCCATTTAGTTTGAGAAAATTCTTGTCAATTAGATGAACAGACCTTTTTAACCTGATCTTCTTTAAATCAGTATATCAGTTTTAAATCAGTTAAATGTTGAAAAACATTATCAAATGTAACAACGATCAAATACTTTAAACCAATAACAAAACATGTCGTCGTTTCGACACTGTGAAAGTTACACGAACATTCTTAGCCTCTAATAAAAGTATCAAGTACCCAGTGACTTATGACTAAGAGTGTACATACCGGAAGAAGCGACAACGCGAAGACTCTTAACACAGCGTCTTATAGTTGCGAGGAGCAAGTGGGTGGCGCCGATGTAAGTAATCTTCGAGTTCATCAGGGGACGGGCGCGACCGCGGGGGCAAGCAAGCAATTATGACTCGTGTGTGGCCGTTAGGTTCGTTTTTCTCCTATTTAATTAACATTAAACCAGGACTCCGTCGATCGGATTAACCGCGATACACGCACCGGTTACAAATCGAATCTAAATTGCGTCGCATCAATTTTCTGTGGTGCCGGTGCGCGTACGGAGACGAACACAAGGAGGCAAGAATATCTCCTGGAGTGCACGATTGGATTTATAAACGTTCGAACGCACTCGTTGCCAGCCACGATGGCGCGAGCAAATGATAACGGCCGAGAATTCGTTCGATGGTCTTTCTTCTTGGCGTTTAATAATTTTAAGCGGTGCTTAATAATCTTCCGTACGCGGTAATAAGACGGTCGTGAGGCTTTATGGATCAATTTCTGTATCGAACACGTATTATTAGTTCGGCTATGGAATTGTTTTATCATTTATACGCTACGGAGAACATGCGTGAAAGATTGTTTATGGTAGCCGTTCGACATATAGATCGATCTTTGAGCATCCGCACGCTGCGTCTACCGCCGTTACGATTGAAGAATGGCTACAACGGTGTTGCAACGCATTTGATCGCACTATCTACTTCCTTTCGTAAGGTAACATTAATTCGATTAGGAAAAGAAAAATTCAGACGATAGTAATTGGAAGTAGTCGCTGCGTGGTTGTAAAGAAGCGATAGTGACCGATACAAGTGATTATCAATCGAAGGAAACTCTAACCGTTAGCGTATAGCAAAGTACATGATCGCAGCAGTTGGTTGAAATAAGGTTGAATTAATTTAGAAGTAGGCTGAGTTATAATGGAAATACTGTAATAGAATTTTGAACATAATCCAGCAATTCTGGTTAAACAGGTTTTAAAAGATTTCAAGCGGAATAAAGTAAATAGGTTTGGACACTATAATTGATAACTTGCTAATTATTACGTGATAACTTGATATTTATTGCTGTAATTATTCGTATCTTATATGCAAATCGTTGAAGCAATCGATATTTCTATTTACGTGTATTATATATATCTGTCGATAATTGTTCTTATTAATCGCTCTATATTTAACAGTATTGGAATACCGATCTTTTGAATTTGATAACTGAGGAGCTAGTAAAGTGACAGGATCAGAAATAAATCTAAATTCTTGGTGGGTAATTTTCTATGCCCAGTTGCATTCAGGATCGAAACAACGGAGGTGCAAAGAGAAGCGATAGCAATCTGAAACGAGCAGATCAAATCGATAGCTTGAGAATTCCTCGTGCTCTCAAATTATCGCTGTTATCTTTCGCCATTAGAAATTTCATGGTGTATTTTCATGTAGAATCGAAATAACAATGTTACAAAGGAGAATAGCAGTGATGCAAGACAAACAGAGCGAATCGATCGCTTCAAACTTCCTCCTGTCTTCTTATCTTTGTTATTCTTCATCGTCGGAAATTGTATGGTCCATTTTCGTTTAGAATAGAAACAATAGCGTTGCAAAGAACTTCATAACTCCTCATATTTTTAGACTATCACTGTTATCATTCGTTATTAGAAATTTCGCAGTCTATTTTCATTTGGAATAGAAATAACAGCGTTGCGAAGAAGAACAGCAACGATCTAAAGCGAACGGACTACGTACATCGTTCGCTTTAGAATTTCTAGCGTATTCCATGAAATTATGATACTGCCCTATCTACCGTTGTTACAAATTTCATGATCTATTCTCGTAGCAGTGTAAAATCGAAACTAATAAAAACACCATACCATTTCTTTCAACCTATGTAAATTCATCATTTATGAATGCGATTTAGAAAATGTAACTTGGACAGGAGACTTATAATTGTTCGACTAAGTGCATTCTGTGTTTTTTTGCGCCAAGATTTCATTAAATTTTCCACAAATGCATATAAATCTACAGCACATTGATGATCGAGCAGTAATTTCTTTGTGCTATTTTTGTTCAGGATCGAAACAACAGCGATGCAAAGAGCAACGATATCGATGAGAAATGAGCAGAGACCGAACTGCTGTGACACTAAGACTAACAGCAAAAGTGTACGAAGCTTATATTATTACGAAATTAAAGAGAAAATCATGCGATTCCAATACGAAACTGCTACTATAATTTTACTATATATAGATATAATAATAATAAACTTAAACGTTTCAATGAAGATAACGTCATCCTCATGCTCTATCAATCTCAATTGTTTCAATAATCTACCAAATGTCTCCTCAAACAAATCGCGGAGAAGTGTATGGAAAAGTAAAAATAAACCGATGTTGTTCTTAACCATCGACAAACAAATAGTGTCAACAGGATGACGTAGTTGTTTAAAAATGCGACCTTCACGCTGTGACTGCGTCATCCGATGCAAACAGGAGGATCACCGACTAGGATTGAATTGAAACGAGTCTCATCTCTTGTTGAAGATGGACGGCTAAGATAAAGGAACAGAAATGGAGGACGCTACTATGCCGCGCTACCAATGCAACGACGGAAACGAGCGTCGTTCGTGCAATTAACAGGAAATCACAGTCCCACTGGAAACGTTGACGTAACTGACAGGCGTAACATAGATGTCGAACGTGGCGTAATTATAGTCATCGATAAATATGCGATTTATTCCTTGTGAGCATGCTGGTGCCCGTGACGTGCGTGGAAAGAGAAACCTCATCGAGATGTGGAAAGATAAAGATGATTCTCCTACTGATCTGTTCTTCAGGTGTTACCTTTTACAGATGTAAGATACAGATAAAGACATAATATAGACACAACAACGTGTAAATACTGTATTTTTTCGACGTCGAGAAATATCTGAAATTTGAACATGATACGAAAAGATTCTTATCGATAATCTGGAAACAGTCGAATCTGTAAGCGTATATAGAGTTTACGAGATATTTATTGTAAATTTAATATTGTATATTTAATAAAAAAATTAGGATGCAGCATGGATAGTCTTCTAAGCATATAATAAGCATTAAATATAAGCTCGCCAAATATCGAGATACTTGTTAACGTATAATATCCGCGAAATATATGCTTGTACCAAATATCTCGTAATTTCTGCACATATTTTCAAAAGTTTCAAACTATGTCAGCATAATTACGATAATCGAGTTTCATAACAGCGCTAATGAGATTTCAAAATGTTTCGTATAACCCACGTACTGTATTCATAAAAGGTGTCTACAGGTGTTTGGATACTTCCAGCAGCCTGTACACTATTTTTGCATCTTTAATATAAAACGCACAAATCTTCGCAATCATCTAGTCATACGCGCCATCTACGTGACAAAATTCGCTAGCCTGCATCCTTTATGTAAATCTTCAGCGTACCCCGCAAACAACAGGTGTCGAGAGCGCAGTGTGCGCTCCAGGGTCGCGAACCGAGCTGGTCTTTCGAGGGCAGCTCGCGGGACAGGCCGATGCATCTAACGCGGAGAAGAGCAGAGAAACAAGAGGAGTACAGCGGACGAACAAGTTAAAAAGAAGAAAGAAAAAAAAAGGATTGCTTGGCGCACTGCCACGAGAAGAACGTAAACTGATCGCGCAATCTGCCGGTGCGCGCGGCAAGTCAACTCCGGCCACGAAGAATTTCAATCAGTAATAATATCGCTGTGCTTTCTGTCTTCCCTGCCCTCCCCCACCCTTCAACCTTCTGGATCCCTTCAACACGCGTTTCCTCCAACGCATCTGCGCTCGCCTCTCCTTTTCTCCCTCGTTTTCCGCCTCGGTCAAGGGATTCTCTAGCCGGGTCCTCATGCCGGTTACAAATGGCGTCATTATTCCTTAATAATTCGAGATACCGACCGACCAGACATTTATTGTCCGCTGGCAACCGACCACGGCCAAAGAGGATGATAACTCTTAGCGGCCGTTGGTTTTTTGTAGAGCCACGCTCTATTGGCGCGTATTTATTAGCGGACCGAGCATCCCTTTCGAATCACGTTGCAGCAAGACCGTGGACTATTTATACGGCGGGCCGGATACCCAGATTACAAGCGTTGCGTGTCATGGTAATTGAAGTTCGACGTTTTCGGCGATTCGATTGCTACCGCGAAGATAACGTCCCGAAGTAATGAGACTTTGGCCGAGAGGAAGAGAAGTTGGGCTGAAAAGTTACCTGGTCGAGCCGGTTGGCTTCGAAGAATCCAAGTTTCGAGGAAGTTTAACACGCGAAGTATTTCGGAAGGCGAATTTTTGGTAAGCCGGAGTATAAATTATGGAATTACGTAGGGACTGGTATCGTTGCTGCATGGATAGCAGGTGTTGGAAGTATGCATCGCAGATTTCTACAGTTTAATCTATTAAGAATGAAATGTTTATTAAAGTCGTTTGTTACAAATAAAGACCATTCGAGATGTTGATCGAAACTTCAAGGAATAAGGAAGGGATTTTACGAAGGTTCGAGAAATGTCTCTAAATCGCAAAAAAGACGAACTTCTGCTTGACTCGTTGTAAAAGTAGCTGATAATGTTTGATCAGTTTGTCGAGCTAAATTAAAGCAAAGTATAATTTACTGTGGTCCGTATTTTTAAAGAACAAGGATGAGGTTCGATATTCTCACCATCGTTCTTGTATTTATATAAAGCCTCAAATGGAACATAAAAACGAAACAAGGTATGATGATTTCTTGATTTACAGGTATATCCTATACCTATCTCGACAATTTCATTGTTTTAAGTTGAACGTTTAAGTTCGATCTAATAATCTAAGAAATGTCTCTTCGAGTTAAAAGGAAAGCAATTTCACATTCTTAATCATTCATCTTAACATACGTACAGATACGTACGTGTATACCTACCATGATTTCATCCCAATCGTCACGAATCTGTTCAAAACACCTAAATATTACCGCAACACAAACTTAGAACCCTAATTACGATCGTTTCCACTGAAATCCCTATTAACTGAGCTTCGTTCCCGTTCAATTACGATAATCACAATATCAGTAACAAGAACAGGTTTCAACCAAGAGACAGCATGACACATCGTGATTGGATCGGGCCCTAAGAGGACAGCCTTTCCATCGATGCAGGCCGATGGAACAAACGGTAACAACGTGTCGCAATTACCTTCCTTGACACGAATGTGTTTCAGAGCGGCAAACAGTGGTCTTCGTGGGCGACGCGAGCGGAAAACTGCTCATTGTTGCCTGTTATTACTATTCACGGCACACTCTACGGATCGCATACACTGCAAACGAGTTTTCCCGGGTGTGAATCAATAAGAAATCATTGGACCGTGTAACAGAAGAGAACACGTGACAGGTTGGCGCCAAAGACAAGATTTTCGTTTCAGATGCTAATTAATTAATATAGTGTCAAACGATCATTATTCGCCCGCGGCAAAGATTTAATCGATCAACGTTCGATTGCGAGATCGTTTCGTAGCTTTTTACTTTTCGTGGCCGTTCCTTTTACTTTCTACTTCCCTGCTCTTTTTCTTTTTTCTTTCTTTTTTTTTTTTTCTCTCATTCCTGGTTTCTCTCTGAGACGAATTCCAGTTCTGTTTGCGCGCGTCCACAGGTTAGCCGTTGACTTTTGGCAAAAATATTTGCCGAACGATGTTTGCGCGTTTATGGGACGCTTTGTCGACGCGTTAATGAGTTAATATTGAACTTTTCGTCTCTTCCGAGGCGTGTTTGTACGACGAAACTTCGAACGTCGAAATTATTTTTTCTGGTCACAGGATTTTGTACCTCGGTTTTTTGCTTGGAAAAATATTGACACACGGAGGAAAATCTTTCAAAGAATATTTACAAATTTGTAGGTCGGTTGTATTCGGAGATCTGACAGTTTTTTACCATCAAACGTACAAGAAGGATTTTTTACGCTTTACGTTAAATAGCGAATTATTTGTAAATTATTTTAAAATGCCTAGCAGATAGCCGTAGTACAAGTTGAATAAAGTATAAGATACCATTAGAAAGCACACATTACATTCATTCAAAATCATAGAAACTGTAATAAAAACAGTACAAACGACTCAGCATAATCGAATTCATTCGAATTAAGAATTTTTTGGTTCATTTTATTTTGAAACTACAGAAAGGCTAGTGTCGTGAAAGTTGTAAGAATTCTTCTCTTGTAAATGAAACTTTATACTATTCTCAAGGATTATGTCTCCAAAGAAAAAGCATCAATAGTGTTGAAACATGGCTAAGTATTCTTCTTCGTAAAGAGAATGGCAAAAATGCCTAAAAAAGAAAACTCGTATTACGATAGTATCGTCTCTTAACCCGTTTTAGCCGGTATCATCTTCTAGCCAGAAACTTCTATAATTCCAAAATTGAAGGTTAACAAAGATAGAATTATTTCACTTTTGCGTAGATCGATGTCAATCTTTGCGAATATAAATATGACATATGCGATTCTTAACGAAAATTACAATAAAGCCTGTTAGAAGAAATAGGTCTACAAATAAAACAATCCCTATACAAAGACACTACTCATTTTCCCGATTAACAAATTAAATACAAATCTAAACATCAACAAAGAGAGCTTGTCTAACATGTCGAACACGCTATAAATTAATTAAAGCAACGTTCACCGCGCATTCCAAAAATAGAACCGAGTATCACGGATAGAATTCCATACCACGAATCACAACACATCCATTGCAAACAAAACGACATGTTCGGCAATCTCTATCTCGTTCCTAGAATTCCGGCGATTTCAGGAGTCTATTTTAGCTCCGATAAGTGGAAACGGCTGGCAAAAAGAGAGAGAGAGAGAGAGAGCCGTTGTATCTCTCGCCTACGAAAGTATCGAAGGCTCGTACATACCTGTTTCCCGTTACATGCATAAAATATTCGACGTCAATCCTTGGCTCGGCGCGGCTCAGCTGAGAAAAAGGCGGGCATCGAATAAACGGAATAAGACAAGCAGAAAACGTGACTCAACGAGAGAGGGGAAGGCAGGAGAGTGAAGAAGAGGAGAGAGTTTCGGTAGCAGAGAACGAAGAGAAGGAATACATAAGTAAAGTCCTTGCCGAGGACGGGCAGAAGATATAAATCCGCGATTTTACAACTGAAACGACTGACGTTTATGCTCACGGGCCAGCTGCATCTCGTTGGATCATTGATTAATATCGATCGGCCAGCAATAAGAATCTCTCTGTGGTTCTGGCACCTGTTACGCGAGGCTCTTCCTTCTCGATCAGCGGATCCCTGTTTCTTCGCTCGTTAAACGTGGACCAAAGTAGCCTGATAAATCTCGCGATTGTGTCTATTAAACGATTCTTTTCTACGAGCGACGATCTTATTGAAAATAATTGCGACGAACCTGACACGACTCGCGTGTGTAAAGTGTCGCGACAGAAAAATCCTAATAATCGGCTGGTTCTTCGAGTTTCAGGTATCAACGAAATGCGAGCCGATCGGTTATTAGCAATGCAGATTATTATAAAACTCGTAAAACCGAAACATCTTGGAAATTTATTTTTGTTATAGTTGTCGAAAGGGCACGCGCAGGTGTGTTTGAGAAAATTTATATCGACTTTTATTCGGATAGAAGCATAACGACGGCTACGAAAGTTATTGGCGCGCAATTGTTCCTATCACGGCATTTCTCTATATACCTGACTACAGAAACTGTATATAAATCTGTTGCCTCGTATGGAATACATTCCATCGTTGAACAATCCTTATTAATAAACATGATTTTTCGTTTTAACTCCACGTAAGAGTTTTTCTTGGAACAATGTACTTTTGGCTGTCGAAATGAGAATTACAAAATTGGAGAATCAAAACTTTTTCCAAGTGCAAGTGACGGCAGTTATGTATGAGGTTGAGAAAGTTAAACGAAGCACACGTATGTATATTGATTTGATGCTTTTGTAAATTGAAAAGATTGATAGGTAAAGTACTGTATATTCATGCTCGGAATACCTATAAAATACAAAAACATTTAATCCAATTAATATAATTTCGAAAAGGTCTCAGTAACGTAATCAATAAATTACAGTCGCTGTCAATATTTTCACGTATCGTGTACATTTAAAAACACAAAACCAGAGAGAACCACTTCAAACTACAATAATAGTAATTCTAACAACAACGACCATTTGTGAAACAATCCTTGAACATCGTTATTCAAGCACAAGCTCCATTTTCAACCTCGAACGACAGCAACGTCGTTCGCATTCCGTGCAAGATCCCGATTTCCGCATCGTCGAGTAAAATTCCGCGCGCGTGTCATCGATAAATTCCATTCGAACCTTCTCTGGATAATCCAAACTTTATTTCCTTCGCTCGCTTTCCGCGTTCTCGTCGCGAAGAAAAGTTTACAGAAAAAGAAAAAGGAAAAAAAAAGGAAACGAAGAAAAATGAAGAAGACGAAGAAGAGAGGAAAAAGCAGAGAATAGTGTGCTCGCGATGATAAATATCCCGACGTTTCATTTCCTGGCCGTAATAGGTCGTTCTCTCGCGAAGATCGCGAAAGATCTCGCTTAAAGTTCTCCTTCTCCCGTGGACGTTGGACGTTGTCTTTCGAAGAAACAACGTGGGAGACCCGTGAGAAATAGTTTGGTGAATCCGTGTTCTATAAAACCAGCCCCGGTTAATTACATTCCTCGTAGCAGCTTGCGGTGTAGGAGAAGACCCCAGAGAAAGGATATAGGCAACCCTAAAGGGATTCGATTCACGTTGTAAGTCAAGGGGAGAAAAATCTGGTTCGATGCTCTAGGCCAGGGGTTTTCAATCTAACTCGACGTTAGAAATTCTCAGGTCTATCTTCACGATGTTAGTTGTAATAATTCTATTCACAAGTTCGACCTATCTCGTATATTCTATGAGTTACGATTCTTCGGTTTAAATAATGTCGATAGAAAATAGTCGGACTTTCTTCACGCATCAAACGTAACAGGAGTAAACATTCATCAAACGCGTATCGAGTTTCACAAAACTCACTGGCTGGCTTGAAAACCCGTTCGCTAGAACATCCTGTTGCGGCAGCGAGCCTGGGAACAGGTGGCAGGCCTAAATTCGAACCGTAGATTAGAATACTAATCGAACGCCTGTTATCTCGTTTCTAGCACGGTTTGTATAGCTCTATACGAGAAGGAAAAAGGAAAAGAAAGAAAGGGATATGTAAAAAAAGAAAAATAAAAGAGCAGAGGAAACGAATCGGTGAACTGCGTAATCGAGCCGGTGATTGACGATTCGGTCTCTGATACTTTCTGTGTCTCTTTCTCGCGAAACGAATCGTAATGATAGCATGAAGAATGTACACGGTCGTAGAAGTCGCAGAAATCGTGGAACTCGATTCCGAAGGCGATTCATTGCGATTGGCTGATGAATATTAATGAATGTCGTGGCACCTGTTCGCCTGTAAAAGCTACTATTTACGGAATCGGTCAGCCAGAGAGGTGCACTAATTTTCGAACGGTTCGAACCACTTTATCGGGAACGATGCGGCGTAACACGGTACGCACAGAGGCAATCAGTTGTAACCAGCTTGCTGCGGTCATAATTGCACGACTACGTTGCAACCGTGATACGTAATATTACAGTTTGTCGACAGTTTCGGATAGACTGGCCACGTGGCTCAGCCGCGTGCAATTTCGGTCGAGTAAATATCGCCGCGAAATTACGCGGTCGTCGCGTTTCTGGTCTCCGCATCGCGTTATTATGACATCGTGGACACGGTTATCGGACGTGTATAGATAAAATTATGGCAACTCTGGCAGAATATTCTACGATCACCACTTTGAGGGATTAACTTTTGTTTTAGAATTTTTTGTTAAAGAGATGAGATTTCACATAATATAATATTATTTATGGCGAACAGAGGTAGATTATTCCATGAAACTGGAACCAGTGATATCTTTGAAACGGTCATGAATGGAAAAAATGGTGAAATATAAAATTAAATGATACAGAATGAATCATATACTGGTATTCATTTTATACGCCTTTGTGCTATAGTACGTGGCATATCCTTTTTGTTAAATTGTATATAGTCGAGCAACTTTTTCATCTCCTATAGAAAAGTATTAATTAAAATACTACCATAAAAACTATTAATTTCGAAGTTACTACAGTTTGAAATGTAAATTATTTTACTCTAATCACATATGAAACTTATGTTTAAGTAACGCGAAGAAACGAATATCCTACGATGTCTGACGATATACCGAATTAATTTATCGAACAAGGAACGCACTTTCCCAAGAAGACAAAAGATAATTGGAAACATAAACGCTAAGGATGTAACTTTAACTTGACGAAATTAATACAACCAACTAAGTCCAACAATTCATTAGAATATTTTAAAATACGTCTAAAGAGCTTAATGCTTCCGCTTCAAATAGCGAATCTGACTTGTCCTGATAATATTTATAACCGCTTGGTCTGAAATGACGTCAATGTATACATATAACGATAATGATATCGTATACAAGGTATACCAATGATGAGCTAATCTCAATTAAATCGCACGCCAAGGGATTAAGCAATTGCTGCGTATCATATCTGACCAGTTTTGATAAACCTCATCAAAAACTGCATCCTGGCTCCCGGAAATCCTTCTCATGTTATACGTAGTAATGTTGTATCGAGAGCGGATAAATTAACCATCTAGATCGGGAGATTTGCCGATTATATGACGGATAAACGGTTGATGGCACGCGAGAATGCGTGCCCGTGTCGTGCGTGTCAGCAACGTGTCACCACCACCGAGTACCGAGTATCCAGCATCCCGGGTGCGATCCTCTCGAACAAGTCGAGCGGGTATATACCCGATCTTCCTGGAGCAGCGTAATAGCTAGGAGGCGAGGGGCGTACGCTGAGGGCGGCGTAAGAAAAAAATAGAAAATGCTTTCTCGCTTCGTAACGACGTCGCGGACGCGAATCATTAATCCTCGCTACGTGGTGCCGTGTACCTTGTAGCTGCTCGTGCTTACGGCTCCCTCTCTCTTCTCTTCTCTTCTCTTTCTCTTACTTATTTCTTCTTCTTCTTCTTCTTCTTCTTCTTCGAGAGAGAGAGTCCTTGTTCAACAACCTACGGGGCCGTTTCATTCGAGCAGGGTGGTTGGGAGGAAGAAACACCTACGACTTTTTTCACCTTCTATCTCCGTTCAACACTCATCCATCCTTTGCCACGGCGCCACTTCCCTGGTCTAGGCCGAACGAGGAACACCCAACAAATTTTTCTTCAACCGCGTCCTGCTGTATCTGCACCGGTACACGCGCGCGTACAAACGTTTAGAGCCTCGAGGAGACGCAGGAGGAAGGGACTTCTACGATTTCTTCCTGCTTTCCCTTTACCCCTGTTTAGTATAGTTCGTCTACTAGCTGATCTTCTTACGAGCAACAGCTGTGAATTGGCTCCTTTTAATTCTTTCTTGCTGGGGTGGATATGTGTGTAGAGTTTGTTTGCAGGCCGAGGAAACAGCGTAGAGTTGTATATCTTAGAGGAAATGATACAGTATTCGATTGTTCGGACTTAATTGATGTTAGGGTATGGGGTATAAGTGACAGTAGTTTGAGTGATTAATTTTCATTGAGGATACAATAAAAGTGTATCTGAAAAAGCAGCACTGTTTTAATTTTTTAAGAATTTTATAACAATTTTTTGGGTCGCCTAACGACGATTCGATTATATTTACAAATCAATTACGGAAATGTATTATTTGCCTTTTGTTATATAGTATTTTATTACTATTGTTATATGTATGGTTTATGTGTCCTTAAATGAGTAAGTAAATAGGTATAGTATGATAATAAGGCTGGCAAGGCTGTTGGTGATTTTTGTCAAAGCACTATGTCGTATGCGATATAAACATAGAAAGCTGAAGATAATTGCATGGTGAAAGTCGAGTATATGGGTATTGCAAAATTCTCTTTTATGGTGTACTTTCTAAATATATAAAGTATTTTTTGTATCATAACTTCTGACATTTATATGATCTTTGAGTCGTTGTCCGATCTTTATGTAAATCGACAGACTTTTCTATTCTTCTGTATAACCATACAGAGTTTTTCAGGTGAGAAATTGAATAAAACTTTATCACTCCATAATCACTTTCTCTTGTACCTTCGATCAAACTGCCAACTAGAAAACGTTAGAAATCCACAAAATGCCTATAAAAGATATAAAAGACAAGGACTTATGGATCTGCGATAAATTTATTTATAGGGAAAATATATTTTCTAGTTGAATAATAAGATTATTTTATAAAACTTCCACTTATCTTGTAGATACAAAAGGAACGAAATTTATGATAGCTATTACGATTATCAAAAACATAACTGACATTTAATAATTGGCAATTCGCTATTTTGTCTCCCTTTTTCCAAGAAGCTCCTCAAGCATCAATCTGCCATTTTTATTTTCCACAATCAAAAAAGGAAGCTCTATTAAATTCAAAAATAATGTATCGACTAACTATGTTATCTATATTATTCTATTCGATTTGGAAAAAGATGAATTCCTCGATTTTCGTATTTGGTATTGTGACTATTTTGTCACGGAAGTGATACGATGATGCATATAGGACCTCGCGTAAGTATCCCGCAAAAAGATAATTAAAATAATAAAAAAGAAGGTGTTATTCTTTGCACTATACTTATTGCTTTATTATTTACACACTAGTGAAGTATACTACACGTAGGCTAACAGATGCTGATACAAACGATACCTACTTCGTGATAAATATTTTCCAAATTACCACGAAAATAAAAATTACTAATCTGATAAAACCCAGTTACTGATTGATACATTTTATTCATTAACGAAATAAACCTACACATACGTAGAATAAATACAGTTCACTCTACTTTTGTCCTCAAATTCTCAAATACGATCCACGACCTCACGTTTCTATAGAGTCTTCCATCACAGAATCTCTTACTCCAGCGCCTCGTCGAACCCATGCGGTTAGGTTTACTTCCTCCATCGAGTAACAACTGCAACATCGAGGATGCCAGCATTCTTTTCCTTTTTCCCTTCAGCCGTACACGCAGCCGGTCGTTTCGTCGAACTTTCTCTAGCCGAGAAACGCCTAGCGACTTTTTCTCCCTTCTGTCTTCCTGGAACATGCGGTCGGTGCGTTCGACAGAAGAAATCCAGGGTGTAGCTACGCCCTCGCGATTCCCACACGCGAATTCACTGGCGCGTACAAGCGTTATCTTCTCACACTATCCAGAAGGTTAAGTTCTGCAGAAGGCGTGCCGCCATTGGTCACTGTATCAATGATTTCATCGGAACCGGAAACTGGCCGGAGGTTTTCAATAAGTCAACCTCAACTACGTCTGTTGCACCTGCAACACTCTTGGTGGCCCCGCCACCATATTTTCTTTGCTACCTGCATGCCGCTTGTGGCTGAGATATCGCAACGTGCACAAACATTCGGATACGGTTTATAGATTAGGCAAAGAGTGGATAGGATGTGGATGTTGGCGATAAGTAATGCTATTTTCTCGCATCTTTAGCGATATGTGCTCATTAGAGGGGAAAAATATAAGATATATTATAATTCAATTATTTTTAGTTCTTTAGCTCTAAAGTTTAATATACTTTCAACCAACCGCATATTATCGGAAACACGTTCTTACTGAGTTTTGGAATTCAACACGCACGTACTTTTCCCACTTTTTTGAGTTCGCCAAAGTTATTTTTTAAAAGGTTTTGAGCTTAACAAGTTGCTGTCTTCTTCGACTATTGAAATACTTTCTTCTAGGCGAGAAACATCGATATTGTAAAATTAATAAATATTGGCTTATCATTTCTTCCTTCGTGGCGTTCGTATGCTAATGTATTAATCTTCTATGAAATGCCGAGGATTTGAACGTTGAATTAAAGATTAACGAGTTGCTTAAAATTACTGAAAAGTAAATTCTACTAATTTTTTACTGTTTTATAGTTTGATTTTTACACTCATACACACTCCTATACATTTGTGTCTTCTCTTCCTTATTATTTTCCATTGCATTTTATATACGTATATATTCTTTCCCCGTCTTATATCCTTTTTATTTCTGTATGACCTATCGTAAAAGTAAAGTCTGTAAATTGAAACAAACAACAATTTATCGAACGGTAAGTAAACGGGATATTTTTCATATATAAATTACTTCCGTGCGCGCTTGAAAAGCTTGCTAAGGACAGTATCACACAGCAAAACTGAAATAAAGGAAATCGGAGAAAAAAAGAAATGCTATCTACAGAATGCTAATGTCTTCATGAATATGTAGAAGAAACGCGTTTTTTTTTTCACCGTCTGATAATTGCATTCTCGCGGTGCAACATTCTATGTGCGAGGCATTGAGAGACTTAAGACGTGGCTTAAAATCGCTCGTGACGTGGTTCCAATCAGAAATCCTGTTGCAAGAAACACGTCGTATATGCCTACGAACTCGCCGAGTGACAAGCTGAAATTGTAGCTGCCAGTTGCAAATCACGCTGTTTTGAAAAATGATCCGCTCCGTTTCGCCTGGCACTGTGTTTCATCGCGAGCACCGAAGATACATCAATACCAACGCATTAATCAAGTCTGAATGAGGGGAACAACTTACACCAAGAAAACTTCTGAGGACCTCTGGCTGAACGTGCAGGTTGTTCGATCAAGAGAGAAAGAGGGTCTTTAACCAAGCATCTGGACCATGAAATAGTCATTTCTTCGCTCAATTTGAACAGCTGAACTCTATTTCTAGAAGAACCTTCTTCAAACACTCCACATCCACCGGCACTTCAGTCATCTTAACGCGTTACGTACGGCTCGCGTGATATCTCGTGTTTAGCAAGCCGAACGAACGCCGAGGTCGGATCACGAGACACTTTATTTTTCCATTTTCTCGTAGATTAATCAAACTTCGTAAATGTCACGTCATAAAGTCATTTTTATGGCTTAAATATGAACACGAGATTAAGTCAGGAATATTAAAAGTTGATAGAAGAAAGCAAACATTGTATTTTGAAAGTATAAATAGGTTTAATTTTCATCTTTTACGTTCTTACGGTACTTTAAGGTACCGTTTTTATTGAAATACTTTTGTATATTAAATATGTTTAGGTTCCAAGGTTCAGAACTTTTCGAAGATATCTGAAACTATTTATTTCTTAGAACTTTATGTACGCGCTTATGCTTCAACGATCATAGGAAATATTTATACTTAACACACGCGTTATTCGAACAGTCTCGCAATATTTAGATCGAAGACAGTGATAAAGATCAGAAATAATACAACTCAGGATGTAAGGGGTTAAATAGGTAGTCACCCAATTATAAAAAATGAGCGCAATGAGAAATTAAACACGGACAATATTCATAAAAAAAATTAGTTGACGGTGAAATTTATCTTTTTATTAACCAAAATCTTTTGCCGAAACTTCATTCTTGGAGAGCAAGAAAAAAAATTGGTACACAGACTGAACATACAATACTATTAATAGATATTTGTGTCGCGTAATAGAGAGAGTAGAATGTCTGGAACAGGTATAAGAAAAGAATTCTGAAAGTGAAACGAATCTATAATATAAGAAACATACGGGCTCTCGTATTGAGAAATAGAACGTTCTGTCGAGCATGTCATGTCACTGTCATTTTCGCAGTTTGAAATACTTGCGTACGTCTATAAACAGGATTCAGACATCAAATTGCGAAAGTGTAAAGAAGAATTCGAGTATTAAAAAACATATAATGAAATATTGATCACGCGTGTATTTAACGTTGTTGTTTGCTCTTTATATAAGTAATTTCAGATATCGACTTCTAAAAATGAACAAATCTAAAATATAGTACAATCGAAATAATACATTACTTTACAATTTAAATAAACAAATTAAAAAATTGCTTCTAGGTTATTAGAAACTTAATGGAAATAGTAGGTTGAGTTTTGTAACTTTTGGGAAAGCTGGTTGCAATATTCGATGAACATTTTTTCAATAATCTGCATTCCTCTTTCGCTATCAAACAGAAAATCCTTTAGATCAAATTAATTTCAACGAGTACACCAAGTACATACTTCTTCTAAACTCATCAATCTCGTTCCGTGGCAACGTAAACAAAAGTAAACCACGTCAAAGCGAACGATCCTCTTTGTTTCACTGGCGTTCCACGAATTCGCGTGCATAATCGCAAGCACGCATACGCTCGCGAGGAATGACGGTACGATGATCGTTATGCGGATTCTTGGGTCGCTTCGCTTTGAACTTTCGATCGGGCCGAAAACGCGAGTCGCCCGTTATTCCTCGTCGACGTCTATCACGTGTTTAGTACGTACACGCAGGAATCGCGCGTGACAGCACGCCTTCTTCCAGCTGTAATTCGACGAGCCACGGCCGAATCTCGTTTTATTAGAATTTCAAGATGAATTGAAATGCAAAGGAGTATATATAGAAACGAGGGACACGATTCGTCATGTTGAAGCATTCTGAATTTATAATAATTCGGTAAGAACCAGATTCGAAAATCAATCTTCTGATATTTCGACATAATTATTTCTCTGACATAGATGTAATAAAGCGAGAAACAAAAGTAGTGTGAAATCTAAAGTTGCGTGATTTCATCGTCGGGCGACGAACTTTTCAAATTGACTTCGTATTTGAATTCAAAAGTACGAACTTCCAAAGACGAATTTTTAAATTTCAATTTTCCAGCGTGAATCTTAAAAATTTGATCTTCAAACAGGTATCGTTCAATCTAAATTTTTATGTATGAATTTTTAAATATGATCCTATAAATTTGAATTTCACGTTTGAGTTTCGAAATTAAGTTATGAATACGAACTAATCGATTAAATTCTTGTACATCGTAACTACACTAGCTGTATCGAGCATAGATCGAATCTAGTCTCGTGCATTGGCACTAAAACCCCGTACTAACGGGTAGCGTGAACGAGCCATAAGTCAGGGCGTTAACAAGACGATCCCAGGCAGTGGTTTCCGCGGTTATTTGCATCGTGTCCTCCTCGTCCCTGAGGTCACGATTTTCCTTTTTTCCTTGCGTGTGCGCGCCTTTATGACGCATCGGATGCTCTTAACGAAGTGAGACTCAACCGCTTTTAATTAATAGTCCGACCAGGCGCTGATCGAACGTTTTCAAGCAACCCGCGCAGTTTATCGAACAAACGAGCTTATTCAGTGCAACAGAACCGCATGGAAATCTTTCCCATATGCCGGCTGGTCTGCTTGTTAATGCGTGTATTATATCTATTACGACGATACACCGCATATGAGAAGCGTAATTTATAGAAACAAGAAGCCGTTGCTAGTGAGAACTCTTTGACCAACCAAGTGCTCGCATGCGTTCGTGTTTCAGAAACGCCAACGAATCTTACAACACTGTAGATGCGTTGGGAGCTATTCATACCGCATAAATCGAACGTTTAGAACATCGTTCTACGCGTATCTGTTTTTCGCTGATTTTATTAAACACTTTGAGTTATGAATTCACCGTGAATCACCGTTATCTCGATATAATACACTGCAGAAAACAATTTGAACTTCAACGACCAAACCATCAGAAACAAGGAAGTTTTAATACTTGTAGGCTTTGTACGAAGACATCTGAGACACCTGAAGACGTCTGAGACACCAAACAAGATATAATTTCCAATTACTTAACATGAAACTTTACTATCAAATCACCAACCATATTCAACAATAACCTCTTCTAACTATTCTTTAGATCCATCCACAGATCCGGCATACCGTCTCACAAATGAACTCCACTCTCAACCATCGCCGAGCCTCTATCCCCAAAATTTCCCCACGGACATTACAATCTATCAGCTTCTAACTCCGATTCATTCTCTACGCGAGACTCTTTTACGTCTGCAGACATCCGATAGAACTAGCCTCACCGCTATTCAACAGCATTAGGGAACAAACATCTCTGCGCTATTCTATATTTCGAGATCATCATTGGCAAAATACCGCCGGCATCGGTCCCTTTGCCGTTTGATACAGGGAAACGGTAGAAAGTTAGGCTATATAGGATGGTTCGCGGAACTGTGATCGTTGCGATCGGTCGAATTCTCAATTACTCGTTTCTGTGCCCTCGAGAAGCGCAGCGCTGGCTTCGTATCACGAACAGAACGGCGCCGAACCCCGACGGATATGCTAATGCAACGTTGTTTAACATATGCAGCCGCTAGCAACAGGCACGTACAACAACGGCTTTATCATTAAAGGTAACACACCACCCGCGCCGTATCATCCGTAGCGCAATAATACATTCGTCCTTAGAACAGTTCGAGCTTCTCTATCCGTGGCTGCAATGCCGTGGATTCGCATAATCGCGCACATATCGCCTATTCCCGTGTATCTTGCTTATGATGATCCTTTGGGATGAATTGATTCTTTTAACATTGCTATAGAGCTACCGGTAATGTATTAGGTTGTCCAAAAAGTGTCTTTCTTTCGCAAACGTATTTTTTACGACAGTGCACCTTCGTACAAACGTGAAACCAACTCTGTGAAATGTCGCGGTGTTTATCTCAACAGAACGAAATGCATCGTACGTAATTCGACAAAATAATATAAAACAATAAACGTTGTGCGTCTATTATTTCCTCATAAAACGAAAGAAACTTTTCGGACAACCTAATATATCGAAATGCGCTATACAGACCGTTTACGATTTTTCTGGCCACGATACAGAAATTTATTCTTCAAGTAGAAGCAACAGAAGAACATTATACAAAGTTTTTTACTTATGGCTTTGTAATACGGCGTATAGAAAAAGACTTCGTGCGATATTCTTTATTTTCATTGGTTGATCGTTATGCAATTTAGCTGGAGGAAGTGCTGTTCCAGATATCAGCGCGTGTTTAATATTGAATGCGTTTTTTACGATTGGTACCTCGTTAAATAAATTGAATGAATTTTTATGTTATTTACGATCAGTATCATGAATAGTTGTCGAAAGTAAGGGTAACTTAATTTTAACGTTGATTTATATTGTAGCTTCTAAGGCTTCTATGTACATATAATTCCATCGTAAGTCTTGGAAGATTCATTTGTTATAGTAAAATATACGAAGTTTAAGTTACATTGTCTACGATACTCTGCTAGAATCTTGAACTCATCTCTTCTTTAACAAATTCGTATGTAACCTGTTACTTTTTTCAATTAGTACTTTAAATTTCTCGAATTATTATACAAGTAGAAGATAAATAATATGAGTAATACGTTGAACGCAATAATTGCAACCAAATATTTGTAACGCATTTATATACGTATTTGAAAATACGTTTTAACGCATCAAAAATCTACATAGAGAAAAAGTCCTATAAATAAACAGACTTAACTAACCTAACAT
Organism: Bombus pyrosoma; assembly: GCF_014825855.1. NCBI lineage: Eukaryota > Metazoa > Arthropoda > Insecta > Hymenoptera > Apidae > Bombus > Bombus pyrosoma. The sequence continues at coordinate 16,051,918 of NC_057776.1, forward strand.
GTAATATATATATATATATATATATATATATATATATATATATATATACTAGATAGATTACTTAATTAATCTACATATTAAAACAAGAAATCTTTACCTACCCTACCGTACCGTCAAACAGACAATCTCATTTATCAAGCATCTCTATTCGTTGTAAGTGGCATCGTATGAATTAGCAAATAGATTTCCAATGAGAAGCTAATCAAGCCGCAACGATCTACCAATATACACGGTACAGGCACGAAATAAAACGGGCACGGAATAATCAGGATTCAAAACGGGGTACCTCGACTTCCGGCACGCGTACCCATTGCCACGATCCGCGGCCCACGGCAAACATACCTGAGAAGCAATACGTCGTTGACAATACGTGACGATTATTTCTGCGTGTCCCGACAACGATTTCCTGATCACAGAACAGAATGTAAATCCCCGTGAAACGCGACCAATTAATATTAACGACGTTGCGGGCTCGCGCGATTTCACCTGCCATTAAACGATCTAATCTAGCTCGAGCTCGCGTCTAGCCTTATGGGATCGCGTCCTGTCGTCCACGTCTCCTGTTTCTACCACGTGGAACGTGTCGTGCGAGTAAATCAACCGCTTTGACCGCTAATTCCTTCGTCTTCGTTCGTGGCTGCTTCGTGACGAATACGTGCAACGATTCCGAGCCGCTTCAAGTACACTAGAAGACTTGACAGGACCTTTTGTCGGGACAGAAAAAAGTATCGTGGAGTGCATGAAAGTACTGCGTGAAGGATGAAGTGTTCCGGTGAAGGGTGGACGTTTAGTGTGAAGTGGAACGCGCTTTGTAATGGTTCTTTAAGTTTTTTGGAGCCGTCCTCGTAAAATGGAATGTTAGATACTCGAGGAGCTTTTTTTTGTATCGATGCTTTGTTGGTCGGTCGTTGATCTATGTACAAGAACTGTTGTTCAGCAGGTGGTAGGGATGAAAATCGATTTCTGACGCGACGTAAAAGAAATGTATCAGCTTTAGGATTGTCACCTGTGGTTATTGAAAATTGTAATTATTTCAAGGAAATCTTGTCAAGATGTAATTTTTAGTCCCTTTGGAAGTTTCTTTATAAGCTCGTGCGTAAGTTATCTGGGTTTGTCATTAAAGAAATTCGTATATATTTAATTTAGATACTTCACGGTTTTGTCACATTTTCTACAAGATGTTTCCTGCGTTCCTCAAGTCAAATACTCGGATTAGTTTCGATAAAAGTTTAAAGATTCGCTACATGTATTACGTATATACGAGTTAGATATTTAAATTAATTGTTACGTTAAATATATTTAATAAACGTAACTGAGGAAAATCCATAGGTTTCCTAGGTTTCAATCGAAATTAATTAAATCTACAAAAACACGTTAAAAAGTTATCAAATATAAAAATCTGATTATTTATTAAATATTTACTTCGTTTCATTAACAGAACGTAGTCTACGTTAATAACAGATATGTTTAATATTTTCAAATTCCACTGACTAACTTTCATTCCGATCCGCCTCATCGATAATTATTGATAAACTTAAACCAGGTTCCCTCGGCAAAGTTCACTGATTAGTTTCACGCTGGTTTTATCGGCCAGATATTAATTACGTGACAGAATTAATAGCCGCGTGGCTTGAAAGTTATAATCCAGAAATCTCATCCCTAAATGGACGATGGATACCTGATGGGAGCTTAAAAGTTTCCCGTATGCTCGAGCCAACCGCAGAACTTTCCTCATATCCGAGTCGCTGATGATAAAGAATTTACTCGTCCACAGATCTTCTTAATTGTTGCGTGAAGAATCTTTGCATTAAAAGACCTATACATCTCTGTATACTTCGAGCATAATGTCTTGCGATGAGAGTACGGTCCCTGCGCAAGGGGCAGCATAAACGTCGCCATGGTGTTTTGTGGAAATGATTTGTGGATCTTAAGCTGCACGAGCTTTTCTGAGAAACGGTGTTTGGAAGAACAATATTCGAATGAGGTGAATATTTAGGAGGATTACGTGTATTTGTATCTCTTCAACTTTGGTTTCTGTGTAAATCGTTGGTTTTGTAAATACGTTCAATTAAATATTTCCATAATTATATATATTCTCGCTACGATTATATACACGTAAACTATACTACGTTAAATGCAATAATACATTCTACCGTGTTATGGCAATGCTGTGGATTGTAAATTTAAATGTAATCAATTTTTAGATTTAGATTTTTTTTCCATAATATGATCTTTGGATAACAATTCTGAAGAAGCTACATTTCAGATTTAAAATTTACAAAGTTACGAAGGGGATATAAATTTAAATTTAAAAAGAATAAAGACATGCTACTACTGCAATGATCATCATTTTTAACTTGAATAATAATTGTCTAAAACATAAGTTAATTGATCAGTATTATAACGCGCATGTAAATTATGCTATAAAAATATAAGTATAATGAATTTAATATAATAATCTTCGTAATATATATAATTTCGAAATATATAACTACTGATATTTCCAGTAACACATAAACAGATCATGTAAATTATCATTTACAGCGATCGTGTACGAACTGCAGAATTTAATTAACTACACGGAACTCAACGTCCTCGTTAATAACTTCAGATCGACTCTGCTTGAAATCATCCAGTTTTATAACAGACATCCTTATCGTTAACTTTTCAAGAACGTTCACCGTGTGATGACATAATTACACAGAAAACTAATATTATATATCGTTGAAAGAAGAAAAGAGAATATACATAAACATGAAGCGGAACGATTCGGAAACCACGTATGTAGAAACACATTCATCGAAACTCTGAAGAAGAAATGAGAACGTGTTTTAATCATTTGAATATTATTATTCATCTCGTTTCGGCTATAACTCACCGCCAACGTGCACCAGTTACAACTATGTTAATTAGAACTGGCTGCAGAAGGTGATGTCTTCGGGCTCATTTACAGGATTTGCGAGTTCTGTTCTTAGATTACACCGGATCCTTAATCATCAACAACCTACACGAAAAATAATGATATTGCCTGCATATGGAGAACGCGGTAGCCAGAGGCACGACGTGTGTTTATGAAACTGATTTAATCCGATTCAAGTCGGCCAGATGAAGCCAGCTTGTCGTTTTATACACTCGGCAACTATTTCCTTGCGACAGAGTCGATTGCATAAATCACTGGTAATGAAGAGAATAGAATATTTTGTAAATAAGCAAGCTTGTTAACTAGTCGTTTTAGGAAATGAATAAAATATGAAAATGAATATGTTGTTGGTAATTAGGTTGCTGATGTTTATGCAAATTCACATTTTTTTATTCTTGTGAACGTGACTAGAGATAGGGTACTTAAACAGAGATTTATTTCATCAATTAGATATCAACGTTATAGCAAGTGTCATGGTTTCGATGTTTAAAAGCAATCGAAGTAATGTAGATAATACTTGAAAGTAATCAATATATTTCAAAGATAGATTTTATTTGAAGATTTGTTTCCTTTTCGAGTAATATACTAATAAACGAAATACACTTAGAAACGAAGTTTCATAAAAACAATATACGTTACTTTATATCATTTTGTGTAAGTAGGTTGTTCGGAGAAAGCTAGAGTTAGAAGCGGATAAACTTTTGAAAGGCAATGTAATAAGATTATGCAAATATTCATGAAATTCATATCACGTGGAAACAATTAAAGGAGTGATTTAGTACACAGAGGTTTGTCTCGTCTTTTAAATCTAAATGACAATAAACTCTCTATTTTAGTATTAATTTATTTCAAATTAATTATAAATTCATAAATTTCCACATAAATTTCGAATAATCATCTATACCAATCAAAATTATCCTCAAACTTCCTAAGGTTGTTCAACAGATTTTTCAATGCTATCGTACAATTACCGTATTTTTATTGTATTTAAAGATAAAAAAAAAAAAAGACGAACTTCCACTCTCTTTATAACTACCTCTCCGACAACGTAAGGAATAATACGGAAGAACTCAATTAGCGATGAAAAGTAGCGAGTAAATACAAAATAAAGTAAATAAGAAAGACATTAGGAAACCGTAGGGTGAATTTACAACGAGGAAGATGCACAAAAAAAAAGAAAAATAATAAACTGAAAAAAGGAAAAGGGAAATGTCGAGATTAATCGCAGGGAATGTTACAAGTTTCTGAGAAAGGAGCCGAAGAGCGCACGGACAATTAAAGAGATAGCGTCGAGGAAAAGGACGCGATGCTAACGAGCGAATTAACCCTTTGCATATTGAACTTTCCTTTCCAAGGCAATCGTGTTTTCCCGGTGAAAGGAAAACGTTTTATTTAAATGTCATTGTGCGACTGCGGTTTTAATGAGCTCCGAATGCCGGGGATGCCACGGATAATAGACGTTTTATCGATTTTATAACACAAAGACAAACACCGATACTCGTGATTGCGATCGATATTAAGCTCAAGTTCAATACGTGATTGGGTAATACACAACTGAACTAGTTTATTGCTCTTTCGTAAACATTACGATACTCGTTTCTATGCGTTTTATGCAATTCAGTCTGGAAGTTGCTGAATTAAGTTAACGTTTAATAGTACGTAATACGTTTTAATGTGCCCGTTTTTATATAACTAATTAAATACGAACGATTAAAAACCAGGATCGAGTTTAATTGACATAAAATCTCTAATAACACGACCACTAAAAAATCCAATTTTCTTAGAAGTAAATAAGCTTGTATCATGTCGTATATTATATAAAATGTTTCGTACAACGCATATAATATGTTTGGAATAATTTTTCACAAGTTCTTGGATGCTTCCACGAGCCAGTCAATGAGATTTTCACCTAGAACTAATCTAGAATTTAGAATAAAATTCTGTACGCTTAGAACAGATAATATGAAAGAATGTGCTATTTGCATTACTCCTACATCTGTAACAAACACCACAGCTAAACTCTTCTAGATATAAAATGAGTTCTCGCTATATCACACATCCATATACGCACGCTGTAAACTCTGCCGTGCCAAATAAAACTATTACCATTTTTTCTGATAAGCATGATCTATTCGATCCACGGTTCCACCTGTGCATACTCATCTATCGACAGCCAGAGTACGCGCGCAATGAATCAAACGTTAAACAGGATTCATAGTAAACGAACTTACGTTACGCAGTTCGTATGATCCGCGCGGATTTTACGAGCATGCGGCCACCGACGGATTCCATTTCTGCGGCTAAATGGCAATAGAATATTTTCAATGGTTGATCTCTATCGGTGGCGTGATCTTCGAACTAGCATCACGCCGTCTCTTTCATCGGCCGATTGACAAATCGTCGGTCGAACAACCGCGACGTCGAGGATTTCACGGTCAATGAAAGGCTGAGCTACAGCTGTCTTCGAGACGTCCCGAACTCGATGGAATTCGAAATGCTCGGTCGAAAAACTTGCCAATGGGAACATCGTAAACTTGATCCTTGAGACTTGATGTGGATACTCATCGGCGTAAACGAACGCGCGCTACTGTTCACGCAGTGAACCATCGGTGAGGAGTATGATTATTATTCGAGGATAATTGGCAGAGACGGTCGAACCGTTCGTTGAGAAATTCTCTCGATTTGTGCAGATAATCGTTTCCACGCGATTCATTGTAATAAATAAACTGGAGATATTCATGCGCATTTATATTTTAAGGGACACGGTGTAAGAAATGAAATTTAAGTGAAATGTTTCACCCTCTAAATATTCTAACGACTTTCAATATTTTGGATACTTTGGATGTTTCTAAATATTTATTGCGTTCCGTAGATTTTTGATTTGTCCACCTCGATCCATTGCTATAAGCAAATTGCGCAAATTTATGCAAATTCATGTTTTAAGAAATGGAAGCTAAATGTAACTTTGCACCCTCTAAATGCTTCGATGATTTTGAATATTTTCGGTATATTCGATGGTTTCCATATTTTCCTATATCGTATACACTTCTATATTTCCCATAAACGTAGAAACATCTATAGTCTAACTGTAAGTTTCAAGAAAAGATAAGATACCAGATGGGATCGATGCCGTAATTGTTCAGATGGTAGAAGCATTGGCCTGGTCTACTGGGAATGGATAACTTTGTTCGGTGTCGAGCAGTTTGTTAGAGCAAGTGGTCGGAGTTAACGAGTCGCGTGAATTAGTAAAGCGTATTAACGACACAATTCTGGTGTTTGAAAACTTTGGTGAAACCTTGTTGTTGGAATACTTATTATATAACAATACACGGTACAGGCGGATGTAAAATGATCCATAGTCCATTACAAGTTCAAACGATTGTAGCAAATAATTCGAGTTTAAAATAAATATGTGAAATAATATCACACAGCAATAATTTATAATGAAATTCGTGTGTCCAGGACACTTCTTATTATCCCAATTGTAACTTTTCATTTGTTTAATCTAACTTCTAGATTGCACGAATAAAAAATTTTCGGATTACGTTAAATAATAAGAACTTGTTGCGTTAAGGAATATTCAGACTTGAGATATCCGAATGTTTCAAATTACAAACTAATGTTTTTCAAGTTGCATTTATATTTGAATTTTATAAAATCTTCCAAGATCTCGCGGTCAATCAATTTCACACGGTCTACCGCATCAAGTTACTCTAAGCTAATAGATTGTAAAACTGAGTGGTTCTACAGATACAGATATTTGCTCGTTTGACATTAAGATCTGTTCATATTGGAAAAGAATCGATACTCTTGAGTGATTTTATATGTTTTTTGCTATCGAGGAATTGGCTGGGAAACTAGAGAACGTAACAGTTGTATAAAGTGGCTGGGATTAATGGGTTATGCGAAGTAGCGGAATATACTCGTGAACTGGCTGCTGGGAACTTTGATTAGAGCATGCATTAGTGAGAAATAAAGCAACTTAAAGAGGAACTAGCGGCGTTCATGTCGGTAGAATCCTGGTTTTACTTAGAGACCGGGGAAACACAGAAACTTATATGCTAAGTGAAATTTTAGCATCCACTTTCTCACGGTGTCTGTTCGTATGTAAATGAAACGAATAGAAATTGAGATAATCGAGCGAAACATAAAACAATCACAATTTTGACAATGTTTCTAGGACTTTCAAGTGACATATTTCTCATAACTTAAAAATGGTTTATCGCTGAAATATACTGATTACGTACATAGAGATAATCGATATTTATAGAATTTGATGCTGAAATTATCGATGTATAATAATATACACTGTCGTCCATAAATTGTTAGCACGCTTAGGACAAACATAGGTAAATGCAGTAATTATAAAATGAAATTGATACTTATTAACAGCGTGTAATATAAGAAAAACTAAATTACACTACATTTCCTTGATTTTACTACAAATCGGTTTTATCGATGCTTATGCTTAAAACTAGCAAATGTTCGATCAAATGTAGGCGAAAGTATATCCAACTATGCTGTGTAATTGAAATGACATAAGGCAGGTATCATAGAATCAGGTTTTTATTTCAATAAAAGTCAGTATTCATTTTACCAATAATAATTTCATATAACGAATTTTAATAAATTTTATCAAAAATAAAATAGATATATATCATCGTATTTCTAGTTCAATAAAGGTATGTATTAAATTTATCAAGAGCATTTGCATATTACACATAGACGACTATAATTAAAAGTAACGAACGTAATTAATTTCTATTTCGATAAAAGCCAACGTTAATTTGACCAAAAGCACCAGTTTTAATAATCGAAATGCGAAACCCGTTACTTTGATAGATTGGATAGCCTTAGGGTTAAACAATTAGGAAGATCACTGTTAAATTCCACGATTTGAAAGTTTCCAAGCTGAAGCAACAATTAATCTGAAAGGTTACAAATAACACCACAATTTCAGGATCGGCGGTAACGATTTAAAAGTTGGTTCTAACAAATCGCTACTACACGGGAATCTTCGATGCTGGATTCCGTGATCTCCAAGTCGTCAATATCGAGCTCCATGACTCGTGGCTCGTTATCGAGTTCTAGTCACTTGAAAGTCGTCAATTATCAAACACCAATTACACAAGCGTTGTCAGTACTGGATCCCATGATTTCAGTACTCCAGGTCGTCGATATTGTATCCCAATTACTCGAAGCTCGCCGATAGTTACAGGTATCGTAGATATATATCGGCAGCTATCATAAATTGAAGACTATGATAATCGAGTAGATTTATCTCAGTGTCTAATGCCCGTTTCTTTCGTTGGATCCATCTTTTAATTAAACCCAATGAACAATTTTCTCTATAATTTTCTGTAATTTGAAAATAATTTGTACGCGTTCTATCCGTTTTCAACATATCAATATCTACAACTTTTCATTCATTAAATCCAACCAATCGAATAGTATCAATGATCGAGAAAAATGAAATTGAAGCGTTCAAGTTGAAGGAGACACAGACTGTAGTACGTACTATAAATTTATAAAACTAGTTTTAGGAGGAATATTTTTTTAAAGAAAGTCCATATAAAACTGCAGTTACTTTAAACGATAATTAAATACAAATTTTAACTGCAACGTTAGTTTCATTATATTTATTGTTATGTCTTATTTTGAATAAATCACTTCTTACACAGCTTCTGTTAATGTGATATTTTCAGCCAATTTGGAATATTATATTTACTAAATGTATTCGGTAAATAGAATTAAGAAACACATGATAAAAGGCTACGAAAAGGCAATAAACAATTTTTAATTAATCTAATCTTTCATCAATAGGCTGGCGGTTTAGCCTTTCTTTACTTTCGCCGCACTTCATTGATTGACGAATGGACAATGTACCTAAGATTTATTCGAATCTTCGAAAGGATCGAGTGACACGAACTTCTTTTCCTCTAGATATTTGTTCGCTTTTGTTAAGCTACCGCGTGAACCTGATTGTAATACTACCTTAATACCGTTAGTCATGTGAAATTACCTTTAGCTCGCACCTTACCTTCTTGGCGCGGTAGAAATGAATCGTAGAGCAGCGTAGCCGATGCAACGAACAAAGCAACGAACAAAGGAATTTCATCACAGATTTATTGATTAAGTGCCAAGATTGTTATCGGCGATAACTACAATCACCTTGCAATTTGCTTATTTACTTTTGTTGCCATAGGAAACAACGTTGTCAGGGCATAAATCGCTCGATTTTCTGTACGCTAAAACTCCAATCAAATCAAATTTTATTGGTATTAGTCGATAACTAATTTTTTTTATTATTGGACAATAAATAAATTGCATTTTGTTATGTAAAATCCGAGGACATAGACGGACGAAACAAAGATAGGGAAGATAAAAGTTGTGACGTTGAGCTCAGTGACCAGGCGTATTTCGTAACGCAAAAGTTGCAACAGTTTAAAAGTTTTCTTCGCTTGTAATTAAATTGTTAAAATATAGTTATTTGCTTAAAGCTTATTTCGTTAAAGTTTCCGTTCAATTTTAAACAATCCGTCAGTTTCAAGCTATTAAATTATGGATTTATAAACGGGAGCGTGGTGCTTTGGCACTCCACGAGCGATAACGTAGCTTAAAATACCTAAGTTCCTGGACGCACACGTAACGCTTTCAATGTTAAGAAATTTTAATACGATTTCGTTAATTAAAACATACGTAGTGCTATATTATCAGTGATTTAAGTAAAAATTTTGGAATTTAAGTATCTGTACGTTTGGTACATCAATACCATTTTTTAAATAATTCGAACGGTGATAAATAGAAATCTCAGCAGAAAATAATTAACAGTAAGTTAGCTACACCCGATAGAAAGAGATCTACCGTATGAAGCGAATCGAATCAGGATTCTTGCTGTATCATCTTATCCTGGAAATTTGTAGAGCGTTTCACGTTGATTATTGGAATTCATCGATCCTCGTTGTTTCCGGTGTTTCGAGTAAACAACACCGGATTCTTTCAACTATTGCCCTTTCGCGTACGTTACCGTGTAACGTGGCGAAGAATTTTCAATTAGCGAGCGATAACGAAGAGTGTCTTCAGTGTCTCTCATACGCTGCCAATTAGCAGGCAGAGAACGCGCACCGGTTCGAAGGACAAATTGCCTTCAATGCCCCGATATATTCCATCTCGTGTAGAATGGTATAAGTCGAAGAAACGTCAGCCATTTACGGTTCAATTAAAATACCATTGGTTTTTATTTGCCATAGAAAAATCGTATCTCGTTGATATGAGAATATGAACGTATATATGTACCACGTATGTACGTTATGTCGAGTATAGCGCGGTATGAACGAAGGAGAGAAACAACACGGGCGATTTTGCATAGCGAAAGAGTCTGGCGTTCCCACGATGTGGAAACAATTAAACGAACCTGTCCAATAAAAGTGCAAATTGGTATTTCTATGTGGTTTTCAACTTCCTTTTGGCAGAGTTGAATTACTGCCACACTAGAGAATATCTTTGTCGGTATACTTATTAACTCCGGAACTCTAGAACCGTAACTATAGTCCGAAAATCGTATCGAAGATATCAAAATGAAAATTATACGAAGAAATACCTAATAAAAGAAAAGAACAAGGAGTTCTGCATATATTTTACAAAACATCGTTCGAGTTCTACGAAAATGCACTGATCTAAATCTATAAAATTTACTATGAAAAATTGCGAATTGGTCAATTTCATTACTCTCTGATAGTTTTCATGTTAAAATTAAGACATCGTTGATACAGAGTCAAATTAAAATAAACCGATTGTTTCGATAACGATAAACACATAAATTATCTCAAAGAAATATGCGTATTTGTTTCTTTCATCAATTTTATATTTTGTTATGGTTATTTCATTCCTGTCGTACTTGAATAACCGATTATTTTTGACAACAAACATACAAACATACATAACAAAAATAGGTATTTAAGTCTATTTATTTATGTATGTGCATCCAAAACAGTATTATCCCCAAACGAACCTCCGCACACACATAGCTTCAAATACAAAATCTTTAAAAAGATCTACCACCTTTGCCCAGACAAGATTTTCGAGCAAGCACCATCATCAAAAGTTTCATCATCGTGGCCGCAATATCACCGGATGCGTTCCCATCCAGGCGTGAAAGATCGAAAGGTTGGTTTCTTTTGGCACGCGAGCGGCACGAGCGTCCTGACGAAAATTAGATTTTCGCGGACCATCCGCGTGGCTAGCAGAGTGACTAACGTCTAGCAGACACCTTAATCAAGATACCATCCGGTCGGTGCCGCGTTCCCCTGTTCGAGAACTCCATTAACATATTTCACTCTTTAATTCACTGGCCACGGTGGCACACCACGCGTTTCACGGGGTATTAGCGGCGAGACGAGCTGGTAGTTTGTTAAAGGTACCGCATCACTTCAATCAATCGTACTAAAGCGCTGATTTATTTGCGAAAATTCGCGACGTATCGATCGTGAAATTCGTAGCGAAATTTAAGGATTATTTAAGGATGAACATATCTTTATAGAATGAATATTTCATTGATAGCATATGTATCGTGTGTTTAAATCATTTTTTGCCATTTTACCTTTATGACTGTTAGGGTAGCTTTGTGGTGAACTATGCTATCAGGGTATTTTGAAAAACTATAGTCTACAATTTCAATAAGATAATTCATCTCTACGTTGCTATGATTAAATATATGCATTATCGTTCAAACGTATCAGGATACTTGTTCATTTTTTATGAGATGCATTTTAGTCAGAAAATTATTGACAAATATGCAGTACAGGATATTTAACGAACAATAAGAGAACTGGCTTGGGTTTTTTTATTTTTAGAAGCATTTATCTCGTTACGTGATTTCTTAATTCACTTTATCTGCAAATTCTTCAATTTCTAAATTAGAAGTTGGATTAAAAAGATTCTTCTGAACAATTAAAAAAGTTTGCAGCGTTAGTGCCGCGTGTAATCGTGTTTAAATATTAGATAGTAACAATAGTAACGAATAGTAAAAAATAAAGGTTTAATTAATTAATTAACTCGCCATTAATTTGAACGTTTTTATAAAGATCCGCATATTCCTGTTACAAATTGATCAACGTGTCTAGATTCCTATGAGCAGCAGCGTAGTTGTTTTCATTTCAAATTAGAACAAGATTTTATTATCTTTCGTTTATCGCGTGACACTACCATGGAATTTCCAATAAAATCGGAAAATTCGATCATGCTGAATCGCGATCGATCATAGCGATCAAGACGAGTTACGGTTGATAGAGAAATCGGTCAATAACGGTATGAATAATATTTCATGAGAACGGTAAATTGTGATTTATCGTGGAGGATAAATACAATTTTTTAATTGTTCATCCAACCTGTAAATCATTAATTATTATTACTTATCGCAGGCTGATTAGATTTATGGGGCCTCGTTTAGATGTAAATTTGTAATACATTTTCCACGGTCACGGACGATTAGATTTCCTCGTGCGAAGTGTAACAAGTGCCAGGGCGTAAACCATCTGTAGCAGGTACCTGCAGGCTGTACTTCAACTTCCCGAGAAACATGTAATTTTGAAACGATCTTCGCTCGATCTTCCTGTTGAGAAGGACAATTAAAAAAAAGAGAATAAGACGTAAGTGTAAAAGAAAATGTACAAGTAGAAACAGTAGCAGGTATGTTAGTCAGCACGTAATTAATGTAGATTAAATGTAGGTTTGTAGCATTATTGTTTGTACCAATGAAGAGAACGAAGCGAAGTGAGGAGAATGTGAATGAAGTGAAATGAAGAAATATACATCGGCATATACCTAGGTTGATAACGAAGATTGGCGATAAAATGAATGTAAACACACACGTTCAAGAGTAAACGGGCAATATATACTTCATTCGTACGTTGTGACAGATAATTGGTAAAAAAGTTTTAAATAATCTAAAGTATTTGTTTACATTTAACTGAAGATGTAAAAGAATTGGTACTTTATACAAAATTGAGAGTACACATTGATATATATATACTATATGAATGAATAAATATTAATATTTTGTCGAATAATTAATTAATGATAGCCTGTAACGTGGCTTGGACTCGATCAGCTGTTGAATAAAGAAAAACGAAATTTTGCATCATTCTGCAGAGAATGGCTAGTAAGCGAAAAGACTGAAACCTTTCAACGCAAATATTAATTGATTAATTGTGCATTTTGTGGGAAAATTTGTTTGCGAAGTGGACAGAATTGTTGACAGAACTCATCCCATCGTGCAAACAATTATAAATAAGTATAGGTACAAAGGAATAGTTCGTAATAAACTTGGACGTGGGCGAAAAATATTATTGTTCGACATCGATAATACATTTATTTGCAAACAAATCAAATCAAAGAATGGAGAAGAATTAAGAAGAATTAAAAAATATATACCTGAAAAAACAGTTTGAAGAACCTTACGTAAAGAAGGGTACCATGGCAGAGCGATGAAATTTTCAAAATTTAAAAGCTATTAATTAAATTTTAGATGAAAAGGTTTTACATATACTTAGAACGTTATCTGTAACAAATTATTTGCTCAAAATTCCATACTACCACAGATCTATCACTATCAACTCAACATGAAATACATTTATAAGTCTTACATTTAATGTATAATCCTTAAAAAGAAATAAAGATAAAAATTATGATAACATACTCGATGAAAACGATCGCATAATTTAAGAGCGCCATTACCATCGAATCATCTAAGTGGAATTTTTTCGCTATTGGCGAATTAACGCGACCAACACACGGAAGTGGCATTCACCCGGTCGAGGTCTGCATTAAAGCGAAGAGAAAAACGTACAGGGCGAAAAATAAATCGCGAAAGGTTTCCTTGACGTGGTTTGCAATTCAATTAGCATTCGAACATTTTGCTCGAGACCGAAATGGCCGATAAAGCTTCGCTGGTACGTCCGTGGCACTCGACAAATCTCGCGCCGCTCAAAGCGGGCCGCGTGCCCTGTTAAGATCTGATTTACAAACCAAAATTTAGTGCGTCCTAAATTAAAGCGGCAAAACGATATTCATCGCGTCATCATTTCCATCAATGTCCGGTTGCCTCCTGAGCCGGTGAATGGCTTTACTAAATCTTCGTGACAGTGAGTTACAAACGGTCCAAGAAAGACCGCCGTACTCAAGACATTCCTCCGACACGTATCGAGTCCCCGATGGAATCAGAAGTATCTTGTATACATCGATAGAATTTTATTTTATACCGATGCAGGCTTTTTTTAACTTGCTGAAACGTGACTCGAAAACCTCTGATTAATCGGGTGAGTTTATAAAATGAGCGGGTACAAAATATATTGTAACGTTATTCTATATAGTTTTTATTACGAATCAACACAGACAGAATTTTAATTAATACTATTTCTGCTTCTTGTAAGGAACTTCGAATACTTTGATTAATCGAGTGGGTTTATAAAGTGACTAGAAAATAAACTGCAGTATCACAAGTTTTATGAAGTTGTTTTTATTAATTAAAGTTAATAGAATTCTTCAGACTTATGATAATTTTTATTCAATATCATTTAAGTTCCTATTTTTATAAGGTATTTCCAAGTTCTTGATTAATCCGATAATTTATAAAATGCATATGAAAAGATCGTGCATAGTGTCATTTTACGAAGTTGGTAGAAAAATACTAAATAAGAACTTTTAACCAAGAAGGACATAATTTGTGTAACAACTTAAATTACAAGACCAGTAATCATTAGACCGACAGTCTTATGTATTTACGTCGAATTTAAAAATATGAAACGGCATAGAATGCGCATAATATGCGAAGCTATATAAAATATGCAAAATTTGTAGTATCGCTATGTTTAGTAGTAAAAATAAATTCCTGCTCGAGTTCTACAGTAAAACTCCATTTATCCGACAGGATCGGAGGACAAGACGTGTTGGATAACTGGATCAGTCGGATAATAGGAATCCACTAGTTCTCTCTTCCTTCGTTGTTTATCGTCCGTACGATCGGAGTTGATTTTCGTGTAACTGGATTTTGCTAAGCTGAAATTTGTAAGTGCGAATATCTATATTCGTACAAGCCATACGTCTCGTGGCATGGAGTCTGGAGTAAAAGAGATTTAACGAACTAAAATTCGGCGCACAGAAGCTCTGTACGAAGGCACAACTATATTCAGCTTCTCAAAAAGTATTAGTATTTTAAGCTTCCTCTCAGAACTCATTTTATTCAACGTACGTAAATACAAAAATTATGCGTTCGACCAACGAAAGACGATTCCATGAATATACACGTAGTCGAAGGGCGAAGAAGCTGGCATATGCCTTGTGTCGTCTTACGTTATTTCAGACATTTCTAACAGTTGGAAGGAAGAAGACTATAGGGAATGATCGGTTTTTCACGTCTCCTGACACATAGCATAGTTACATACACACTTTCAGCTGCAAAGGCAACGGTGATAGAAGTTCGACTTACAGAGGTCTGGCTATTCTAAATTCGAGTTACAGAGGTAAAATAATCGACATATGGCAAACAATTCGAGTTGAAGCAAGTTTCATTTCGGCTCGTAGAGGTTCTCGCAGCGGAGCGGAAGGGAATGAGCAAAATTGTAGTCGTATAGAGGTTGGAGTTATCGAGGCTTCACTGTATTTGCATAAATATCCGCAATTTAAATCTAGTAACCAACGATATACATATGTGGCGTATTCTACCTACAACATAGTTACCAATCATCGTATTTTCTTTGCGCTTCATCGGTGACACATACGCGCAATTCCACGATGGCAGCGATATTAAGCCGAGCAGAGGGAAAAACAGAGCAAAGGGAAGCAACGTTGACTCGGTGACTCGTCGCCAACCGCTAATTGAGGGGAAATTACGAGCCGGCTTATTATGAAGAAACTATTCGGTGCGCATCGACGCGAGTAATTTCGCGCGTTCCGTCAAGAGGCGGAATTATTCAGGCCGCAGGATGTTCGTCGTGCTTATCGTTTCGGTCGTTCGCCAGAGATACACACCCGACCGTTGAATAACCTAGACGGGAAATTGATGATATCTTGAAACTGTGCGGGGTCCACTCCCGTTCTTGATGTGCGGATAATCTCGTCCGCGGCTGTTGACCCTCATCTCCAATGAAAACCGCGCGTCGTCAAGACGTTGGATCTTATTCTTGATTGCGAGATTCAACACGATACCTGACGATCCACTTATTACCTATTCTGCTAAATAAGTACTCACTTACTACCGTTTCTGCTTATTTTTACGTTGCATTGTTAATGTCACGCCCCTTGCGCAACCCATGCAATGGTATTCGCATGATATTATGTACGAGTTGTAGGAAAGATCTTTAGGAACACGTTGATATACATTACAGCGGAGATTATTTTAATATGATGTAAATAGTGGTAATATGACGTGGACATTTTTTCGTGGTTGATTTTTTACTTTTATTCTATTGTATTTTTTATCTATTTTAAGGATGAAATTAAAAGAAAGTAACGGTTAAAAATAGTTGTTAGAAGGTTGTTGGGTGTAAACTAGAAGGAATTATACTTGAAAGTATGGAATTCTAAGAGTATATGTAACTATAGATCGTGAATGACTAATCTTGATAAAATTCTTCATAAAATTCGTGATGTTAAAAATTAGGAGGAGCAGTTGTTACGTCAAGAGAGATCTCTTTGCGCATCACGTTCTGATTTGTCCAATGAAGACGCCATACAGAACACCTTACGATTCTACAGCATGTCTATGCAGGATCATAAGGAACTTCCATGTGGATGATTTTAGAATTTAAATCGAAAACAACCTATTCTTAGAGATGAGGACATCTAAGACTAGACTAGACCACATCAATGTTGTGAAACTACTTACAACGACCTATTCCAGGATCGTAAAACCTAAATTTGGACGACCACGGAGTTAGGTTGGGTGGTGAACCTAATCCTGGACGACCCACGGATAGAAGCTTTAGCTTAGTATAATCTAGGATTTCTAGTTATCGTAATAACAAACTACTAGAGAAGTAACAGTTCAAACATCATTTTCTACCATTATTGTATGAGAATACAAAATTAGTGAACGATTATCCATTATTCTTCCTTCCTTTTGTAACGATAGAATAGTAGAATACCCTAGTAGAATATTACTCGATCTTTATCAGTGTATTTTTAATTACTTTTAAAATACTTATGATAACAGAATATCCATAATCACGTCTGTATTTCCATCCTTCTCTTTGCTACGATAAATTAGAATTTTTAATTACACAATATCTTTAAAGACACCCTAACGACAAAAATGTCACAATCCTACGAAAACTTTATCTCCAATAATTAATTTTTGGAAATAGTAATAAATCGATCAATCTAATTAACCGTTCAAAGAAATAAATACGTACATGGTGAATTCACACTAATTCAATTAGCCTTGATCCAAAGAATCAAATAAAAATTCTTGCCGCACGATGACTCAAAAAAACAGCGACGTATATTAAAATAAAATATACTCACGAAATATAAGAATAAAATATAGCTACAGTTTCTTTTCAGAAAAACACGGACATCATTTGCGTCAGTCAGCAGTTGAAATTTTACTGGCGCGAATTGCGCGAGCATTAGTACGCACGCATTAATTTCCAGACGATCGTGGTCTCGCGATTCGTCCCGTACCGTGATTATTTGTACACGTCCAATCGTCCACGTGATCTGGATTTTTGAAATGGTCGTTTTGGCCAGCAGGCTGGTTGGCTGCCAAGTAGCCGCTGTTGGGACGGGTTCAACAGCCACCGCGCCGCCTGGACCCGTCTGATTTGGCCTCATTTACGACGAGGTACAAAAATTCCTGTAAATTGGCCGTAATTTAGCGTACAATGGGACGAGTTGTGCCAACGGTTCAACGCTTGGCCCTTCCACTCGCTGTTCGCGTTGCGTCGAGAAATTTTAGGCCCCGCGTTACAGTACACACGATCGCATTTTTCACGGGTTCCTTCCATTTCATCCAGATTACGATTCACATGCGAAATCATCAATTTAATTCTTCCTCGACCGGTGCCGATGTAACTCCGTTCTTTTTTGGCCGTCGATTTTTATCGTGGTATAAATTGTGCATTCTGAAGGAATCGATAATAACCGATTGGGGATCGAAGGAGAAGATATATTCGATATACAATGGCTGCAAGAAGTATTTGTATATCACTGTACTTATTACGGCATTTATATCATAACTCAGTCCCTACTGCTATTTTTCTTCTTCTTTTTTTACGTAATTTTTATATTACGTATTAAAGAATTTCCTCCTATAAATAAATAAATAAATTTCATTCATTCGTTGCATAAATTTCTATGCTCTAATATTAATTTTGACCATGTCGACTGGGATAAATATCATAAATAAATTAAAGTAGAAAAATCGATCCCTTTGCAACGATCCATATATATAACACTTACCTATGCTTACGTCGATTTCAATTTTGATCGAAAGGTTCGGAACTTACACGCATAAATGTTTGTTTAAAATGAACTGCATCTTAATTTTTCCATTCAAGTGTCGATATTTACAACTTTATTATTCCCGATGTTAGATTGGCATAATTCACACTATAACAGAAGGCTGATACCACCAGATTGGAATTCTTTTAAACATCGTCTACGAATGTCTTTACGTACAACCAGTGTAATTATTATTATCAGTATTTTATATTCATATCCAATAAATCATATAGCGAACATTATCTTACATCCTCTATATGCAAAGCAAGCAGAAGGACGAGATAAAATTGTAATTTCCTGGAGAAAGATAAAGGGCGGGACAAGGAATAGCGGTAGATAATTAATAGCGACACGATTTTACCGAGTTACGAATGAACGTTCGTGGATTCGTGGATAATGGTAATCAGCGATGATCGAGTGGAAATTCACAGTTCGCGTGAGAAACGAAAAACAAACGGCCGTTGTTACGGTGGAAGCGTCGTGATTACTATTAATTAAGAAATTAGTAAGCAATGTAAGAAACAGGCCGGGAACACGAAAAGATATTCCCGACAGACAACTTAGGATTTAGTGCTGCCTGAGCAGCGTACACAAGGCAAATTAAGCGCCTGCATTTGTCCGTGTCTTTCTTCCATTTCCGCTGCATTGCGTCGCTTTTTTCATTAACCTAAATAATTTTCTAGTGCATATTTTGCAATCATTTGATATATGTACGTTAAATATAGGGTGAAATCTTTAATTATGTATAATGCATTATATAAATTCTAGTTAGGTGATATTTTGTACTGAATTTTCATGTAGAAATATGCACTCGTGTGTTTGATTAATGCACGTTCATTAACCTAAATACTTTTCTAGACAAATCATTCGCCATTTTTAAATATACGTGTAATTTTACTGCAGTCATGCATTCATTAATCTAAATGTCTTGAAACTTTTCGACATACGTGTGTTAAATATCAGACGAATATTTTACTTACGTAGTTTAGTAATTATATTTTATAAATTAGATAAAAGTATCGTACCTTTTGTCTTCACACGTGGATTAGTGTCTACCAATACACCAAGCAGTGCAAATTTTCTTAGACTTCTTTTTCTTAGGTTTCTTTCATTGTTATATATTTACTTTTAATTTCTAATTCTTATCTTTCCAGAAAATATCCTTCCAGAAACATTACGTAACGATTGCCATGAAACATATCAAAACTTCCTTTTCAAACTTCAACTTACAAAATAGCTACCACATTGAAATTATCTCATCACACGAAACCAATTTTTCCCACAATTTGATGCGCATACAGTAACGTGGGAAAGTTTCCAAGCAGATAGATTTTTCACTTTATCAAAATCAATGTTTTAAAAAATTTCGTCTAATATCATATAACTATATGTATAGCGATATTTATTTGCTGCATTTCTACTTGTTACTACTATTTTTCCCCGTATTATTTAAAACTTTGCGTCCGGCATCACTGTAATGACCATCACCGTTCGTCGCAGTTCGTACAGTACAATTTCGTTTGTCCGAACTCGTCAGCGGAGAAACGATTTATATAACTGAAGTTCCTGTAAAACGAAAATTCTCTTATTTTCTCCGCCGTTTATTATTTTTCGTTCACATAACAAAAGTTCACGTTCGCACAAGTAGATACAATCGGTGAAATTTCAGTTAATCGGGCATTGACTAAAATTTCGTTGTAGTAAGCGGAGCTGTACGGTAACGTCAAACAAGGGTAACACGAAGACTCCGATAAATCCACCGGGCGCATAGTTCACGAGAATCTCTCTGTGACCGTGCAAACGATTCCCGTCGTTCAACGGAACGGCGTGGCGATTTAATTGCAAAACGATCGCGAGGATGTCGCGGGGAGACGAGGCCATCGTATTTCGGTAGTGACAAATTGAAAACACGTGTAAACGGACAGTGTCTGCAAACAAGGGACACGTGTATGGCCGGTACTCGCGAAAAGGCCGGCGGTGACAGCCGCGAGAGTTTTGTTAATCGGCGCAGACCATATAACGCGCCGACGTCAAGATAATAAGCGGCCGCGGGGCTAAAGGACGAAGTCGAGGTTGAACAAGCCACTGAATGCAGGAACCAGCCACGGAGAGGAGACCAACGCTAATTGGACCCGAGCTAATTTCGCTTTTCGAAGTAACGAGGAACCGGTCGTTGGCCAAGTGACATTTTTAGTGCGTCTTCCAACCAACTGACGTAATAACTCGCGAATACTACCTTGCGATGTTCGATCGTTGATTTAAGTTCGGTGCCTCAGAATCGATGCGAATGATGGATGGGTAGAGAAATTTAGAAGATGAAGATGGATTTGTGAATGGTTTATGAATAATAGTAAGAAACAGGTTTCGACGAGATTGAGTTGATCGAATGTGGAGTTTGGTAGCTAATAGTGTAATATATGGTTTTGCATGGAAATGGTTTATTATTGCTTTTGGTAAAACTTTAACTGATAGAATGATTAATCCAGAATAACTGTTATAAGATTATTTTTATATCTATTTCAAGATTTTTAGCAACGTTGTTGCACATTCTCTTGTGTCTGGGTAATTAGAATAATAAATAACAATACAGAAGTTTATATATTCTTATTATATTTTCGATATAGTAATATCGAGTGCATTGAAACTTAACATATTTCATTTATATGTCAAGTGGAAAATAACATTTTGAAGAATATTGTAGAAGAAAGTTCGAGAAGATCTGTGTCAAAGATGGAATGAAATGAAAACGAAATTCTAAATTTACTGTTAACAGGATAAACTATTATAATCTAGTTAAGCTCAGAATATAGAATAGTTTAATTATAATTGTTTGATCTAAGCTAAGTGAAATTTAAAAGATAATGGTGGATTTGGAATTGCTTTAAAAGGGATGATAGAAAATAGACTGCTGAAATCTAGTTAACGTAACATGGATCTTGTCGTGATAATATGGCTCGATGCAGTGGCGATGTTCTTTTTTATTTTTAGGACAATTCTGGACTTTTTCTGTTGATAATCAGATTTTCTCATCGTTCAGCAAAGCAAACTATAATAGTTGCTTTAAATTTAGGATCAAGTCACGATGATTCTTAACTCTTGATTTGATCAATTTACTTAATTTGAAATTATTTCCACAAATCAAGTACAAACTGTTATCTTAAAACTTTATTCTGCACCCAAACATTTTCCCTCGTTTCATCACCAACATATGTCTAAAGAAATTTAGTAATTAAAAAAGATTTCATATCCATAAAAATCACTGCTGGCAATCTTCGATATTCTGCGACCTGTTAACAAATTGCTAACTACATCGCCATACTTCAAATCCAATTTCATACATAAATCACTCGTTATAATTCAGACCTTCCTTTTATCAGTTCATAACGTGATGCGCAACAAAAATTTCTCTAATCAATTACAAGATTTAAGCGCACAATCTAATAAACGATTCGGCAAAACGGGCTGTCAGCTTTCTTTCCTTTTCTTCTCGCGTCGACCATTCTTTCTTGAAGGCAACGTAATCCTCTTTGGTACGCGAATGTTAGAGATAGAAAAGTACGAAACTACTAATGATTACTGGTAACACCTGTAATACCGCATTCGTTACCTTCAGATAGCTTGGATAATTTTCGATATTAGCTTGGCATCGCGTGATTCGCGCTCATACAGAACACGTATGTATTCCTGCTGTCTACCTTTCATGCGCTGCAATGAGCCAGCAAAGACGACCGATCGCCGATTCGTGCGGCCTTGAAGCTAGGAAATGCAACGCGGAAGTCTTCATGGTCCAGAGGACGGTGAGTCATTCGTTAGATCGTTCGTGATCTCTCTTGATCGATCGGAACGAAAATTGTTCACTCATTCCGTGGATATTAAGCCTGGAAATAATTGCATGACTGTAAACATCGTTCCAAAGGGGTGCATGAACTTTCGATTAGTTAGGCGAACCAGAACAGATGTACATGATTCGGAGGGAATTACGCTGGTATCCGCGGTATGAAGATTGACTTTGAGTGAAATGCATCTGCGAATTCAGAGGAAGTTTCTGAAGTTTCGAGGTGAAGAGGTTTGGTATAAACTCGCGATGCGTGTAGAATAACGTTGCTGTTCGAAGTTACCGCATGATCGAGCGAGTAAATGGCGAAACTAGGAAGTAATATTTAATTAAAGGTAAATTCAAGGTAACTGAAAAGCGAGGTATGAAACCGTGCTAATGCGAGAACCAGGACTTCTCTATAAGTTTATTCCCTAGTTTTTAAATTATTTAACAGTCATAAATATTCGCCTCTAATTTCTTTGGCAAGATGACATAGGCAAATTATTCACAAATATCATTTTGACATTTGAAACCGTACAAACGATATTATTAATATTTATCTACAATTCTGTGATTACATTCGAAGTATAATTTTACCTTCTTAATTCGAAATGTGTACTCAGCCATTTAAAAATAACTACGCGGTGATTTAATCAAGATATCATAAAACTATAAAAATGATTGGAGTAAATATACTCTCCAATTAAAATTCCGATAAATGCACATTCAGGTCCGTCACGGTTCAAAACTACAATCTGCGAACAGTGAAAATATGCTCCCCTCCGGTACGCGAACCACCCCCATAATCGACCAGCTTTTTTCACAAAGCATACCAACTCACTCTGGCCAGCTATAAAGCCAGTGTCTCAATGTCCCGTCAGAATTCGCTTGAGCCAAGATAATACTGGCGCCAAGTCATCCCCTTTGTACGTTCTCCTTTTTCGTGCAGCGTAGCTGGTCCGTGTTCTTTGCCATCTTTCGCCGTCGCAGGGACCATTCTCCATCTTTCTTCCT
The DNA here is from genome assembly GCF_014825855.1 of Bombus pyrosoma. NCBI lineage: Eukaryota > Metazoa > Arthropoda > Insecta > Hymenoptera > Apidae > Bombus > Bombus pyrosoma. Next base: position 16,075,167 of record NC_057776.1, read on the forward strand.
CCTTTTTGCCGCAATGTCACAGCAACGCATGCATTCGCCGCATATAATTGTCCGCGGTACGCATTGTCTCGTTCCATCGAGCACTGTCCTTCTTCTACGCCTCCTATTCGCCTCAGATTCTGCCACGGGCTGCGAACTCGTTGCGGAGAATGGCCGCTGAAGCTCATGGTATTTTCGGCCTCTCTATTTATACCGGCCGACTGTCAGTGCTCGGGCTCGTAGGTGCCACAGGGTTCGGGTCAGAGGACACACCCCAAGGAAAAAGAAAAAAATGAACAAAAGGACCATGGCGTGCCGGCGTCTTCGTTAGCCGCCGCTGTCGGCTCGTATAAACATTCGACCGGCGAACTTGATGAACTACTTGCACGAGCGGAATTAATTGACCGAACCCGCTCTGCCTCCTGGGCGCCACCGTGGAACGCGCCGCACTTTTGTTCCTTTGATTGCCTCACCGTTCGTTCAGGGGCGAACAGTTCCTCTTCTTTTCTGACCACTCGCAAAATCAACTTTTGGAAGAATTTTCCGGTACAGTTGATTTAGAAGCACATACGCAGTGTTCTTCGCAGAGGTTGATACATTTGCTGTTATTAACGCATGATTTACGTCGGTACAGTTATCTAATAATAAGTAAGTTTACGATTACGTTGAACGCGGTTCCTAACGAATAAAACGACTGAAACGCATGTATTCATAAATACACTACGGATATTTATGCACTTATGGGAAATTCAAATGCGTAAACATGTACAGAACGCACGTAATATATTATAAGTGTATAGCATACATATCAAACAAAGTACGTGTTAAATACAAGTTAGATGTATAACTCTCGAGAAGCTACATGAATTATTATTATTAAGGGTAGAGTAAATCTTTGCATCGATATTCAAGTCGTTTCTTCGAATACAGAAGACGTGGAACTATTTCTAGAATATTTGACGAGAATAAATTTTGAATAGCAAAGAGTGATCTTCGAAGATCAACGTATTATAGAAGAAGTTAATGAATTCGTTTCGGAACGGGCTACGTACCTGTCTAAACGAGAACGTATATATAGCTTCGTTAAAAAAATACAAAGATTATCTTGAGATCTCCGAGGCACTGCTCCCTAGACAAAATTTTTCTGTGTCATAAAACGTGCCGTATAAATAAAATTTCACAACCACGGAGGCTAACTTTCCCACAACGAGTCGATCTCAAGCTGCTCCGCGTTCTTCGAACGCTAGAATCAGCGACGAACGAGGAGTTGCCTCTTTTTTCCTAATGATATGTTAATAACTGAAAAATTGTTCGATTACAGTGAAAAGTGTTGGCAACTGCTTTCCTTGGCGGAAAGGCCAACTATTGTTGGTTGGTAGACCTGCCAGCGGAACGCTTATTACTCGTTTCAGCAAATGCGTCTCTAGGAATAACCTTAATGGTATAGCGTGTGTACGCGCGTGAAGAATCTCGATACTTTATGGCAGTGATTATCGTTTAGCCGTCCCCGTCGCGGCCAAATCGCACTACCGGCTGCGAGTCGCCTCTTATTTTCGTCATTAAGCTGTGACTAATATGCCATATTACCGTGACAAAACTGGCCAACAGCCGACAGTGTTCTGTCGGTCCGTCGCCACCGACTCGGGTGACGCTGGAAAAACTCTCGTTACACGGCCAATGACGAATTCGGGGTGCGAACATCTTCATGGTACATTGCCTCACGCGAACATTCTCCGCTTCACCGAGCTAGAGAAGCTCTCTAACAGAGAGAGCCCTTGGCTCTCTCATCCTGGACATTTGTATGTCGCATGACTAGAATCAAGCGGATACTGACTCTCTGAGCCGATACGTTGACACGTTGTGTACGGAAGACAGATATCTTCGTCTTGGTAGAGTCAAACGTCGTTCCTTTACGAAATAGAATACTTAAAAGAGGTACTCAATCCCTAAAAGTAATATGTTATGTAATATGTTATATCTTTTCATACCTAAAAGAGATATTCACGGATAATATCGTTTATTATATTTTGTCATATTCCACAGACAAAGTATACGTCCGCGGCTAAATTTTTTATTATTTGAAACTTTTTAGAAATATGAATAGATTTTGAGGTACTTGTTAATATCTCTACTATATTCTAAGATCGTTTTTTGAGTCAGATTTCTAAATATTTTTCGAATAGGGATACAAATTCGGAGAGAAGAAATTTAAGAGCGAAATTACTTTTTGGCATACGATGACTATACTGAATAATTCCAATTTTTGGTATTTTTGGAACTGTAATAGCAAAGCACTCGATGGACGTCCGTTCTATATGTATAATTTCGTCAAGTTTCTCTACTCTTTCTCTCGTGTAGTTGACTGATTTGAGCAATAAGCGGCTCGTATATGATAAATAAGTGACGAGATTAATTTTCAAATACGTACACACGCGAAACACTACACACTTGAAAATGCTCGAGTATACTTGAAAGATGTAACTCTGATACAAAATGTGCTTGAACGTTTCATATTTCTTTTTCGCAGGAAATTACTATCTTCGCTATCCTTAATCTACAAAAAAATATATCTTTTCCCGAGTAAAAGAAAAATGTAAGAAAAGTGCGAGATAACAAAACGAAGCACCGATAATAATCATTTATACGCTGGTGAACGGGTTGGCCGCCATTTTTCTTCCCGCAACGAGAACATACAGGTTTAACGAGGCGCCGAACGCGATGAAGAGGACTAATATAAACGATCCGAGAAAATAGAGGCCGATCAAGCCAACGACTCGTGATTGAATCTAGTGAGCTGTACGCAAGAACAGCGTCATTTTCCAACCAAGTGAAATAACAAAATGAGCAGAAGGAGGAAGAGGAGGACGAGGACGCAGCGAGCGAGGCGATGACTGCACGTGCTTGCGCTTCGGTAGCAAATGAGTTCTCGTCATCGTTGATTTGATGAAGTCGAAGGAACGATGGGACGAGGTAACGAGAAAACGAAAACGTTTCCAAGCCGAGACGGGGCGGTGTAACAACTTCACCTTCTGGAAGTTTCGCTTGGAATAACGGGCACGAATTTCCTTCATGGGAACGGTGATCTCCATCATACGCAAGAATGTAAACACGGCAGGAAACCCAGGCAAACGAAGACTAACTAATCATCCAGACTTCCGCCACTTTGCTTCATTTTTCTTTCCGTTCGCCAGTGAATCCGCTGGTTCCGTTGAAAGCTATGATTTGATAGTAATTGAATTAATTGCCAAGGGCTTCCCGGAGCATATCTTTAAATTAATCATCCAACTCGTTGATTCTCTTGATGCTCCCATTTGGCTCTCGGGTCTGCCCGTTGGGACGCATGGGGAATCAACCAACCTTCGACGTAATTTACTTCGGGGGATTCTTCGTGCTTCGGCGGCTGACAGACTTTCTTCACGATTATTGCTTGTCGATGCGAGCCAAATTAGCGGTAATACGACATGTTGTTTTGTTCTTTCTTTGCCTGTTTTCCTCTTTTCTTGATCTTAGTTGGTGCACGGACCGCATTATCTTTATTATATATTTGAATCAACCGGAGAACCAATAATCCATATAATAGGAGTTCACTGATTTTCCCTGTTAGTTGTGATCCTTCGTTCGTACAACAGGAGTTCAACTTCAGATAAGTGGATTTAATTGGCAGAGCTTCGTTTAATCGAATTTTAACTGAAATTTCATCCCAACAAATGGAGTTTTACTATATAATAAGAATGTGTAAAAATATGATTGAAAATGTAATTGGTGTATCACTGAAGACGTAACTTCTAAAAGTACGAGAACATATTATAAAATGGATAAAAAGATGGTTAAAAACACTATTTTAAAAAAATATAGAAAATTCATTAGAAAATTATGAAGAAATTATCAAAAGGTTACTAAAAGTAGATCATCGAGAAATTAAGGGAAAATATTAAGAAATTATTGAACATATCGTTAGAAGACACACGATGGATTTAGGAAGTATGAAAAATTACTAAAAAAAAGTCACTAGCGACGTAACGAAACATCACACTTTGATAAGAATAATCCTTAGTTGATTTTGGATGGATGGTAGAATCATAATCTTCGATTACGGTAGATGATATTGAATTACATAATTTCTGGATCGTCAATATCAAATCTCACCAGTCAACAATCGTCGAAATAGAACTTCACAATTCCCTAGAGCGACCGATATCGAATTTCGCGTTTCGAAGATCACCAATATACTATGTTCCGTCAGTACAAAATCATTGACATCGAATTTCATGACCCTATAGTCATTGGGTTTCGAATTTCATGATCCTGGGTCGTTAATATCGAATTCTACAGTTCAATGAGCCGTTTCATATGCACACACATATATCTAAACCTTACGAACCATTATTGAATTATCTTACATTATCTCAGAATTATTCGGATTAAATGCAAAGTCTTCCCTTCAATGTTATTAAAATTAAAGAATGTTAGTCTTTAGTTTATGCTATAATTTGAGTTTCGTAGAAACTATTGCAAATAAATATTCTTTAAAATTTGACTCTTACCCTCATTAATGTTCATTCGACTTTAAATAATTTCAATCACTTTGTTAATACGAACCTGTTTCGATTGATTTCGAACATGCTGTGGAGTTCTGAATAATGGTACCGTATTTTCAACTCTTTCTTAACTTGAAATGGATAACAATTGTTAAATTATCTAATTCTACTTCCAATTTTACACCTGCTATTATTGGTCTCCAATATATAAACGCGTGTATTTTTTATAATCTTTGCGTTCATATTTTATAATAATAATATCTTCATTATGTTCGGAATTATAATTAAAAGATAATTAATATCCGCTGGAACAATATACAATTGAACTCGAACAACTTGAATTCAAGTAGCTCGATTAATTTGAACGAAATATTTCAAAATACAATTTAAAATAAGATATCTCCAAACGAATATTTCAACACATGGCAGAATATTACGTAAACGTTTTTTTTTTTTTTTTGGTACAATTGAACATAGAAATGCCAGCTGGAGAAAATAAAGACATTCTACAATTTGTAACCTTTAATTGACTAATTTCAATTATTTTCTTTCATTCGTATTTTCCTCCAAGAAAGAGGTGTTGCTAAAATTAATAGAACAACGGGATCAAAGTAATTCTTCATATCTGTCGGTTATTCACCTCGTGGCTTTCGCGTTCTTCTTTCTTTCAACCAAATTGCACTCCCCTCATACCAATCAGTCCGCGAGTCCCTGAGATGCTAATCACTCGACAGAGATCGGAGTTCGTAAAAGCGTTTCGCAGGCGTGCCAGCGACGTTCCCGCAAGTATGTCAGCTTCGTTCAAGAACATAGAATCGTGTTTAAAAGGGAAACAAAGCCCGCTTTGATGTCGAAATGTATCTTCGATTCTGTAATTTCCTGGTTAAAAATAGTTTCAGACGATCCATTCTCATGGGAAGCAATTATATTCGCATTTATCACATTTCATGCATGTTTCTCTAATTAACATGTTCCCTGTGTACTACATATGGTAATAACAAGTGCCTTCAATGTGCCATAATAAATGAAATAAGACGAGTAGGACGTTTTTAAGTTACAAAACATGATTTAAATGATACTGGGTTATATCGAGGAAAGCTTTTTCAATTAAATATATAAAATAGTACTTTATGTATTCATAATAATAGTAGAATATTTTTATAAATAAATAATATATAAAGAATCCAGATAATATTGGAAGAACAATTTTATAGAAATATTGTTTATGGAATATGTTTTATACATACAGAATATACACATATACACATATAAACATACAGAATCCCTGTATCACTGTAGCTCTATTTCCTTATCATGGAAATAAGTAAAATTAAAGTGCAAATAATTAAAAAAAATGATTTTACGTAACACCCAGTTTCGTATTTGAATTTTACCAGAAAGCCAAAATAATGAAGAGTTGTACATGGTTTATAAATAACTGAAACAAAAATAAGCAAAGAATGCACTACGCTATTCTACAAAATATTTCTCCGTTAACAGAGCTACCCAGTGTTCCTACATGTATCAAGCAGAGTTATCTTTATCTCTTTTCCTTCAGAAATACGTCTGCATACCAATACATCAAAATTATCCTATATTTATTTCCTTCAACGTCATCCGCGACGTGCCACAACGCTTTTCCTAGAGACGTTGCGAACGACACTGTCGAAAATCTTTGGCATGTTGCCTAGACGTCGACACACCAGCTTACGAAGAATTATCTAACTCTATTTACGTTGATTTACGTTGCGTAATTTTTGCAATACGAACAGAGACATATCTAACTACAAGACGTAGAGTGTTGGTAAAATTCATCTGCAATTTTATACGACACCATGAAAGATTGCTTATTGTATCATTGTCCACGTTATAAAATTACGATAAGTGGGAACAAAGCTATGTACACAATATATCATTTTATTTTCCTCAGTAATTGCTTAATATGTTGGAAAATCTTATTATTTCTTTCCCTCAGTTTTGTGATAAATTTTTAAACTATCACCTTTAACGTTTAACATATCTTTGTTAGAAATGGTCCAATCCTCGAATTTAAAAATTAGGAAGTATCTCTCGTCGATAGGAAATTGATTAATTAACAGAGAATCTTCTACGAGATTTGTCGTTGTTGATTAAAAGAAAGGGAAAATGTCTTTTAGAGAACGACGAAAGCGAGAGTATTCATTTTTCTCCTACTCGCAACATTCAACCGCTGACGTAAAATTACATGTTCTTGTAAGTTGTAGCGAGCTATCGTTACGGTAGAAAAGAAAAGTTATGACATATTTACAACATATATTAAGATTGCAGGAAGATGTATAGCAGCAGTTTAACCTATGAGGGATCATAAAAATCTCATTCCAGGATTCGTAGTTTAATAAATCTTTTTTCTTTACTTCAAATACGAGGTATAATTATCAAGAAATTACAAGTTGTGAATGTGTTAATCGTAGCATACGGTGCTTCCATTCGTCAAAAGAATCTCCTCTTCCCAACATATCGTACTATTACGAATTTACGCTAAAATATTTGTTGAAACGTCATTCTGTTCATTGAAATAAGGGCAAGATCGGGACATGAAAATTGTGTAAAATAGAAAATGTTCAAATAATGTATCAAAAGATACGATTTCGTATTCCAATGGTTCAATTTCCTGCTAAAATATCCATTAAAGCACCAAATGTTTGTTCGTTCATCGAAAAGAGTATGAGTTTGCAACATAAAAATACAAAGATCATCGCGGTGTTGGCTAAAGTTAATCTTTATATGCAGAGCACCTAAATAATACTAGTCGAACAATATCGTCGACCAGTCCAGGAAATACGACTTTATATTCCAATTAGCGAGAGTGTTCCCTTTTCCCTCTTTCTATCTCTTTCTCCGCGCACGAGACGAAAGTCAACGATTTCTGGCGTTTCATTTGTCCAGGCTGACAGTGGAAAATCGTTGATTCTCTTGGATCTATGAAGAGATCTATAACGTCGGACGTGTCCCGCTCTCGGTTGACATTCTAATGCAGCACAGATAAATTGGATTGACATCTCGGATAGGCGGGATTGGCCTGGCTCCAGCGTCGAATACCTTGATTAATATACCGGTAATTAGTTAGCGGTGCAACCGCGAGTTACAGATATTATTATGCTAATTACGCCGGCGACGTTGAGTAATAGACTGCACGTGAAGCAACGAACGAGAGGCAAGCGGCCCACGTTTCTGCCATTTGCACGGCCGACGTTCGGTTCAGCGTTCCGAAACGGACCGAGGAAAAAACGACGACCTTGAAGGAAAAAAGAATGGAGGATCGCAGCGCGAAAGCGAAAGGGTGAACGTTCTTCCCTCAGTTCGTTCCCGATATTCTCGGCGATACCGTTGCTCTCGTTCAGACGCTCTATCGCCAATGGAATTGACAATTTTCTTTTCGATATTTTTTTTGTTGTAAATAAAAATATTAAATATCGAATTCGATATATTATCATTGCAGTACAAAATAAAAAAACTGTGGATTATACAATTTAGTACGGTATTCTAAAGTTTGCTCTAAAATTGAGTAAATTAATTCCCGAGCTATTGCGAGTGATATACGATTCAGTGATGACAACTGAAAATTAAAAAATGGTTGATTTCGAAGATTTCTATTTATAAAGCAAGGAGAAATTACATCTTCGTTGCTATAAGCTACTGTTGAAAACTCTTTTAAACAAATCCTAAAAAATCCTTGATATCTTCTCCCTGTGTTTTCTACTCAAAAATAAGGATGGGTGGACTGCTTACAAGATCTCCAAAATCCTGTCCAAAAAATATTCTTCTGCGAGCAATGACTTTTTACGTGGAGAAAAGGAATATGTTGCAGCATCCGTAAGATTCTCCCACCCCAACGAATCAAATGTCCAAGCAATAATACCATCGAAACTGTTCCCAGAATTGTCCCCTAAATAATTTCAAGCTCCTCGAACTTGAGTTGAACCGGTGCAATGGAATCGCATGTTCGCGAGGGCAGTAAGTATTAGGATCAACGAAAGAGAACAGGCTATCGCGAGAGGGGAGACAAAAATGACGGCGGCGTTCGAGGGGACCGCGAGACTCGAACTTCTTACTCGAGTTCCCGCCGCTATTTACGATCAGGGCAACGAGGAGGTCGGCACTGGGAGGAACAACGAGCGAAAACGGCCAAGCTGGAAGGTAAAAAAGGGAAGGTATAGAAGGTGACGAGGCGCAGGTTCGGATATCGAGGAGGGACACAGCGAAGAAGCGCGAACATCGAACCTTAGACTTCGTGAAAGGAGACGAAAGCCGGAGGCACAGAAAGGGAGAAAAGGAAGAAACTCGATAGGGTGAGAGAAGAGGTGTCGTTAAGAGGCAGAGACCGATGAAAGAGGAGGAGTAGGAAGAGAAGAAGGTGGAGAAGAATGAAGAAGGAGGAGCAAAGAGAACATCTGAGAAGAAGAAAAGGACAAAAAGGCGAAGATGGACGCAAGATGAATCGACGATCGATCGAGCAGCAATCGATGAACGGGGTTGCCTCGCTTCACGAAAATCCTCGATCCTGACCGCGAGATCGAATTCCATCGGGGACAGCTTCGGTGAGATCCAGCGGCCGATCATCGACCACAGGCCCCGGTTGTTTCTTGTCAGTTGCGCTGCCTCTGATCGGATTTCGAGCTTCTTAGAAACTTCGCACGAGTATTTTCGCCCTCGCCATCGTCCCTTATACCGAACATCCAAAGGAACGACGCAAACTTAACATTCCCCCTTGTATACCTTCGCTAATGCAACAATAATTACGCGGTTTTCATCGTGTAATTAATGGGCTTCCGCGTTGAATGCCGGATTCTTCCCATTGTTAAGTCCATCGTGTCGGTAAGTTGAATCGACCCGCGGCTGCCCGGCCGCTTTCATTAATTCGCTTTTGTCGACGACGCGCCGACTGGACGCGCTCCGTGAAATAGACGCTTTACTGACTCATTTAGTGGGCGAAGAGGAAAGAATTCGCGTCGTGGAATGTTAGTTTTGCGATTGTAAGATGTGTTACACTGGTGTTGAAGTTTGGTGTTGCAGGACCATACGCGCTGTAAGTTTGCTTAGATACGCGTACCATGAGGCGTTTTTTCTTTCCCATCTTTCTCGTTTCTTTTTCAAATTCTTTGGTTAATGTATCTTGTACGTTATGCAGATTTCTGACCACTTGATGTTCGAGCTGACTCGTTTAGCGGGTGAAGAGGAAGAAAGAGTTTACGCTGTGGTATGTTAGATTTGCGATTGTAGGACGTGCGTAGAGGAAATTTGGCGTTGGAGATCTATACGTGATGCAGATTTCGTTTGCTCGGATACTGAGGTGGATCCCGAGATGTTTGGTTTTTGATATTAATGAGCGTCTTAGTTACAAAATTCCTTGGTTTCCGTATCTTGTGTGTTATGCAGATTTTTCACCAAGGTCTTGCTGGATGATTCATCGTAAAACGTTTTAGAACTGTCATTTCTGTGAATTTTCTTATGTGACGCTTCTTAAACTTCGTTGTAAAAGCCTTGACAAATTTTGTTAGAGAATTTAATTTGTTTGTTACAAGATTTGCATTATTTTTATTGTAAAACTATTTCTTGCGTTACTCTGTTTACAATTATGTAATTTTTTAGTACATGCAAATAGTTTATGCGTACAAGAACACGAGAGATCAAAACAGAAAGAGTATAATTTTGTCCATATTTTTATCTCAAAAGCAGAAGAAGTTTCTATAACTATAAATAATTCTATAGCATTGTTTTATAGTTTTTCAATAGTTCAGTCATCGCTTCGAGGATTAAACGACCTTTATACCGTTCGCTGTATTTATATACAGAACAGGTATTCTATTTTCGATAGAGCAATGTTTAATTAATACCTTGCAAGAATTAATATCGTGCCCTTATACCACTTTTGCCACGCTCTATCGTTCGATGAGTCTATGTAGTTATCTTCGCTATAAATCATCTTCCTGTAAATGTCGTGCGATGCATAATTCATATACTCGTAACTTCTAGAAAATTATGGTCACCAGTATCCGATATTATCCGATGATTTCAAGCGTATCATGACAATTGTTTCCATCGATTGTAACTAAATTTTCCGAGAAGTCCATCCTTTAAATTTCTACGATTTCTCGCATTGATTTTACCTTAAGAAATCAGAAGAAGTATCATTACTTTAGCATGACAACATATCTCGAGGAATATAGAACGAGCATATATTATATCTATACTAACACAGCATATTGCCTCATCTGCAAAGTGCACCACGATGGAGTATGTTACGCAAAATATATCGTTTAATTTACTACTCCCACATTACTGCCATCTCTTATTAAATACTTTTCATCCTCTTTATTATCCGTTTATCGCTATCAACTTATATAAATCTTAATATCATAAGTTCTTCTTGACCGAAATACCATTCAAATTAAAATTAAATACGAAATATTAATAGGTGTCCTAGTACCTATGGCTAACTGTGTATTTTCTATCCAAGAGAAGAGAAGTACGAGAAGTACAGTTTCGCGATCTCCGCTAGCGCTGTTTCGCCAAGATGTCACGTCTTTGCCGGTAATTCATTCGGATGCTTTTCTCGCGTCCCCCGCTTTCTTGTTCCGCTCGGTGTTCCGTCCCGAAGCTGTTCGTCGGCGGCGAGGACACGGCGGACAGGCACACGTGCAAGTTTTGCGCGATCCCACGGATGAACAAGAAAAGCACCGGCGTTATCTTCGAGGTGATCGAGGCGGACGTGCCGACACGTACGGACGACGACATTTTTCGTGGTCGCGCGTTCGCCTGGTCTACGATTGGTCGCGCGATTCGGTGCCATCGTTCGCTCCGAATCCTCTTTGCGTAATCGAGTTATCAGACGTAAAAGCAGTTCTATTTATTTGGTAAAGTGTGGAACGAATGTGAGAGTTTTATGGAGTTTTAAAACTTATTGTTTATGTTTGCACTTTATTTGTGATGTTGGTGAATTTTATTCTTTATGTTTGCATTTTATTTATGAAATGTTGGATTTTATTATTTATAAAGTTTGTACTTTATTCATGAAGTTATAATTTGGAATTCGTATCTGTAACTATTATTTCATTTATATCTCCAACACGGAGCATTCATTTATATGTACGTGTGAGAAGTAACAAAATAACGAGACTTATGTACGTGTATTGGTCGTATATTACTATTATTTCTACGCTAGGGTATGATATGTATTATTATTAATATGCGGCTTGTTGAGGTTATTAGATGTATAATGAGAGAGACGCGTGGATAAATTATAAGCTGGAAAATATATTTGAAATACGGAAGTGAAAAAGATACAAAAGTTGAAATAATAATATGAGCTGGTCCAGATCCGCACGCTAGCAGTGTTACTCTATAACTGAAAAACCCTGAAGCCAACGTCGCCTTTCGACTGTTTATGGCCTGCCTTCGTCGCAGTCTTTTGTCTATGCGCTGTCGATGGCTTCAATGCTTTAGAAAG